>NC_048893.1:69523749-69868729 GCF_011077185.1 Oxyura jamaicensis | reverse complement strand
AGAAAGAAAGAAAGAAAGAAAGAAAGAAAGAAAGAAAGAAAGAAAGAAAGAAAGAAAGAAAGAAAGAAAGAAAGAAAGAAAGAAAGAAAGAAAGAAAGAAAGAAAGAAAGAAAGAAAGAAAGAAAGAAAGAAAGAAAGAAAGAAAGAAAGAAAGAAAGAGAAAGAGAGAAAGAGAAAGAGAGAAAGAGAGATAGAGAGAGAGAAAGAGAAAGAAAGAAAGAAAGAAAGAAAGAAAGAAAGAAAGAAAGAAAGAAAGAAAGAAAGAAAGAAAGAAAGAAAGAAAGAAAGAAAGAAAGAAAGAAAGAGAGAAAGAGAGAAAGAAAGAAAGAAATGATAGTATTTGCCCAGAAGCCCAAAGCAGCTATAGACTTTGTCCCTTGCCTGGCATGCTGCTCAGCACCTCTCGCAAGTGCAGGGGGCAGGCCCCACCCTTCCTGCCTCCTATAAGTAAGGTGACATGTTTGAACTCTGTTCACATAAGGAAGTGTACCAGCACATTTTTAATGAAAGTGCAGTGCCATTCTTAGGGAAAGCTTATGTATATATGTTTTGATGAAAGGCTTAAAATAGTCAATAGAGTAAGTTCTTTATTTTTTATTTTATTTACTTATTTCCCCTAAAGGGAACTGCTGTGCTTACAAGGCTGATTATAATGAAAAAAAAGAGTAACCACTGGAAGAAAAGGAGAGAGAAGTTAGATCATCAGGCACACAGTGTTGCTGGTGCAATAGACCTGGAAGGTAATAAACACCTTTTTCTTCTCTGAACTTAGTTTCTCTTCTGTAACGCTTGATTGTCCATAATCCAGCACAAGGCTCTTATTTGTATATAGATTAATCATGGCTAATTCAGAACAATGTTCTTTCAGGTTTAGCTGTGATGTCAAAAAGTAAGGGAAGGAGGTACTGCACTAGGACTTTTGGAGCTGCCATACAAGCCTTGCTGCTGTTGATGGTGTGCTTTTGAAAAGAAAGTTTGACAGACCTAGTCAATGACAGCAAGGTGGTTTTTTGTTTTGTTTTGTTTTGTTTTGTTTTGCCAACCACACTACATTTAGCTGTGGACAGCTGAATTTAAAATTCAGGACTACCCCAGTGAATTTGTGTAGCCAGGTAGTGCATCATTTCTCTTCTGGAGGCTGAGTGGTGGGCAGCCTTTCATCCTTGAAGGAGGGAAATACCTCTGGACAGCCACAGAGCAGCAGATAACTTCTCTTTTGAAAGACATAGATCAGCATAGACCTTTCTATACAGCATGCATTGTGTCTATTGCACAGCAGTGCTCATGAAAAATCTGTTGTCATTACGGATGTTTATTGTGTCATGCTAGTATAACACTATGTTTACTAATTCTGTGGTGTCCTGTTCAGTTAAGATTTAATAAGGAGCAGATAATCCTGCAGTTTGCAAGTCATTGCTTTCCATCCTAGAGGTGACTGTGTTGCAGTACCATGAGGAGAGATCCTTTCCTGTGGTCTCCTGTGTAAAACCAACTTTCCACAGCCTCTGTACAGTTTAAAACAGCACAGCCTCTCCTGGACAGACAATACCAATCTAATAAGGGTTTTATGAGAATTAGTGAGTCAATACACATGACATACTGTTTCAGTGGAGTTTGCTGCTCACATACGAGTGAACTACAGAGACCCACGATAGTTCTGCTTTTCTCTGCAAGAACTGTCAGTAATTTCAGGTCATCCACAAAGAGAAAAGGATCTAGCCTGAATTGCTGTTCGAGAAGTCTTGGCCGTTGCTTCCTCTTGCATGGAAGCCTCCAGTGCCAAGTTCCCCAGTCTGCCCCTCTATATGTGAGAGCAGAGCTGAAGGGAAGGACCCGCACCTGGGATGAGTCACTGAGGTAAATGGTGGTGGTTTTTATTAGTAAGGTCTTTCTCCAGCATTGCCTCAGATATAACATGGTTTATTCATAATCGGCGTCTCAGGCAGCAACTGCACTTCTGTCTTTGCTGGCTGGGAGAGAAGCAGCAGATCAGATGTGAATAGCTTAGACTAACAATAATTTGGGGAGGTCGGGGGGAGACTCTTTCACTTCTCCATTCTGCTTCATCTGTTTAGCCTTTCAGAGCAGGTGCTACGTCCTCTTCCTGAAGAACCACCTTCAGCTGCCTGTGCTTCTCTGAGGTCTACTGGTGCTGGTGAAAGGACACATGACAGAGAACTGAGTTAAATATCAGGTTCAGCACTGACATTGTTTGACTTTGGCTTGTGTGAGATCCCTTAGCCTTTTGGAGGAAAATCTCCGTGATGCAGTGAGAGGAACCTTCCCACAAAAGAAACAATGGGAGAGCTTTCCTGCAGATGCCATGCTGTGTGGGCATCTGAGAGAGGACAGGACACACGGTAGAAGGGTCAGAAGAAGAGCAGGGGCTTAGGAAATATGAGTTGGGCGGCCCCAGGTTTGACCATGGGTGACCACGTGCCAAGAGGACACGTACAGTTATCCACTCTATTTAATTTTAGGCCCCTCACTACAAGAAGGACATTGAGGCCCTGGAGCATATCCAGAGAAGAGCTACGAAGCTGGTGAAGGGCCTGGAACACAAGTCCTGTGAGCAGCTGAGGGAACTGGGGTTGTTTAGTCTGGAGAAGAGGAGGCTCAGGGGAGACCTTATTGCTCTCTACAGCTACCTGAAAGGAAGGTGTGAGGAGCTGGGGGTCGGCCTCTTCTCATAGGTAACTAGTGATAGGACTAGAGAGAATCCCTCAATTTGCACCAGGGAAGGTTCAGGTTGGAAATGAGGAGACATTTCTTCTCAGAAAGAGCAGTCAGGAATTGGAATGGGTTGCCCAGGGAGGTGGTGGAGCCACCATCCCTGGGGGTGTTCAAGCAAAGGTTGGACATGGTGTTTAGGGACATGGTTTAGTGGTTGATATTGGTATTAGGGTGATGATTGGACCAGATGATCTTTGAGGTCTTTTTCAACCTTAATTATTCTATAATTCTATGATTTGCATCTATACTTGCTGCCTGCTATTAACAATTAACAATAATACAAGTAAAGTCAAGAAATAGCATAGCCAAGATGCCACAGTTTTGCACAGTTTTGTCAAATACAGGCCTATAGCTGGACACGTTCAAAATCAAAAGTTATTTCACCTACTTTTGAACCTTCACAATATACTTCCCCGTCCTTTCCTCCCCCCCCCCTCTTTTTTTTCCCCATGTATGCAGACATGAGCCTCAGAGTCTTGTTTTCACATGCCTTCCTAAGAAAGACTGAACAATCACATTGCTAATATCTCTTTTCTTTAGGGTTACTTCTTTGTATCCTGCCAGCTAAGCCTCATATAATGGATTTCTCAAGCTTTTAGATAAATGTCATTGCAGACAGCCCAGGTGGTGTTACAGTGCTACAAGTTTTGGGGGTATTTGTGTGGCCTCATGGGGTGCACATTTAGGTGTGATGGGTTCTCAGAGAATCCAGAGAGTGAACCAGGTTTTGCTAGTTGTACTCCTCACAGATGTCTGTGTATGTTTTTGCCCTTTTTTTATTATTATTATTATTTTTTTTTGATTCTGGCAGATAAGTCTTGAGATGGATGGTGGGTTATAGTTTAACGTACCCTTAGGAGAGTTGGGAGTTGGCAGTTCACTTTCAATATGCTGGGGAATTTCATATGGATGTAATATTTGGCAATAGAAATAAAAAGTATGGAGGAAAATGAAGAAGGAGGGGATACTACTGCTTCCTCTGAGGCCTGCAAGCTCCAGAAGAAAAATAATTTAGACCAGAGTTTTTAAGTAGACAGAATGAGATTGTACTGCTACCCTCCATCATCTGATCCTCCAAGTTTCTTTTCCTAGGAAATAATATGCAGATTCTGGTTTTAGCAGGACTTCCAAGCACTTGTCAAACCAGATCAATGCTTGCATTATAAAACTTTCTTAATAGAGTCTTATTTCTGAGAGAGTCCATGCAAAGTTAATGCTCCTGCTGCAAAAGGCTTGTCTTGTCTCTGGCCCATATGAGATAGGATATTAGGAAAATAATGTGGTTATAATATGAAGAAGTAATTCTAAGGAGAATCATAAGCCTCCAATTAAGATTTCACACTTTAAAATGAATTGAATAACAGGTTCACTTCTGGCAGTCTGCTTTTCAAACACTCATCAGCATTTGGTGATATCTACTTTTTTTGCTCTCTGTGAATAATGGCATACATGACCAATAAACTGTGACTACTTGTCCTCTTTTTAGGCTCCCGCGGCCTAGCTGGATACACAGGGGTGAAATTTCTTACCAAGGCAGCTGTGCTCAATAAAAGTCCCAGTATGGAATCTCCTATGTCACATTTTCACCAAAATAATTTGTTTCATTTCTCAGGGATTTCCCATCAGAGCAAGGTGCAGGTTTATCTGTACAGCTGCATCTGGTGTGTAAGTGCTTATTTGACGTTATGTACCAGGAAGCTGTAATAATACCCCACCTCCTACTATCAAACTGCACTTAGCCTTGTTTAGGACACCAGCCTTTGAACTCTTATTTGATTTTTATCTGTACAGACATCTTCAGTGTTGTTTGGGTAGGGCAGATCTAAACACATACTGTGTAAGAAATATTCCAGTGTATAGGGCTGTACTGATTATTTTATGCTACTGCAAATTATTCCTCTTGCTATTCAGGAATTAAATTTATATTATTTTATGTAATTAGTTTATAGTTTGTATAGTATTTATATTAGTATTCATTTTTGCTTTTATATTAGTGAAAATGAGTGTATATGAATATTATACAAATTATTTTAGATCCAGTAAAGAGTACCCATGATGGGGAAGGCTATACTGTTTTAAGTAGCTTTGGTGTCTGATCTGAAGGCCTAAGCTAGATCTTTTCAAGGAGAAATTTGAGTTTGACTAAGTATTCAATAATGAAAAATAATGAACCTTTAAAATTTTCTCTCTCTTTGTGGATGAACTTCAAAATGAAGCAAATGGCCTTGTTTCTGAGGCAGCCATGGAAGTGCTTGTTCCAGGGTTCATTGGCCAGCTGAAGAGATCTGCAAATGCCTTGCTTTCAGAGTCCTACACAAGAGTCAGGGTGAGATAGGGAGTATATAGAGGAGCCAGATGAAGGAGCAAAAGTGTGGCTGGAGAACACTGCCCTGTACTTGTTGCCTGTGTGGCAGAGACACTGAGAAGTGCAGTGAAGCTTAAAATACTGTTTAAGCTACTCTGGTTTGCTCTGGAAGATGGGATCAAACAATCATAGGTCATGGAGAGCTTTCCACCTTCCCTCCCCAGCATTCTGAGGGTAGTATATCCATCGATGCTCCTTTCCTAGGCAGAGCAATGAAGAAGCAGAAGCCCTGTGCCTGTCTTCTGTCTTGCATGGTTTCAGTCAGTTTTTTTTTTTTTTTTTTTTTTTTTTTTTTTTTTTTTCCTTCTATTTCTAGCTTTCGCTTCTTTTTCTCCACATGGTTTGTTTCTCGTAAGAGTCTCTTGCTGATTCTTGCCTATGGGGCTTTCAGTTTCCCTTGCAGGTTCATTAAAGCTCTTGATGACCCCTTGAATATCTGGAGGCAGCAACTTGCAAGAGAGGAAGAACTGACACCGTCTCCCCCATCACCAACTGCCAACAGTGGGTCCAGCAAACAGGAAGGGACTCTTGGCATGACCTTGTGAGCAAGATGTCTCAGTGCAGGATGGGACCCTGCCAGGACAGGGCCACTGCTGAAAGATCTTCAAAGGCAACATAGCTGCTTGTACTTTGGATATTCTTGGGGTAAATCCTCACCCAGGTACATAGTCAGGGAACAGTGAGATGCTTTGTCACGTGAAGTTAGGTATAGATTTTTACACACTGAACAGCTAAACATTACAACACATGGCTAGGGGAAAACTGAGCAAGCTGAGACCCAAGCTTGTGCTAGGAAGAATGTTTCAGAGAGGCTATTGCCACATTTTTGAGACAGGGAGTTGGAGGCTTGAGATGGTGGTGAGTCAATGTTTCGACTTGAGCACAACTGGGAGATCACACTTTGGCTCAATTGTGGAGTGAATTAACATAGCAGTTTCCTGAGAGAAACAAACCATCTTTCCTTTTTCTACCAGAAGATGTGGTGTTTGTTTGGTTGTTTTTTTCCCCGGTTCTCTCCACCTCTCCCTGTCACATTATTCCCATTCTCTTTACTTTAGTGTTTTGCTCTAGGCTGTCCTAAAGTGACCGTGGAAGCTAGTGATACTCCTGCACAGTGTCTGGAAAAGTCCATTCCCTTGAGCAAAAAATAGTTTCTAAAATGGAATGCAGACTATGAGCTGCATTAATACATTTAGCAGTTCAAGGTAACAGGAACCACAATGGTATGTAATGCAACACTCCCAGATTTCTTCCTCAGCTATTTCTCTTTTCCATTTTCCCTTCCTCATCCCCTTCCCTTTTCCTGGTAAGGACAGTGCTGAACTAAGAGCACATGTAAGCCAGGGGTTTGAAGTTGGTCTAATCTCTGATGCTCCTATGTTTGGTAAGGAAGAGTTTTATTTTTATCTCCCTTTTTTGTCTCTGCTGTGTACTCCTATGGGAGTATAATTCATGGGACTAGGATGGTTGACACCAGATGAAGGCTTGGTGCTTCAAATGTACACATATAGATTATTTCACCCTCATACGAAAAAAAAAAAAAAAAAAAAAAAAAAAAAAAAAAAAAAAAAAGAGGATTGTAAACCTAGAACTTGTTTTCTGGAGTTTGAGGAAAACCTTTAGTAACTTAAGACCTCTGCACTGAAAAGACAGGTAATCTGCAATTAAACAGCAGCCTGGCAATCATACTGCCTCTATGCCTTTCCTCCCAGCATCTCTGAAGGATCAAAGTCACTGCTTACTGTGGCACTACCATTGCAGTGTCTGGAGATGCCTGCAGAACAAGGCTGCACTAAGAAAATTGCCTCCTACAGAACAGCTGCTCTGTTATGTGGCACAAAATGCTGAATTAGGAGCTACAGTCCCATGGGCAGAAATTAAAAATACATAGGGAGCCAGGCATTCTGTTCCCAGTGACTTTCCTTTGGATTCACCTATATGCATATATGTGTGTGCCTGTGTGTGTATATGCTTTTGTTTCACTCCCAAATGTGAGTCTCTCCGCTTAGCATTTGAGCATCCTGTTGGAGGTATATCAGCAAGAGCGTTTTATTAAAAGAAGCAAATAGCTGAATGATATTCCAGACAGAAAGAAATTAACTTAAATTTATTTCTCTCAGTCCAAGCATGTATGGTGGCTTGTTCTGTTACAATGCAAAGGGATACCGGGAGATGGAAAAATGTATGTGCATGCTGTGGGATTGATATGTTTATTTGGACAAGTACAAGTTACAATAGTTGTGTGCCACCATCCTATTCATTGCACACAAGATTATTGACTCAGGTCCCCTAAAGTGAAGGAACAGTTGAGAACATTATATGTATCAAAGTTTTTCCTAATCTTTGTGCTAGTTTTTTCTTGCTTTCCTAGTCCTACCTAGAGTACCCAGGGCCCAAATTTGTCGAAGTTTGCTCTGAAAGCTAAATTTGTGTTTAGTTAGATGCTGGCCTTGTGGCATCATCTGAGCATAGTCTGGGCTTTTCCTGTGCAGTGCTTTGACAAATCATTTTCCTTTCTGTCCTGAGAATCAGATATTATTGTTATATTTCCTGTTTTCCTGAACTGCACCCCAGTTATTTAATACTCCTTTATATTTTTCATATTTCCTAACTAGGCCACCTGTATGCTTCTCTATCTCCAGGAAAAAAAGAAAAAAAAAAAAAAAAAAAAAAGAGAGAAAAAGAAAAAGAAAAAAAAGCTTTTGTTAGAGCTTTTATGTGTTTGCTGAATTGAGCTACTTCTTTTCTTTGAAACATGCCTCAAATGTTTGGGGCAAGTGTTTCATATTGTAAATTACCTTATTCTCTTGCAGTAAGACCAAACAATGAAGCGTAAAAAGCACTTGGGTTGAGCAGTTATTGAAAAAATTCTCTCATGAACCAAATGCAGCTAAGAGCAAAGTAGCATATATCTTGTTCAAATTCTTTTATTGCTTTAATTGCCATCTGCAGTGTTGCTCAGTAACCAAATTCGCTTTCTACAAGACACTGATTATCTGGTTTCCAGGTACTGCAATAGCTGCAATATCTGCAATAACCATCACTGAGGTTTATAAGGTGTTCAGTGAAAGGTTCTGTAGAAATGGTCAAGTATTGGTTGGTATTTATGAAAAACAGGCTATTCCCTAAGTTAAAACTAAAAATATGTTCTTGCAGGGACTGAGATGTCTTCACCAAATTATGTCAGTATGGAAGAAATACCGCTGGAAGACAACGAGCGAGACAGCATAGAATACAAAATCCTGATGGCCTATGCACAGCGGCGGTTGTCTGCCAGCATATACAAGAAAATTCTGAAAAATGAGACAAATGCACCAAAATTTTCATCCTTAATCAGGAGTGAAGTAGAGATTCACCATCAAAGGGGAAAAGATGGTTCAAGCCAAACATTGGAACTGCAGAGTGGCATGAGGAAACAGCAGAGCAAAAAGAAAACAAAACAAAAACATTTGTCAGGATATTGTCTACCCTTCTTCTGCAGCAGAGCAGAGCAGGAAAAACACCAAAAAACTTTTGTACCTGAAAGTCACACTTTTGGTACATGCACTGAGAGCCTTTCAGTACGGAGTTGTCATCATCAGACAAGTATGTCTTAGTTCTTTCTTTTGCAGTTTGTCCTTAAATCTTCCTCTAAATAGCTAAAATGACTCAGGGCCTGTGGAAAGACAGGAAAAGGAAGAAGGCTTCTGTTACTTTTTGCTCATCTTATGCTAGCTCTATTGATTTCCAATTAGGAAGTCAGATTGCTAGATCTTCAGTAGTGCTTGCATACAATATTCATGGCTGTGACTCACTTTTTTGGTTTTCCATCATATGGTGATAAATATACAATCATATAGGTTGGTTTTTATGAGCATTGGCTTTTAATTTTTATACCCGGTTAGAAAGAAAACATGAAACTCTAGCCAAACTGAAAACATTCACACTAAAATCAAGGAAGAGAAGTTGTCTGAATGCCTTTTCATAGGGCTTTATCATGGGACATATATTCCACACAAGAAATCAAAGTGTTAGCCTCTGCTTGAAACTCTGGTGCCAAGCAGTTTGAGGCAACCAGCCTCAAGCAGAGAGCAGCCCATGTCTCTGGACTGCCTCTCATAATTCCACTGTGTATCTTAAATGGAAACAGTCTTCCACAGTTATATAAAGCTCCTTTACATGCTGCTACTCGTGCCACAGGATTCCTCTCAAGTACAGATCCTGACTGAAGAGACAGGCTTCAAAAATAACGTGTGGTCTGAGGCTAGGTTGGGAAGTTAGCAGGTCTTCATTTTTAAGAGAACTGTGGAGGGATTTTTCCACATCAAGTCTAAACTGACCCTCCCATGTGCTGGAAGAAGAGGTGTTAGGTAACAGTAATCCATCCTACATTCGGGGATCCCATCCACCTACACGCTCTGCACCCTTGCCTCCAAAGCCAGCTGCACGTAAGGTGCTGCACTGTAGACAAAGATATTTTACCTTTTCTGCTCTAGGAAATCATTTATACCTTAACCTCTCATGAAAGACAGAGAGGTTGGTGAAGTGTCCCCATTAAGTAGCCATATGCAGTGTATGATAGGTTGTCATATTTTATTAATATAAATAATAGGGGGTTGTTTGTCTAATTTGTCCCGAGCTGATCACAGAATCACAGAATCACCTAGGTTGGAAGAGATCCTGCCGTCTCCCTGACCCCTTGGTGTCACAGCGGTTGCTCTCTTATTTCACTGCATAAAAATATATTCCTAAAGATTATCCCCCATCCTTGATTAGATTAACTGTCCTGGACCAGCTCCTGCCCACCAAGCCCGTAATTCTCCCTACTGCCAAACCCACCTGCATCTCTCAAAAAAGGGTCCCTGCCTCAACCCAATTCATTTTTCTAGGGTGAAATGACCATAACTTTCCATGGTCTTGATCCAGGTATCACACCCATTGTGTCCATTTTTATTTCCATTTCATTTTTACATTGTCAAGAAAAGTTCTCAAGAGTTTGTGGTCAACTGCTTAATGGTCCTGCCAATACATGGCCATTGTCCCTGCAGGTGGAAGCATGGCCTCAAGGTAACACCTCACTATGCTTTCTGTTAACCTCCCTGGAGACAGTGGTTGGCTTCAGACACAGACTTTACCTGCCTTTGGACAGATTGCTGGACTGATTCCTAAAACATTATTTTTTGTAACTTACACTGCTGACAGCTGCGAAGCAAGCTTGGCCAGGCCATTCAGCAGCAAATGGTGATGCTCTGGGGGATCACTCTTTAGAGAGAGAGCCTTTTCTATTTAAAAACAGTTGTCTATTAGATTTCTGAAGTCATAACCATACGCTGTCACAAAGGGTCCGATTCCCTTCCTAGAAGTTTAGCGGCTCTGCATGTGGACAAAGAGAAGGAAATGCCTGGGTGTTGATTCACCACCCTTGAAATACAGTTTTTATTGGTCACCTTAACTCCTGCTACCCTCACAATACACTCTGCCTGTGAATTTTGCATGTGTTGTGGTCAGGCCTCAGCTGAGCTTGTCTCACTGCCTGCTGATCACACAGGAGCTGCCACTGAGATCAAGTTTTGCATCCCAAGCTCCATGAGGCTAGTTGTGAAAAAGAGCACTTTCTAGCTGAAGCAGGCCTTGCAACATCTCTTTCTGCTCTCCTCACTTTAGCAGGATCCCTTGTAGAGTCCCCTCACCAAGTGATGTCTTCATCCAGTGAGGGTCCTGAACAAGGTGGATAAAGGTAGTTTGGCTGCCAGGTGATGGCTTCTCCTAGTATTCAAGTCCAAACACAACAGTGTTGAGGACATGAGAAATTTCTGTGCTAGAGGTGCCTTTGAAGTGGTCTGCTTCTCCTTAGCTCAGGATCAACCTGTGGGAACAAGGAAAGAGCATTCAAATACAGTACCTTTCCCAAATCTGGGGCTATAGATGAACTAATGGGCATTACCACACTAATATCAAGGTCTAAGATTCACAATCCTATAGAGCAGTACTCTCCTGTTTCTTACTATAGGATGTTCATCTGAGTTGCAAGGATGTGTGCTAGAGGGCAATGCTTACACTTGCTTCTGTATGGCCTATGTATAGTTAGCTGCTGCTCAAATACTAAAGAGGCGTTGTAATGCATTACTTACCTCTCTAAATTATTACCAGCTGATCTCATGCAACAACAACAAAGCCCCAGCTTGGGAAAATATATCTCTTGGTATCCTCTGGGTACTTCCACCTCAAGGAGCATGTAAACAAGTAAATCTCTGAATTATTTCCTGGAAAGATTAATTGCCATCTTTATTTCTCACCCTCCTTCCCAATCAGGTGAAAAAGCAAATGTCAACAACACTGCAGACCACCCTCCTTCCCAATCAGGTGAAAAAGCAGATGTTGACCACATCGCAGACAAACTTGCCAAGCTTGTTACTTCCAGACCTCAGTCATCTCCTTCAGATGTGATGTTCAAGACGCTGGTGCATTCCCAGTCTCTGGAAGAAGATGGAAAAGATACTGCTGAGGGAAATGAGAGTGAAGGAAATGGTAAGGATGAAGAATTCCCTTCTCGTAGGCAGGTCATGAGGTTGGTATTGCACACCAGGGTGTTTTTTCCAGGTATGGTGAAGTACTCAGGATTTCTCTGGTAAGATGCTCTGAAGGGGGAAGTTTGTTCTGCTTGTTCCTGCTCTGTTCCCCACATTTCAGGTATTCCTTTTGCTACCTGCTACTGCAATTAAAGAGAACATCATTAAAAATCCAGGGAAGTGTGACATAAGAAAAAGAGAACGGCAGCCAGGTGACAGAAGGTGACAGAGCAGTGATAAGAGTTAGGGACAGAATAATACACTGGGACTCTAAGGCCAAAGACCTGCCATAGGGGCAATGATATCTCAGTCAGTAACTCTTCAGAGAGGGGACAACATTGATCAGCAACCTGTTAAAAGTGTGAACTGATGGTCTTCTGTGGTGTCTGCAGAGGTTTGTTTTTAATGCAAGCTTCCTGGGGATTTCTGGTTGCAAGAAGTAGCCAGCCATGCTTACATTTTCTTTAATCCAGCAAACCCAGAGTTTGTTCTGATGAGCTGCGGAAGGTGTAATTGGTAACAATGAGGGGATTTTTTTCCCCTCTATTTTTAAGTCCATTTTCTTGGGCTTCTGCTAGCTTCCCATTTGTTCTGTCTTGTTATCAGCCATACCTCAAAGCACGTAGAGCTGCTAAAGCCATGCTCCTTCCCAAATTCTTAACTGGAGCAAAATATCATGCAGATGGGAAAAGACCATTGTTTGCTCCACACAGACTAGAACGGCTTCTGCATATAAAGCCTGGATACATAAACTCTTTGTTAATTTGCCACAAAATAGCAGCTCTTTTCATGATTAATTGACAGAAGGACTGAATCCTACTGGAAAGCAGTGATATTAATGCCAACTCTTCTCTTTAACAGATGAAAAAAAGACAATACAAATAATAGTTGCACTGTTAAGAAAATCAGGGGATCAACTAGAAGAAAAGGTAAGTACTTCTGTTTTCAGGAGCTACACAGGCTAGAGTGAGAGACAGAGAATACACTTCTGTTGGGAGAGAATGTTTCTATCCTGACCTTCTCTTTCCACATTTAGGGCTTTCTGAAACCTTAACCATTCATTCTGAAACCTTTCTTAAGTTCAGAAGACTAGCAAAGGTCTCAACTGGGGTGTAGGAGGAAGACAACAAAAAGGTGGTGGATTTCAAAGAGTCACTTGCCTCATTCACATCAAGTTTGATAGGACACTGAGCACCTGACTAACTCCATGAAACTCCTTTACTTGTGTTAAATTTGGCATATGAGTTGTTCTCAGTGAAGGAAGGGAAAATCTACAGTTTTAAGAATTGCTGTATAGAAAGAGAAATAAATCTGAGTGCCTTTTGAGAACCATACACAAAAGCTATACAAAAAGATCTGCATGAGTCCACTATTAGGAATGGTTGTTTTCTATATTAAAAATACAGGTACATGTTCTCTAAATGCCCTTCATTAGCTGCCCCTTCTGATCTATATCAGTATCATCCCACATGGAGGACATTTTCTGCTCTGGCAGCAGAGAGGTACTTAGATAAGTTAAGAAGTGTCACAAAGATTGAGCAAATGGAGGTTAGGACAGCAGGTGCTGCCAGCACTTCTCATAAACTTTAGTGTCATCTTCCCACTGCTCCTGCCTCCTCACATGCAAGTCTCCTTATCAGTGTCACGCTTCTTTTGCTTTTTTCTCTCTCTGCTTCTCTCATTCAAATGCAAATAAATAAATAAAAATAAAAACTTGAAGAATCACAGTGACACCTCCAGAGCCTGAAGGAACAGCTGTGCAGTGAGGTGTGGGGTTGTGTGTCATCTCTTCCATTCAACACCACAGTTAGACAATACATATATTATCTAGAGGTCCTCTCCTTTCCCAGTGGGATAGGGAAACAAATTACAACACAAGTGGCTCAGTTTAATTGATCCTTATTCTTATTTTCAGTTCAAAAAGGACAAGACTTTGTATCAGCAATTTAAAGACATGCTGTCCTACACCTTTTTTGAGAGGGTCACTGATACATTCCTGGAGGATGTCTCAGCAGATTCAACAAATGAGACAGAAAGCCAACTACAATGTGCCAAAGTTGCCTTCACACTGGAAATTGCCACCAGACTTACTGCTGTGGACAACCATCCTATGAACCTGGTCATGGGCTTTGGATCAAAGTACCTCAAAGAACACTTCAGTCCGTGGATTCGTGACCAGGGAGGCTGGGTATGAGTTTTGCCTCCCTTGATTTGAGCATAGTATAGAAGTACCATACTTCCATAGAATTGGCATGGGCCAGCTGCAAAACAAGCTAAAAAGGTATTCTTTAACACAGTATGTATTTAAGCTGTGGACTTCCTTCCCGCAAGACATCTTCTATGCTGCAAGATTTTTATTTACATAGGTTCAAAATCAATAGGAGACATTCATGGAAAGCTGTTGAATATAAGGCACTATTCCTGGTGCAGGCTGACTTCAGCAAATAGCTGAAGGCTGGGAGAAACACCAGGAAACTTCACTACATGCTTGACCTAATCTTAAACTTCTCCCCTAAAAGTCTGTTGTTGGCATGTTCTGGGGACAATGTAGCAGTTCAGCACTTCATACAGTCTGCCCTTATGGTATTGTATATGTCCACCTCTCTGTACACAAAGACACCCATTTATCTTCGTATCCCACTTTCAAAGTCATCTGTGGGAGGTGTCCTTTGGCCAGCAGTGGTGCAGAGCTGCTGTTCTTTGTAGCTCATTTGCTTGGCTGTGTTGTGAGGCACTTGCAACAGAGATCTTACTCCTTTTGTGCTTCATGAAGTGCTGTAAAGTGTACGTCCATGGGAACAGATTGTATGTGAGGTCAGAAAATCCTACTGGCAAACCTACTGACTGACTCCAGCAGATTTGAATTTAGGATGAGGGTCATCTTTGCTTTTACAATTTTATGTTTTCTTTCTCTGTTACAGGAGAAGGCTTTGACTTCACTGGATCAGGAAGAAGTAGAATAAATGTGAGTGAATATGTTCTTCAGGGTGCATGAACCTTGAGTTAAGGAACATGCAGGATCTTACCACAATCCAATTCCCATGGCTATGTATTTTTATTTTTCACATGGAATGTTAGACTTTTGCATGGCTAAGTCTGATGGGTACAATAGCACTTCCTCAAAGTTGGTATTGATGTAGAAGTGCTTTTTAAAGGATATGAAGGCACTTCCAATTCCTCTGCAGCATTCAGTCCCATGGATAGTGATTTCAGGTACCTTTCTGAGTAGAGGTGCTTGCCACTGCTCCTACAGATGGATGTTGAAATGCAAACACGAGGAAAATATCAGTGTGCAGTCAAGAATCACTGGACTGTGATCCAGTCCACTTCCACTTCCACTGAGCTGGTGGGAGGGGACGAGGAGCAGAATGTGGCCCTCATAATCCATGAGGAAATGGTTGGTGACCTGCTACAGCACTTAGATGTATGCAAGTCAATGGGGCCAGATGGGATACACCCAAGGGTACTGAGAGAACTGTTGGAAGAGCTGGCCAAACCACTTTCCATCATTTCACAGAATCACAGAATTGTAGGGGTTGGAAGGGACCTCAAGAGATCATCGGGTCCAACCCCCCTGCCAAAGCAGGTTCCCTAGAGCAGGTTGCACAGGTAGGTTTCCAGACGGGCCTTCAATATCTCCAGAGAAGGAGACTCCACAACCTCCCTGGGCAGCCTGTTCAAGCGCTCTGTCACCCCTACCATGAAGAAGTTATTTTGCATATTGGTGCAGAACTTCCTCTGATCCATTTTTTAGCCATTGCCCCTTGTCCACAAACCACTGAAAAGCAGTTGGCCAAATCTCCCACACTTAAGATATTTGTAAACATTAGTAAGATCCCCTCTCAATCATCTCTTCTCAAGGCTGAACAGACCCAGGTCTCTCAGTCTTTCTTCATAGGGAAGATGCTCCAGGCCCTGTATTATCTTTGTTGCCCTCCGCTGGACTCTTTCCAGGAGATCCCTGTCTTTTTTGTACCGGGGAGCCCAGAATTGGACACAGTACTCCAGGTGAGGCCTGACCAGGTCAGAGTAGAGGGGGAGGATCAACTGCCTTGACCTGCTGGCCACGCTCTTTTTTATGCACGCCAGGATCCTGTTGGCCTTCTTGGCCACCAGGGCACACTGCTGGCTCATGGCCAACCTGTCGTCCACCAGGACCCCCAGATCCTTCTCCTCAGAGCTCCTCTCCAGCAGGTCATCCCCCAGTCTGTACTGATACATGCAGTTGTTCCTTCCCAGGTGCAGGACTCTACGCTTGCTCTTGTTAAACCTCATTTGGTTACTTCCTGCCCAGCTCTCTAGCCTGTCCAGGTCTCTCTGAATGGCAGCACAGCCTTATGGTGTGTCAGCCACTCCTCCCAGCTTTGTGTCATCGGCATACCTGCTGAGGGTGGACACTATTACCTTGTCAAGGTCATCGATGAAGATGTTGAACAAGACCAGACCCAGCACCGACCCCTGGGGAACAAGGCTAGTCACAGGTCTCCAGCTGGACTCTGCCATTGATCACCACTCTGAGCACGGCCAGTCAGACACTTCTCAACCCACCTTACTGTCCACTCATCTATCCTACACTTTCTCAGCTTGCTAGCAGGATGTCATGGGAGACAGTATCAAAAGCCTTGCTAAAGTCAAGGTAGATGACATCCACTGCTCTCCCCCCATCTACCCAGCTGGTGATGCCATCATAGAAGGCTAAGAGGTTGGTTGAACACGACTTCCCCTTGGTGAATCAGTGCTGACTACTCCTCATAACCTTCTTCTCTTCCAAATTGCTTGGAGATGGTATCCAGAACAAGCTGTTCCAACACCTTTCCAGGGACAGAGGTGAGACTGACTGGCCTGTAGTTTCCCAGATCCTCTTTCTTGCCCTTCTTGAAGACCAGAGTGACATTGGCTATCCTCCAGTCTTCAGGCACCTCTCCTGTTCTCTAGAATCTTTCAAAGATGATAGAGAGCGGTTCAGCGATCACCTCCACTAGCTCCCTCAGCACACGTGGATGCATCCCATCAGGACCCATGGATTTGTGTATGCCGAGCCCACTCAGATGCTCCCAAACCACTTTCATCATCAACCAGGGGGGAGATCTCCACTTTCCAGACTCTTTCTCCTCCCTCCAGGGTCCAGGAGTCCTGTGGGGGGAGTATTTGAAGCAAAGATTGAAGCAAAGAAGGCTTTCAGTATCTCCGTCTTCTCAGCATCCCCCGTTACCAGGACACCACCCTCATTCAGCAGGGGACCCACATTAACTCTAGTCTTTCTTAAAAACTTCTTATTATCCTTTATCTCTTTTGAAAGCTTCACGTCCAGGTGGGCTTTAACCTTCCTCGTCACACCCCTGCAGGCCCTGACAACACTCCTACACTCATCCCAAGAGGACAGGCCCTTTTCCCACATTTCATAGACCTTCCTCTTCCTTTTGATCTTGTTGATGAGCTCCTTGCTCATCCACGTATGTCTCCTGCCCCCTTTCCGCAATTTCCTACTCTTAGGGATGCACCAATCCTGAGCTTGGAAGAAGTGCTGTTTAAAGGCTGCCCAGCTCTCAGAAGCACCCTTGCTTTCTAGCAGTCCATGAGATACCCCCAAGAAGGTCCCGGAAGAGGTCAAAGTTAGCTCTCTGAAAATCCAGGGTAGCAATCCTACTTTTTGCCTTACTTCTTTCACAAAGTTCCATCCTGAACCCCACCATCTCATGGTCTCTGCAGCCCAAGCTGCCCCCAGCCTTCAGATCCCTAACAAGCCCATCCCTGTTGGAAAGAATAATGTCCAGAAGCACCCCCTGACTCATCAGTTCCTCCACCACCTGTGTCAGAAAATTATCTTCAATGCATTGAAGGAACCATTTGGACTGTGTGTGCCTGGTTGAGTTACTTTCCCAACAAATATCTGGATAATTGAAGTCCTCCATGAGAACCAGCACCCAGGATCGCAAGGCTACTTCCAGCTGCTTGTGAAAGGCCTCATCAACCTCCTCCTCCTGATCTGGTGACCTGTAGTACACCCCCACAACAGTGTCACCCATACTAGCCTGCCCCTTAATTCTCACCCACAAGCTCTCCATTTGTCTTTAACCCTCCCCCAGGTGGAGCTGGGTACACTCTAAATGCTTCCCTCATAAAGGGAAACTCTTCCTCCTCACTTCCCCAGCCTGTCTTTCCTAAAGAGGACATAGCCCTCCATGACAGCGTTCCAGTCATGCAAGCTGTCCCACCGCGTCTTTCTGATTGGAATGAGATCGTGGCCCCGTGACCGTACACAAATCTTGAGCTCATCCTCTTTATTTCCCATGCTTCACGCATTGGTACACAGGCACTTTAGGGAAGCAGCAGGCACAGTTACCCCTAGAGGGACACAAGAAGAAGATTCCAGATGGGGTATCAGGATCATTACTTTCTCTGAGGAGCCCTTGGACGATCCTATGGGACAACTCAGAGTTTTTTCCCTACTGTCTTCATCACTGTCAGCAGTGACAACATCCCCCAGACCTTCTCTGTCACTTCTAACTCCCCTCCCTTCCCCCATCAAATCTAGTTTAAAGGCCTGGTAATAAGTCCAGAGAGCTTGCTTCCCAATATACTTGTGCCCCACTTGCTGAGCTGGCATCTGTCAGCAGCCCGCATACCCGGCTTCTCAAAGGTCTGCACCAGATCAAAATTGAAAACAAATGATCTGATCAGAGGTTTTAAAGCTGTAGGTGTGACAGGAAGAAATAACAGTGTATCATTTACAATAAAGATGTGTTGCAGTGAAACTATTCATAATGTGGAGGCTTGTTTTGAGGCCCATTAAGTGAGGACTTAGGGATTTCCATCCGCTGCAAATCCCCAGATGGAGAGGGAACTAGGAACATCCTCAGGATGGAGAGGGAACTAGGAACATCTTCTGAAGCTGTAAAATCATAGCATTACTCCTGTGATTTTCTGGTATAAACAGCTAATGTTTCCTGAAAGGGCTCTCTGCCTCTCAGTAAGACACCATTCTAGTACAGGTACTCATTCTGTGTGTACAAGCATGTTAACTGTTAATTGTACAAAGAACTTACTAACAAATCATGACTTTGAATGAAAGTCATAAACAGCAGTTTAATTGGAGCTGCAAAATATGCAATACTATAAAAGATCAAGTATTCTTCTAATAAACCTTAAAATTTCAATTGACGTATAGCAAATTCTGTTGCTGTTTGGACACGTGCAAAACAAGACAGGGAAGATGGAAGTGAGGGAGCTTTGTTTCTCTTCTTCAAAGGACTGGGGAAATACTTCATATATTTCTAGACTGTAAATCTTGTAAATCTCCCTTAGTTTTTAAGGATATCCCCTCTTTCTTATCACTTCAAATGTCCCAAAAGGAGGGTGATTTGGGGATAGAGGCAAGCACTTACATAGAAGTTCAAAATGTTCCTTCCTTCCCTTTCTCTGACACCTTTTTTCCATGAAAAATTGTGGGCATTGTACCTTCCTCACACTGGAAGCTGATGCTTTATTATAAATTTGATTGGTTTCTAAAGCAGGCTGATTAGCTAGATGTTGGCTCTGAAGCACTGGATGTGATTCCGCTTTAATTACACCAAGATTCGACTTGGTCTGCTGGCATACGCTAATTTGCCATTAGTTTGGCGCTAGCTCGTTTTTTATTTTTTGGCTTGAATAAGACTGCTATTTAGGAAGGTGCAAATTTTTTATTTGTGAGTGTGGTTTTCAAGCTGAAGGTTTAGCAGCTCTAAAACCATACTTGCCTCTCATCCTCAGTTTGGTACCTCAGGGCCAGTTTCATGCCAAGAACAGAGCCAACAGCAAGACAGACTTTTTGAATGGTAATGTGAAAACTAGCCATCTAAGAAAAGATATTCAGCTGTTTTTTATTTTATTCTGGGTTGTTAAGAGGGACTTTTTTTTTTTTTTTTTTTTTTTTTTTTTTTTTCAGTAGCAGTAGGGGCCAGCATAGGCAATCAGCCAAGTGAGCTGTTTCTTATTTAGATATTCTTACATTTGTCATCTACATCAGCTAGATTTTAAGAGCAACCTACTCCTTTTATGGCAGGGATCTGTGGTAACCTTCCTGCTGGAATTATGGCTTTGGTTTATTGTGAGAGTAGTCAGCAAGGCTGAGCACCAAGTTGTTGCCTCTGCTGCTGTCTGGCATTAATTAGCAAAATTCTACTATTGGCTCAACTAGTCTTTGCCTCATTCTCTTTTTTTAGTCTCTGATGACTAAGCTAGTGGTGTAAAAATGCATGCATTTTGGGTGTGTGTGGAAGTGGAGGGGATGTTGTAAAGGGCGCTGGCTGTGCATGCATTCATTTTACTTTAATGTCTCACAAGAAATAGCTCTCCCTCTATCATAGGATCCTCTGGTGCCAACTTGGGGTGTTACAGTAAGGATAAAGAGGTTTACCGTTAAGAAAAACAAAAACAAAAACAAAACAAACAAACAAAAAAAACTGTCACTTGGGACTTTCATTACTGTGTGTCTAACCAAGTCAGCATCAAGCTATTTGTTACATCAGGTAGCCTAATTTTAAAATGATCTAATTTCATTGTGCATTAACATTGCATAGAGAGAGTTTAGCCCTCTGTAGGTGGTGCCAAGATTTATTTTATCCTGCAGCTGTCTTCTGGGTTGCATAAAACTCAGTCTATTGGAACAGCTTGTGTTAGCACCCAGGACCTGCTGTCCTAATATTGACCTCCATGAGCAAAGGCTCCAGCAGCATTCAGGACCTGTCCTGGCTCCCGTTCCGTGGAGCAGCTAAAGCATCAGATAAGAAGATCCCACTACCCATGTGCACATGTGTTTTACAAATGAGCTATACCCTGGTTCGTGGCTGCAGTACATAGGCAGTAAGAGGAAGAAATAGCAGAAAACAGCCTGGAACCTTTGCCCCAAACCAACCATCTTACATCTCCATTACTTACCTTTTTTCCAGCTGTCAGAGGGTAGATTTCTTTCAGCTCTTAGGAACTGCTGGCAGAGCTGTGTGCGCTCAGTATTTCTCCAAAATCAGGTGGTGAGTCTTGTGTCTTCTCACCACTTCACATGGTCTCCATCATTTTAGAACCAAGTCTCCTTTCTCTCCTTCTCACACGTAAGAGTGTGCTACCAACACATACATTTCAGTAGACAGCAAGTTGACAGAAAGTGAATTGCAGAAAAGCAATGAGGAGAATAACTCAGACAGATACCATTGTCTGAAAACTGGATTTACAGTCTGTGACTTGTCTGCTGCAAAGGCTCAAAATCTGGAACAAGTTCAGGGTGAAAAGTTCACAGCTGGGGCGTTGCAGTTTAAGTTAAGGGTGAGATGCAAGCAGAAAACATTAAAGCCTTGCTTGTGTGTTATCTGCAATGCTCTTGCCAGGGATGGTGTAAACTCTGGAAGGGAGACAGAAACTCTCTTGCTGTTGCATGATACCTAGCACAGCAGATTGTTGTGTGGGGTTGGGAGATGTTCTTGGATTGAAGCTACTGTAGTCCATCCAAGTCAACCAACAGAGAATTTTTCTCCCTTGTCCATGACTTGCTCCGCTGCATATCTGCTGCAGCCAGAGCAGAGCTTTTTGCTGTGCAGTTGCAGAAACAATGTCTTTTCCTGCCTGGGGTAGTAGAAATGATGGGTTGCAAAAAGATTTCTTGCATCTTTTCTGACTGTATTCTCTATGCTGACTTGCAGGATAGTCTTTTCCTCATCTTTCTATCCCAGGGTCGCTGTTGGCAGATAGACGCCCAACCTGGTTTTTATTCTCTGCTCTAGGGGAAAGCTCAGATGCTTTCCAGATAAAACCAGCATGCTAATGCAAAACTGAGTTTGTAGCTAAAAGATGCTGGAGAGAGATGGAACCTAAGTTGTTGGAAGTTAAACACCAGAACTGGAGCTTCCTGTCTGCCACTGCAGTGGTTCTGCTGCAAATACTCATTACACACAACACTGCAGTGGAAAATTTCTGTTATGCACTTCCATAAGGATCTGAACCTGCATTTTCTTGCATGCCAGCTAGCTGTTCTAACCACTGTAGATGTGGACAACACTACTACCTTAAGTAGGGATTTTTGTCCCCCTCTGTGTTCCTCACAAAGCCTGAAATTGTGTCTGCAGAGGAACATTTCTAGGCTGGTCCTGTTGGCTAGTCAAACAAGAGGGGAAGCATACCAAGCAGCTTAGCACTGCTCAGAGTTCTCTAATCACATCTAGTGGCAGAAATGTAGGCAAGCATGAGACCTTTTGTGTTAAGCAAGACCTGAAGGAAATCTTTGGTGGTGCCTGAATCATGGAATCACTCAAGTTGGGAAAGACCTCTAAGATCATCTAGTCCAACCTTTAACCTAGTAATAAAGTCCACCACTCCAGCCAGCTTCCTCAGTACCCTCAGGTGGATCCCATCTGGCCCCATAGACTTGCATACATCTAAGAGGTTTAGCAGGTCATGAACCATTTCCTCATGGATTATGAGGGTTCCATTTGGCTCCCTGTCCCTATCTACCAGATGAGGGGGCTGATTACCCAGAGAACAACTGGTCTTGCTGCTAAAGACTGAGGCAAAGAAGGCATTAATTACCTCAGCCTTTTCCTCATCTCTCGTTGCTGTTTCCCCCCACATCCAAAAATGATGGAGATTCTCCTTAGTCCTCTTCTTGTTTATGTGTTTGTAAAAATATTTTCTATTGTCTTTAACAGCAGTAGCCAGATTGAGCTCAAGTTGGTCTTTGGCCCTTCTAATTTTGACCCTGAACAGACTCATGACACTCTGTAGTTCTCCTGAGTGTACCACCCCTTCTTCCAAAGATCATAAATCCTCTTTTTCTTTCTGAGCTCTAGCCACAGCTCTCTGTTCAACCAGGCTAGTCTTCTTCCACACTGGCTCATCTTTCAGCACATGGGGACAGCCTGTTCCTGTGCCTTTAGGATTTCCCTCTTGAGAAGCATCCAGCCTTCCTGGGCTCCTTTGCCCTTCAGGACTGCTTCCTGAGGGACTCCGCCAACCATTTTCCTTAACAGGCCAAAGTCTGCCCTCTGGAAGTCCAGAGTGGCAGTTCCGCTAAACTCCCCTCCTTACTCTTTCAAGAATTGAAAGCTCTCTTACTTTTTTATTGCTGTGCCTGAGATGACCTTTACATCACACACAAGTCCTTCTCTACTTAAAAGCAAAAGATCCAGTGGAACACCATCCCTATCTGGCTCACTCACCAGCTGTGTCAGGAAGTTATCTTCCACACACTCTAGAAACTTTCTAGGTTCAGTGTGGATGCCTGTAGTGAAATTAAAATCTTCTGCTGGGTCAAGGCTCTGGAGCCAGCAGCAGGGGACTGGACCATGCAAGGACACAGCAAAATGAAGTTGATGAGAAGTATCGCAGTGCAGCTGTGCTTGCAAGCAAGTGGCCAAGAAGTCATGGTATAAGGTCAAAGCAGCAAGCACTGTTCTCTGTCTTTATTTAGCATTAACCATTAGCAAAGATTTTCTGTGGAGTGGGGGATACAAGAGTGCTTCAGGCATTGTAATTATTTTAAGCATCAGAGAAAAGGTGATGGTTGCCTTGTGATGGACCTCCTCTGGCAAAGCTGTAGAAGGCTGTTAACAGGAATCATGTCTTGTATTTTGTGTTAGCAATCCCAATGTCAAAAAGCCCCAGTAACTCAGGGCTCCTCAACCTCTCCCAGAAAAATCCTGAAAGATTAACACCCTCAGATGGTATTCAGGGTTTTTTGAAATGGTTGTGGAGGATGCACGTCATATTTGTCTTCTACTTTTTATCCTGTCAGGTAAAGGCTGTTCCCAATGTTACTTTCTCTCCAGGAGCAGGAGGGTGATGGCTTTTAGCTGAAAGCTGAGCTCTCCAATTCTTCACTCTCCAGGAGCTGGAGACCAAGCAAAATGCAGAATACTATGTTAAAAACCACAGACTGTTGAAAAATACTGGTTTAATTTAGAGATGAGGTGTCCTTCTCAGGGATATGTCCAACTGCACTGATCCATCACTTCTCTGTTAAACAATCACAAAAATACCCACACTATTTACAGACAGATTATGTCTGTGTGTTTCTTTTCCAAGCCATCATTTGCACAAGGAAAGTACAGTTCTTTTGGAAGAAGCGAGGGCTATGCACCAGCACTTCCCTTCATAGCCCATCCCAATGCTTGCATCAGCTGTGCAGAGAGCACCCCTGCAGCCACTCACTGCCCATGTCTTTCATACCCATCTGTGCCACAGAGCTCCCCCTGGCACCTGCTGCCTCTCTGTGTCCCACCGGCCAGGAGCAGCCAGGGGCAGTGGCAGTGCTTCCACGGCCACCAGCCGCCTCCTGCAGACTGAGTGAGCCCAGCTCTTACAGCAATGCCAAACAAACAAACAGTGCTGGCCGGCCAGGACCTTGCATGTGCTCTGCCGAGCCTTAGCATGAAGTGATGTGTAAAAGCATTAGCAAGGAATAGGGCAGAGTTCAGCGCTGAGGTCAGCTCTCTGCTTTTAATTAAGGCGAGTGCAAGTTGGGAAAGACAATATCCCATTATTGAGTGGGTAGTGGCTGTCATGGTAGATGTAGTTTCTGCATTTAGTTAGAGGAGGCAAATTAGCCTTTAATGCCAGAAGAAAAACCAAAATGAGAGCCAGTTTGATGGACCAAAATTAAATGTGAGACAAGAAGAATTTATCATCCCCACAAAAACGTTTGGAATACACACTGGAAAGAAACTTCAAGAAATCCATGGAAATACTTTGAAGGGGACTGACTCACAAGTGCTTTGAAGACTTAAGTTTGCTTTTTACTCTCAGATTTTGAAAAAGGTTTTAGGACTCACAGACTGTATTTTCCTCTGACTGGGGGGGAGGGGGGGGTGGAAGGCTGGAATGTCTTTCTCCTCCCTGCTCCCTCAAATGCTACTGAGCAAACTGCTTGCCCTCTTTGCTTATCAGTGGCCCCTTAAGAGAAATACTCAACAGAGAGATACTCCCGTCCCAGGCAAAGTCTCATGTACAGTGTGAACAGCAAGTTATGGGCAACTATGAGCTGAGGGTGCTTTCTCTTGTACAGACCATAGGACACAGCAATGGGCATAGGCAGATATATCCATGTGGACAAGTAGACCAGGGTCTCACATAGGAAAAAGGAGTGGAGAAAACTGTAAAACTCTCTAATTACCAGCATCAAATACACCATTTCCCCCACTGCTCCTAGTGGTTTTCAAAAGAAAGAGTGTCTTTTTATTTTATCTTCAGATAGTGACTCTAACAAAGTAAACTGAAAACCACTATGGCAACAAATTTGCTGTTAATAATATGCACATGAGTTTGCAGTTCATTTTGGAGGATTTGGTACATACCTTATCAAGCATCTCAGCTCAAAAATAAGCCAGCTAATTACCTTCTGGCCTCAGGGTCTCTCTTTCTAGCAGCCCAAGGACGGATGAAGATTGGTTCTCTCACAGCTATTACAATATTGAGCATTTTTCTGCAGCTGTTCCCAAGAAGACAAGAGTGATGGACTGTCAGTTTCTTTGTGTGCAAAGAGAAATAAAACTATACAGAAAACCAAATATCTTATATCTGTGTTTTTTCTTGAAAAATTTGCAATGAAAATAGTAGAGGCAGTTGTAATTATAAATAGGGTATCAAGCTCTTCTAGGTTCATGTATTAAAAAAAAATAAAAAGGAACACACAAACATGCAAAAGATGCATCAGATCACTGAATCTATTCTGTCTAGAAGAAACAGATGTAGAAATCATTAAATATAAAACTAATATGGCAATTGTAATGCTGCAGTAATAGCTAGAGAGAGACGAGTGGATTCTTACTCTTGATGATGCATGTGGAATTCAGTTCCTCCTAAGGACTTTTAGACTTAAAAGTAGCAAAGCACCTTTGGGCAGAAGGGAAGGATCATCATATTTAATACAATCCTTGTGCATTGTGCTTTTTTATTTTTAAATAAGAAAGTAACACAGGAATAAAAAAGTCCAGAATTCATTTCAAATCAGGAGTGGTCTCATGTAGCTATGCAATAAAGAAAAGCATCTTGCCAACACCCTCACCCACCAAACAAAACAAACAAACAAAAAACCCTTATCTGAAATGATCTTTGTCATTACTCCAAGTTGGCCTCTAGTGACATGCTGGAGTCAGGAGACCAAACCCACCCCATACCTGGTTACAGCATCAGCAGCTAATTGTGCATATCAGCAAGACAAATGCCAGGTAATTGAAAACAAATGTTGAAGGCCTCAGAAAGCCCACAGTAATTTATGAACCTGAATCAGCACACCCTGTTAGTCCTACAGGTGCTTTGCCTGCTGCTTTTTACAGTCATGGGAAGAGATAGGTTTTATTACTATCATAAAATTAATTCAAGGAAACAAACAATGGGGATGTGAGGATTATGTCTCTTGTCTGTCTCGGTTCTCACTTTTTGGAGTCATGTAAAGCTGAAGGATGATTCAAACATCAGATGAGGGAGATTAAAAACACCCACATGGTAAGAGAAGCCAAGTGTCATGAAGCAGCAGAAAAAAAACGCCAGCCTCTTTCCCACCCATTTCCATTCCTCATGCTAACAGACAGTTCTGTGTTTCCTACAGAGACCTGAAAAACAGCAAGAGCAACTCATCCCGTGCTGTCCACCAAATAACTTTCCCTCAGATGTCGGCTTTGGGACCAGCCCATACTTCTGTTTAACTTCAAGCTTCTGAGCATTTCTTGTCTCTTTTACAGAGACAGAGGGATGTCAATGGAGGAAACAATTAGTATCCCTTTCCATCCTTCAAAATTTTAAGGAATAGACTTTCCTATTTCACCTCCACTTGTACGCATCAACCTATCTTGCCATCCTGCATTTTTGAATAATAATGGTAAATAAAATACTAGTTCCTGACAGGGGCCTTCACAGTCCCATCATTAGCACAGTAACCCAGTCATGGCTTACATGCATCACTCCTGTTTTTTATTTATTTACTCAAGCTTAGCTTCAGCTTTTTGGTCCAGATGTTCAAGACACCCCAGGATGCAAAGTTGTTTGAGGGCCTGCAGAGAAGTGCTGCTGGGCTTGCCACCTGGACAGGAAACCACTCGACAGCCCCTTGCATGTGCACTGGTCTCCGCACGTACCTCACCATAGCCCTGGCATAAATCATCCTTCCCCAACACCACGGCGGGAAAAACTTCCAGGGCTATGTCAAGGTTCCTCCCTGACCTCCAATGTCTCTTCACGCATTTCTCCTCACACTTGTTAATGTCAGAGCTCACCCACACATTGTGGGACAGGTGGACCTTGTCCCTCGTCCAGCACATGGCTGCTGAGGAGCACCTAAGGACTGGTTGTGCTCAGCCCTCAGGGCTGGATGTGCTGCTACCTTCTGCACAGCCAAAACCAAGGGGGACAAGGCAAGGGGCTGAGGGGTTTTGGAGAGGTGGGCATCAGAGAGAGAGAGTGTGGAGAGGATGTAAGGGCATTGCACTGCAAGGAGTGGAGGGAGGAGCACATTTAAGAAAAAAAATCAGCCTTCATTATTAGTGCTGCTCATGGAAAAATATTTTATTAGAACCATCTGAAAGTGTTTTTCTTCCATAAAGTAATTCATCCCTAACAGCTGTGCTTCAGAGCAATGCCACCACCACCACATTTGGTGACTGGCACAGCAATACTGCAGTCACAGAACTTCTCGAAACACTCACATGACGGAAAGAAGAAAGTGGAGTCAAGGGAGGAACCACTCTGTTTCCAGCAAACAGAGACTGCCTGAAATGTGTAGAGTTAGGAAAAATATACCAGAGTTTTTTTCTAAGCATCTATTGCCTCTTGAGTGATTTTAATAAAAAAATAATTTACATACTCTCCGCCTGTCCACAGTAGGGGTCATTTTCTGCTCTTTTCTTCCTTGGCTTTTCAAAGCAGGGTATATTTGCATAAAATCTGGATCTTTATCTCAAGGGTTCACCTGCTGCTTGCTTCCCACCTGAAGCCAAATAAGCATGTTAGCAACACGATGCTCATTTCCACAGCAGCCAATTGTGATTTCACAGCAAGGACAATGGCTGCCTCAGTTAAGGAATGAGCCACAAAAGCATATTAAATGCCCTAGGAGGTAACGATCTGGTTTTCATTATGTACTTCACGTAATAAGAACCATGGGAGGTGAAACACAGGAAGCAGGCAGTATATAAGCACAGTTCACATGAGATTTTTTATAACGCTTTCCACAAGCATCAACAAGTCTGAGTGAGATTCAGCATCAGGGCCATGGGAAGGTAACGCCCCTGCCAAGGCAAGGTATTGGAGCTGGTTCTTGACACATTGCCCATATTCCCATCCTGATCACATCACCTGCTGCCCTCCAGCCAGTCCCTGCCCCTGAAAACTGGTAGCTCTTGCTAGCAGAGTAGTGTCTTGACCATTTAATGCCTAAAAAATGCAGGCATGGCAGTACACGAGAGGGATTATCCCCATAAGGAAGCTATTTCAGTCTCACATCGGAAGAGGAAGGCAAGTAGTCCAGAGCAGCAGTGTTTTCTACCTCATCAAATCATGATGCTAATTTCATAGAATCAGAGTGGTTTGGGTTGGAAGGAACCACCCAGTTCCAACCCCCCTGCCACAGGCAGGGTCACCTTCCACTATACCAGGTTGACCAAAGCCCCATCCAACCTGGTCTTAAACAAAGAGTAGTCAGGCACCGGAATGGGTTGCCCAGGGAAGTGGTGGAATCACCATCCCTGGGGGTGTTCAAGGGAATCACAGAATCATCTAGGTTGGAAGAGACCTCCAAGGTCACCTAGTCCAACCTCTGACCTAACACTAACAAGTCCTCCACTAAACCGTATCCCTAAGCTCTACATCTAAACATCTTTTAAAGACCTCCAGGGATGGTGACTCAACCACTTCCCTGGACTGCCCATTTCAATGCCTAATAACCTTTTCAGTAAAGAAGTTCTTCCTAATATTCAACCTAAACCTCCCATGGTGCAACTTTAGCCCATTCTCCCCCCAAAAAAGAAGCACTCACACAGCCCCTGAGAATCAGCAACAGAGCTGTTTATTGCCGGGACATCTTGCAGGTAAGCCTGCAGCATGTCCATCATGTTTGGCAGCTCCAAGCTAATGCTTGTGATAGAGCCTGAGCAACGAGTAGGGGACTCGCCGGACACTCCTGCAGTGCTGTTGGTGCTTTCGGATGGCAGAGCACAAAGACATGCCACAGCAGTCCCCAGTCTGTTCTGGCAGAGCTGGATCTACTTCCATCTGTTCTTCCACATCTGGTGGATCCAGCTACATGGGCTCCACAGTGTTAGGCAGAAGGCTATGCCAGTGCTTTCCTGGGACTGCCCAAATGGGATGCCTTCCATTTGGAATGTTTTCAGGCCAGGGTGCCAAACCAGGGGGGTCATCCAGTTCTATCCCTCAGTCCCATGCCATTGTTGGGTTTATTTTCTTGCATGGGTCCGATGCTGCCACCAGGTTTACGGACATTACTGGGTCCCACACTGTGCTCCGGACTATGGGCACACCTCTGCTCCCTGTGGCTGTCTGCCTGATGTTCCTGCCTTCACCCCACATCACCATTGCTCCTATGGTAAGGCCCAGGCCCCCTGTCACTGGGTGTTTGAGGGGCTGGCCTGTTCCCTGCATCATTGCGCTGCCAATGGTACCACTTGTATGTGTCTGTGGGCTGGGTGCCAGAGGTCTCTTGGGCACTGGTGTCTCTTGTGCCATGGGCACTATCCCTCCATCCATGACACATCTCCTTCTGGTCAGGTGCATTCCTTCTTGGTGCGTTACCGGACTGCATGGCTGTCCTCAGACACCAAGGAGGCCTGCTGCTCGCCTTGCTCTTCTGGTCTTCTTCCTGTCACACAAGCAGGCAGTCAGAGGGCCTATAAGCTCAGCGAATGGTGGGCCAGCTGCAGGGGTCCTGTTTTATAGGGCCCGGAGCAAAGGTGGTACAGCGATGGCCACTGTGACCTCAACAAGCCTCTGTGATGGAGTGGTGCATGCTTGGCCAAAGGCAGCTGTGTTGGAAGCAGCCTGGAAGATGCCCTGTTCTGGTTCTGGCTGGGATGTTAACTTTCCCTGCGGCAGCCCATACAGTGCTGTGCTCTGCACTTGTAGCTAGAACAGCAGTGGTATCACACTGGTGTTGTGTCTGCTGCTGAGCAGTGCTGGCACAGCATCAGGACTCTCTCTAACCCTCCTAGGGGGTGGGCAAAAAAGTGAGAAAGAAACATCACCAGGGCAGCTGACCTAAACCAACCAAAGGGATATTCCATACCATATGATGTCACACTCAGCAATAAAAGGTGGAAAAAGGAAGAAGAGGGGAGGGGTGGGCTCTCATTGCAAAAATGTCCGTCCTCCTCCCGAACACTGGCTGCGTGCGTTGAGGCCCTGCTTCAAGGACGTGGTCAAGCATCGCTCATTTGTGGGAAGTAGAGAGTAATTTCTTTCCTCTGCACTTCCACATAGCCTTTACTTGTTTTGTTTTGTTGTTCCCTTTCCCCCTCCCTCTTCCCATTTCCCTTTTTTCCCTTTAGTTGAATTGTTTAATTAATAATAATATTTCCTTAATATATATTTTTTTCTCTTTAATTAAATTTTCCTTAATTCAACCTGTGAGTTGTACTTTCCTTTACTTCTTCCCCTCCTCATTTGAGGAGGGGGAGTGAGAGAGTGGTTGTGGTGTTCAGCTGCCTAGCACGGTAAAACCACCACATGCCCTCATGTGGACAAGGAGGAGAGTTGGGGGGGCTGAGGGCCCCTTTTCTGGGGCTGCCTCCCCCAGGCCATTTGGCTTGACAGAGAGAAAGGCTGCCCCTCGGCCACAGGGACTGCCCTGCACCTCCCATCCTGTGCCCTGGGTTTATTTTTAACACTAGTTTTTAGGTAATTTCATTCTATTCTTTACAGAAAAGAGCAGAAGTGACGTGCATTTTCAGCCCTAATTAGTCAGTGTGCTTTGTGCTCCAAGTGAAGAATTTCTTCCTCACATCACATCTAATCTAAATCTCCTCTCCATTTGTTCAAAGCCATTATTCCTGGTTCCGTGGCAACACTCCCTGATAGAGTCCCTCTCCAGCTTTCTTCTAGGCCACTTTTATGGGTAAGGTTAGGTGGCAAAAACGCAAGACCTAGCAAATTGCAGCCTTATCTACCTTGTTCCACACATTCTACATGATGCTTTCCAGCTCAAGCTCTAGCCTCTCATCAATGTAACATAGAATCATCATAAAGGTTGGAAAAGACCTTCAAGATCATCTGGTCCAACCATCACTCTACTACCAATGTCACCCACTAAGCCATGTCCCTAAGCACCAGGTCCAACTCTGCAACAATTAAAACAAGTAGGAGATGTTTCTTCTCAGAAAGAGCAGTCAGGCATTGGAATGGGTTTCCCAGGGAAGTGGTGGTGTCACCGTTCATGGGGGTGTTCAAGGAAAAGGTTGGAGTTGGTGCGTAGGGACGTGGTTTAGTGGGTGACATTGGTAGCCGGGTGATGGTTGGACCAGATGATCTTGAAGGTCTTTTCCAAACTTTATGATTCTATTCTAATTCCTGGGATGGGGCATCCACAGCTTCTGTGGGCAACCTGTTCCAGCGCTTCACCACCCTCACCATTGATCCATTCTTTGGGACAAGAGAAGTGCAGCTGGGAGCCAAACAGCTGATCCAGAAAGACCTGAGCAGCAAACAGCTTACCTCACCGAAGTACCACCTCAGCACTGCCTTTCCTTCTCATCCCATGTGCAGGTGCCTTTGCCCAGGTGATGGAGGGGAAGCCAGTGGCATGGGGGTGTTGTTTCTCTGGCTTCACTTTGGAACAGTCTCTTTGTTTCAGAGTTTTTTTTTCCTTCTTTAAAGACCAAATGGAGGCGCAGAGAAATGAAGCATATCTCCAAAGTCACCATGTAGGTCCTCGCACTGACTGAAGTTTCTCTAAGGCTTTATCCAGCACCAAACCTCAACCCTGGCATCTTCCTTTTCCACCCCTGCCATGCAGCCTGTGACTTTCCTTTTCCCTCTTTATTCCCTCCAGGATATGAGCTCTCTCAGGTTCTATGCTCAGACCAGTGCCCAGCTTTGGCTCTTGCTACACTTTTCCACACATGTTATTATACGGTTTTAATTTATGTTTCTTGATCTAGTCACAAGCTGTGTAGCAAAAATACTCCTCTCCCAAGGTCCTTGTCTCAGGCTGCCACATGGCTCAAAATAAAACAATTGCATACAATTGAAAGATGTTCTCAAATGGAGCAATTGATTGGGTTACCCTGCACAGCCTCATCTCATCCATATCTTCTCTTATTCTGTTTTCTGCTGTTACATTAGGCAGAAAGCAGCTATGTAAAATACATCTAGCTCAAAGAGCAGATGGATTTTTTGCATGATAAATCTAGAAGACAGGAGTTATTTAATTGGCTTCTTCAAGTAGTTTCTTCTTTGCTTTTAAAGGAAAGAAACCTGAGGAAAAATCTGGGAGGTGAATAGCCCTGAGTACAAACGCAAGGGAATGCTCTTGGCTGCTTTAGCATGACACTTCTGTCCCACTCTTACCCCATACCTACATTTGAAGGACACGAAATTGGGGTGTTTCTGTTTCCCTATTTGTCCTCTACTCCCTGCTATTGTATTGGAGGTTCAAGTGGGGGGTGGTGGGAAGGGTTTCTGTTAAATTGACTCCTCTGACCCCACAGGTCTCTGACCCCTCAAGAATTATTCAATTCCTATCACAGACAGGGTCAAGGAAACACAGAACTCCGTTCTTTTCTACCAGACTCCTCTGGCTCTTTGCCCTGAACTGTTCAATCTGTTCCTTTCTCCGCCCTTCCTCCTTATTCCCCTTGAGGTTCCTACCACACCACTGAGTCATGCCATTCTTATGGCAATGCTGAAGGGCTGAGTCTTCCCACTGTCAGAAAGCCACATTATCCTCCTTTCTTATTGTCACATGTTCCCAATTCCCTTCCTGCCATATGACCTGCATCCTTTATTAATCTTTTCTATGTTTCTAAGGGTTCTCCTAATCCTTCTTCACTCACACCCTTGGAAAGGAATAAGGTGCTTGGAGCACAAACGCCACACCCTTACCATGCCTCTGCCCACAATCCTTCCAGCCACATCTGTCCTCTCAGCCCATCTCTTAAGTGCATCATTTTCCAAGGACTCTTTCCCTGTAAGGGGAACTGGCTCAGAAAACCAGGAGCAGCTGTTAAAACTCATGAGCTGCAGGTAGAGGCTCCTGAGCTTTCCTTCTGGGCAAGCCAGAATACTTTCTCAGAGCCTCCTGGCACCCCAGGGCCCATCTGAGCTTCTATACCCCTTCACTGAGCAAACCACCAGCAGGCATCATCAGTTGTTTGGAAAATGTTGCTTTGGGTGATGCAGGGAAAGCTTGGTGGTAGGTCAGTCATGCCTCTTTAGCCATGTGTTCTACGAGTGAAGATAGTCATCAGCTTCTTGACGAGGAGACAGAGCTAAGGTTTTCTGATAAGACTAGCAAACAGAGAACACTTACCATGTGAAATCTTTTAATTGCCTCAGACCCAAACGATATTCTTCACGCAGCCTCAGACAACCAACTTGTGAAGTTTCTGCAGAACATTCCCTTTCAATTCATGTTAAAGGTATCTAAGTGTTGAAACAAAGATCACAGCTGTGCCTGCCACACCAAGCTACACAACCCAAGACATCAGACATTTTCCTGCTAAGCAGTTTCTTTATGCAACAGAGGGTGCAAGCAGGAGAGGGCTGGCAGCTACAATCTTTCCTGTACACAGGGATGCAGAAACAGCTGCTGCATGATTTCTTATAAACCGTAATTTGACAGCAGATTTGATTCAAGGCAAAACTTTTCCTTGTCAGGTATCCACTTTTCAGTAGGCAGTTCTACTAAATGTGCATTGATTGCCATGTAAAGGTTTCTCAGCTAGCTATAATATTTTCTTGGTGAAAACAGGTTAAACACGTTCAAATAGTTCCCCTCCAGGAACAAGCATGCGATTTTGCATTCTAAGCTTCTTCTTGGGGAAATGCTGCCAATACTGGTGGATCCAAATAAATAAATAAATAAATAAATAAATAGAATCTCATATTTTATACTCTTAAAGCAACATTCTTCCCCCCCTTTCCCTACCAAAACAAAGCTGCACTGTTTCATCCTTCCTTTAATACAAAATAAATGGCAGGATTCCAGCACTTGCAGTCACCTCTGCTAGTAAGTACATGTGCAAGGCAAGACAATTCATGCAAAGGAAATCAATTATTTTCAGACTTCCAAGTGTCTTTTTTAAGACATGCATTTCATCATTTTTTAAATGATGAAAAATTCCTCAGCGTCCCTTACTGTGCTACTAAAGACAATTTCAGCAGCTCTGCTCTCTGTAACTGGCGCGGAGGAGAGCCGCTGCTGGAAGACCATTTGCTTTTATTTCCTGATCTACGCTCTCCCCCTATAAAGTATTGTTTTTTCAACATTTAACTTAAGTGGCTCAACGATAGGGCTGATGATGCTCTTTCTGGTGTCTGTCCATACTGCCTCTCTGCTATATGCTTCGGAGAACTACATCTGAGGTGCACTCTGATGTTTAACAGCTGTATTTGGCAAAGACTAAGATTCAGAGAGTCTAAAGCAACATGAATGCTATACAGACTTCTACATTATTACAACAGCATCGACTCTGTGGAAAGGTAGCCGCTGCTGTTTAAATAAAAAAGAGTTGTTGAGCCTTCTGTAGCTCCACAGCACTTCACAACTGGTATTTTGAGAGAGTAACAGCTCATTTTCCAAGGTAGGATGAATGCACCACCTTGAAATAAAATAAGCATGGCACATGAGTAGCTATTTTTTTTTTTAACACTATGTTTTGAGAGACTGATAAATGTAGGCCCTGTTTTACTTAGATAGGCAGTGATATGTGGTTTGTCTATGCCTCCATGTATAACCAAAGTCTTCTTAAGAAGATTCATAAGAATCTTCGTACAGCTAGATCCACAGTAATACTGTGTTCTCAACTAGTGGATGCAAGTGGAATGGGAACTCCTGTGCCAAATTCTAAAGCTGAAGCTGCTTCCCATGCAAGTACATGTAACAGTGATAGGACTGATTTGGGTGTGTGTTTTGTTTTACATATTAAAGCTAACACTGAAAAAAATTTCCCTGCAAATATTTACATATAGCTTTAAAGATCAACAGTCTCAAAATAACCATCTGTTTATTACACCTCTGGTGTGATAAGGACTCCCTTGGTAAAATTCTCTGGTTTGTATTATCCAATAAACCAATCTAAGAGATCAATAATGACAATTTTTAGCTTTAAAAATGTATTCAGTTGCCATACAGAATCATGGAAATCAACAGAACTGCTTGAAGTCAAGTATGTATTTCATGTAAAAACATCTGTGTTTGCAGAGTCTGCCTACTGCATCAGAAAGTTGAGCACATTCTGGCTTTTACAGAGAGTGGACACTCATGGATGTTTACCTTTAATTACCTTTCCTCCAGATACTGAAATAAAATGAGAAGTACCCCTCTTTTTTCACTCTTAGTTTTATTATAAAAATCAACATTTCATTTGTTACAACTCAGTTTATAGTAATAATTGGAAAGGATTTTTGTACAAGGTTTATATACACCTTACAAGTAAAGCACTTTATTTTACAAAAAAAGAAGAAAAAAAAAAAAAGAAGAAAAAAAAAGTTAGTGAATGAGTGAATAGGGCTGACCAAATGTTGGTCATTATAATATAAATACATCCTTGCAAAGCACCATCATACCGAAGTTGATGAACAAGAGACACCAGCTGGCTTTAAGACAGTGACAAACAGTGATTAAAGCTTACAAAAAAGAACTAACAAAACAAAAACAAGATTAAAAATCTGAAAGCAGCACCAGATCCTTCACTTGCAAACAAGGCTAGTTCAGCTTAAGTCTGGTGGTATCCTCTTTACAAAAAGACACTTTCATTTTCCCTGGCTGACTCTTAACTGCCTGGCTTAAGGCTACAGCCATTTTAATCAGGACTTCAAAGCTGCTCCTTGTTCACTGAAAAGAGGGGAACAAGACTGCTCTCCAATAGTTTCATCATAACAATGGCACATGCTATTAAGACAATCTCTGGCCTGAATCTAATACCGTTTACTTTGCCCTGCATAGTTAGGAGTGGATCACCCAGTCCCTGTAAAGGCTAGCATAGCATCAACCATTGATCTGCCTTTTTAAAAATGAAAGGAAAGAAAACTGCTCACTTGGATCACTACAGTATTTTATTTTACTTCTTTTAGAATGTTTTGTATGAATTTTAAAGCTGATAGGTCATTCCTAACTTATTTTTGAGGTGTATTTGTCACCTGCCAATTAACTTTCAAGCAATAACTCCATCACAATGCAATTTTAAAAGCATGGCTAGGAAATCAATTTCTGAATAACATTCAAATTATTTTTCCACCCAATGAGCCATCTATTTTTTGTTGTATAAATAATGATCTGCTACATGTACAGTACACATTCAAGAGCAGATTCTGTCCATAGCAATGCTGTGTGACAAGAATGCTCAAGACAAATGTGTCAGGAAAAGAGTGATTGATAATGTTTTAGAGGTATCTTGAAGTTATTTGGTTCAGCAGCATGCATGACCAGGGACTGACCAGGGAGCTCTGTAGTTCAAGTCAGTCCCTCTAGAATGGTGGCAATCAATTTCAAGGAGATTTCCCAAGCAGTAAAGAATGGAAATAATACATTGGCCTTTTCTTTATCTTAAGACAGATGTAACTGTTTCAAAGTAAAATGAATGAATCTATGTTTAAGACTCATATAGAGAATCAGACATAAATAGAGAAGCAATGCACAAACCAGAGATCAGAACTCTGCTAAAGCCCATTAATGCAATAAATAGCGATTTTCTGAATGCTCCTTCACTTACAGTGGATTGTAGCACCTGCCACGTCAAGCAGTTTGGGTGCATTTTTCTTCATAATTACTTCAAAAGATTCATTTTTATGTATTTACAGAAAGCATGAAAGTTTTACTTATCTGCAAAATGGACTCCAGAATAATAGAGCAGTATAAAAAATGTGCTTTCTTTCCTATCCAGCATGACAGAGCATTCATTATTTAGGTTTAAAGCAGCAAGCAGTCTGCTGTCTGTTCTACAAACTTGACAGAAGAAGTCCAGCTTGCCTGAGACAGTATGACAGCATTAGCACTTTGAAAGGCAGCAAGGCCAAATCTGCCAATGTGGGTGTGTGAATGTGCATGCACAAGAGAATTATTAATTTGGGGTAAATTCACATTACCAAAGATATGTGTACCTGCATACATATACTTGTACATAAATACTTGCACGTGGGAGAAATGTTATTGCAGTATTCTGGAATTTACAATACTGAAAGTTACAACTCACAGCAAAATGAATCCTTTGATATAAACTGGCTCATTTGCATGTTTTACATTACTGTAAATATTCCATTTAATGCATGCATAGATTACATGAATTTATATTCATGGAAACCATTCGTTATTTCAAATGCAACTGTTATATGTATACATGCTCCATTTACCCTAAGTTTTTTTCCATAAATATCTTAGTATCCAAAAGCTGTGGAGAAACAATGAATGTTCCATAAGGAGGTCTGAAATGCAGGCAGCATGATATGGCAGGTATAATTTTAAAAAGCAAATGAGTATCATGTTGCCATTTAAACATGAAAAGCTCCTGTTGAACATTCACAGACTAATTTTCAATGATTTTTTTTAAAAAAAAAACTAGAGAGGACTGTCCCTTTCCTGATTGAGTATGTCAGCTATTTCCATGCCCAGGCATTCAGCTATAAGCACTTTCTAGGTGTCTAGAGGAAAAAATCTGCACATTTAATAGAAATACATTAAATACCCCTAATTTATATATGTTTGATGCTCTAAGATAAGGACAATTATGCATAACTTAAAGTCTATGAACAGTTTCATTGAGATCAATGTGACCACTTTAATGTTAATGCTACACATCCACTTCAGCTGTCTCCTGAACTGACGTGTTACCTACAGTCCTAAAACGTGTGTTTTACCTACAGCTCAGTCAATTTGAGAAGCATCAGAAAGCACAATCCTAACTGAGGGAAGGATAGAGTATCAATCATGACTGGTTCAGTGGCAGAGAGGAACTGAGAGAATTGTTCAGTCTCAATGTTCAAGCAGTATATATGGTTCATCCACTGAGATTGCATCAGGTGCACATACTAGTTTTTGCATTGATGCTTTTACAATTTGGATACCTGCTTAAGAGGAAGTTCACAGATCAAGAATTTGTTCTGAATTTTCCTCTAGAGTTACTGGGAAAGTACAGGTACATGCAAAGGCATATGACAGCTTCCCACTAAATAAATTCTTTGGTTAATCCAGACAAAGAACAGCCTGTTCCTTATGCTGGTCATCTTCAGTGGAAAAAAAAAAATAGTCTGTCCACTTACCCGCTCTTCACATGAATCTCCCAGAGGCAGAACACTCAAAATATCTGATGCACAAAGTGAGATGTACTAATCTAAAAGACTTGATCAAATTCTTCACTAAATTACACAATTACGAAAAGGAACATTCAGTGAAACAGTGCAATTGCCCCAGAAAGAGGATACCACTCCTTAAGCTTAACCACCTTGAGAGTTTTTCAAACAGAAATTGGCACACTGAAAAAGTATTTTGCAAGAAGAGACCATTGCCATCGCAGTACAAGCACTTGGACTGAGATAAAACAATGCAATATTCTTCTGAGTTCATTAGTGCAAGTTTCCACATGTGAACCCCACACGGAATGCTGCACATGAAAAAATGTAAACAACAGAGAAGTTTCTATTCTCATTGGCATGCCAGCCTCAACTCCCCCCACCCCAACACACCCACCCTCCCCCCCTTCATTTTGAGTTCCCTTATAGTTCACAAGACCCTCAACATCCATCCTGCTGGAGAACACAAGCTTCTTCACCAACAAGGAAGAGCCAGAAGAACAGCTACCACAATTCCTAGATACCTAGAATGAAGTTAGGGCAAATTTTCAGTGCACCAGATCCAGAAATCAACTGTAGTAGCCTGTAGTCCATCCAGGCTTTTTAAAGTTTTCTCAGGTATCTTTGACTACGAGAAAGACTCTTTATTATAGTTGGGATTTCAAATGCCATGGTTTTCCTTGGAGCTGAAAAAAAACAAGGCTCCAGTATGCAAGAAGATTGGCAGCACTAGCAAGAATTATTTGTCATTAATTCTGTCAACAGTATGAATTAAAGCCCATGCCACATTTTCAGATTATTTCGCTTAGTTGAAACTGGATGGGAAACAAACGGAGAACAATGAAAGCCAAATGGCACCTCTGCACCGTTATTTTATCCATACTATGCCCAAAGGCTAAGACTGCAAAAGCCTTTGTTTTGAGAGAGAGGATTCAGAGGTCCAACCTTTGAAGGCATTGAGCACCTTTAACGTGGAGTTAATATCAACAGGAGGTGCAAATGCATAATGCCATCTAGAATCAGGTGTACTGTGAGTTCTGCTACACTCAAAGCAAATTCAGAACACTGCACTGGAGTCAAAGAAGAGTTAATAACATCCTAGGTTATCCCTCAACCTACACAAATAATGTTTTCAGTTGATTATATACTCTCCCTTTCAAAATCACCACTGTGAGACTAAAGGGAGAAGGGGCTAAGTAAGGTAATATACAAAAATAGAGCAGTGAATATAAAATGGTTTGGTTAAGAATATCTTAAATTTGACATTCACAGCGGTTAATACTAAAGTATTAAACTCACACCACGCAAAAGAGGAGGTATGTCAAAATGATACTGAGAAAACTGGCTTTACCTAACACAAATCATGAGCAATTAATACAGCAAGGAAACACCTTCCAATGATCAAAACATCTATTCTTATGGACAGTTGCTCCACTGAAAGTTAAATGCTTCCTTACTAGGAAAAAAATAATATATATATTTATATATATATATATATATATGATTTGGATACTGTGGTATCAATACACACTGAAAGTACTGCAAGGATATATTATTCATTTACAGTAACAATCCATGGTTAAATTTATAGTTTATAAATATGCTGTCTATATTATATGTGGTATAAAAATATTCGACATTTTGTGGGCACTAGGTCAAAATAAGTTTTTCTTTTTAAGGGACTAAAAATCATTCAGGTATATGCATATTACCCTTGTCAATTACGTGAAAATCACACTTACCCAGTACAAAACAGAATCCTACTATGTTGGCAAAATGAATGAAGTAATGTATAGCATGACACTCACTGCATGACAAGGCTAATTAGGAGGGGAAAAAAAAGAATTTACAGCAGCCCAGTTCTAGCAGTATTTTAAATTAGGATTATATGATTTAAGTGACATGGGAAGGAAGAAAGGATGCAGAAGAGATGAGAAAAGCTAAACAGTGTTAAGAAAGCAGACTTTAAAATATACCCAACAAAAATCATTGCAATTCTAGAAGCAAGGAGACAGCTCTAAATGATCTAGTTTGGTAAATGTATTACAGAAAAACAGAGGTTTTTTTTTTTTTTTTTTTTGATTATTTTTCTGGATTCACTGCTACGATTGCTGTATTCCTGTAGAAAACAAAGCCCTTTATGTAAGGTTAATATCTGTCCTGACTGTGTTTTCAAGTTTAACTTTAGTTGCTGGCCCTCTGTAGTTAATATAGAGGTTATTTGGCTACTTCCAACTATCTATGGTATGCTGCTCTGAGACGGACTTCTTTATTATTAATTACTTTAAACATTTTTGGTATTGACAAACCCCACAACATCTCACTTCACTGGACAAGTGACACATCCTGGTTCTTCCATTTCCTTATGTGCTCAGTCACTTCACTGGATTAAGGCATGTTTTTGAGTTCCGTTTGCAAAAATAAAAAAATTTGTACAAATGTCTGGGTTCTTTTATACAAAAATTTTTCTTCTTATGGCACAAGCAGCAGTTGCTGTTTAAGAAAATATATAAATATCCTTTTTTCTCTCTCTCTTCTGTACAAATATCTCCAGTATTCCTCCACCCCACTAAATAACATTTAACTGTACACTGTCCTACCTCATCCCTTGCTGAGAGCTCCCTCCCCCCTCCCAGTAGAACATTTTTTATTTACACTTTCATGGCGGAGGCAGATAATGGAGGGGGGGGGGGCTGCTCCTCATGAGGAGTCCGTGCAGGGGGATGGTGGTGGCGGGTAGAGATGGTGCGAGTAGCTCCGCTCCGTGTACGGGGAGGGTGGGCAGCTCTCGTAGTTCTCCTCCGCTGACAGGTACTGGCTGCGTGGAGTTGGAGGTGGTGGGACAGGCTCCGAATCATAGTTCAAGTCACTGGTGTAGCCCTTGGCCATTGCTGCTGTCACCCTTCGACTGGGGGCATAGTCACTATCGCAAACATCCGTGCTGCAGGGGGTCGTGGGAGGTGCAAAATGCCGGTAGCTGTAAGGCCTGTAGCTGGGTGGGGAGATATATAGATATATGGGAAAAGTGTTGACATGGAGAAGGGACATGCATTTCAGGCAAGACAGCTGTGAAAAAGCGAGTGGCAGGCAAGACAGGGTGGGAAAAGCCAGGAGGCAAACTTTTGCAGCAGATGCACAGCATCACCTTTCTCTCTGACACAGCGAACTTGCTAGCTACTCATGTGGCCAAAGCCAACTCTTGTGCAGTATCAGCCAAATTAGAGTAACCAGTGAAAGCGATACTAATTATTCATTACCTACAGACAACAGGCTCCCTAAAGGCCTTAGCTGAGGTAAAAAAAAAAAAAAAAAAAAAAAAAAAAAAAAAAAGTTACTCCTAAGAGCACGGCTGGAAGCACAGTGTGGGGAAAAAATAGATGTGTTGCAATCTTGGAGAAGATGTTCTAGTATCCATAAATTGGATAATGGACTAACTTCCAAGTTGAGAGAGAAACCAAAAATCAACTGATACCTTCATAGCAATCAGGAGAATTACCTGCCAAAACAGAAACTTGGAGGGAATTCCCAAAGGCTGCTACCATCAAGCATTTTAAAAAATGAGCCCAAGATAGTTTAAAGAAAACTGATTAGAAAGGGAGGTGGTTGGTAGCTACAAGGGCCACCATCAAAATCCGTAGCTGGAGGCAGGTGGGGATGCAGCTCCTCTGCATTCAAGCAAGAATGTTAGTAAAGACCAGAATAGATCTGAAGCAGCAGAACTAGGTTTTATTTTGGGGCTGGGGAGCATTCTGAAAACATTTAAGCCTACACTACCTCTCTAATACCATTTATAATACTAAAAGTCACATCAGCTAACCAGTGATCATCAGGGTTCATGCTGGTGCCAAGATCTGGTTTTATTTCATTACTAAATTACTAATAATTTTAAAAGATTTTTCATATGGCTGGAAGGGACCATTATAAACATCTGCTCTGACCTTCAGCACAACAGAGGTCATATTGGAGAAGAGAGGCTAATGGAGAAGAGATGTCTTTTCAGCCCCAGAGACCTCATTATCCAAAAGCCCCAAAAGTCTGTGTGCTAGGGAGGCATTTCTTTCAGGAGACATATACAGCTATCTCTTCTCATTGACTAGATCTTCTAGTGATTTGGGAGGGGAAACTTTACACCCTTGGGTAGTAGGACATTTTTTTTTTTTTGGTAATTAGTTATAAAATGATAATTAACTCTAAAGGAAGGTGAGAAAGATGTATTCAAATAAACAAGGATAAAACTTATACGTCTATAAATATCAGTCAGAGAAAATAAGTAAAAGCAACCTTTTTCAGATATTAACACTAAATATGTCAAATTAGATTTCTCGTGCTTTATCTAGGCCATTAATATTACTCCTGAAATACTACCCTTTATAGTGCCAACTTTCCTCCACTTGGTGTTTGTCTATCATTTCTGATAATTACATAACAAATTATTTATAACAAGGCTAAAACAATGCAGGCTTCATTCCAGGGTATGTGTCTTTGGCTCTGTTATCATGACACCAAGTCAGCATCTAACTAATTTTGTGACAAGAATGAGTGTTGTTATTCCCCCTAAGGCAATATACCCAAGAGGTGAACCACTAATCCACTTACCGTATGATTAACCTCAAACAATGCTGCACTTAAACACACACAGCAGTGACATGATGCATGTGAACCAATTTAAGCATCTGTTTTAGTACTTGCAGAATTAGTGCCTTTGATTGCAATACTTATGGAGCAGGGACTGTCTTTATTCTGCATTCTACACTAACAGCTTTGATCCTGACAGAAGCTATTGTAATAATAATTACCTGTAGGATCTATGAGTGGATGGGCTGTTTGAAGAATAACCAAATTCCATGGTATAATGTGAACGTTCAGTAGCTGGTGAAGGTGGTGGGTTCAAAATCTAAGGAAAAAGAAAGAAAAAAGCTGCAGTTAGGGTATGAAGGAGAATCAAGAAAACATAAGTGTTATAAGTTTTCTTTTTAGTATTTTTTAATAGGAACCTTAAGTTGAGAACTACATGCACAGCCCCTCCCAAACACGATTTTTCCTATGTTTATTCCCAGTTCTTTAACAGATGTTGGAAATCCCGCTTGTTACTATTCCCATAGAAGATATTACTAAGCTCTTCTCAAAAATGCTGACTGTTGTTGATATTTTGACATACCCAGTGCTGAAAAGTAAAGCTGAAGCTAGCTGTTCAGTAGTAGATTGCCACTGGGGATACCCCTGCCCTAGGAAAACTGGCAAATATCTACCCTTACTAGCTTGTAGTTCTTAAGCACTATGCTGTGTCTTGTGGACAAACTATGTCCAAGGCGAGCATTTGTTCCCTTTACTGTCATACTCCTACTTCAGAAATAGAATTTTTATTAGACTAATTTGAAGATACAAAATGATAATTTGATTTTCAGAACTGCAAAACAGACAGTTGAATATTTCAGCCCGCGCTGACCAAGCAGGTAACTAACGCTAGACAGCAACTTGTGAACTTCATGTAAAGTAGCTAAAACAACCATCAGATCATAGAATGCTTTGAGTTGGAAGTGACCTTAAAGATCATTTGGTTCCAACCCCCCTGCCATGGGCAGAGATGCCTCCCACTAGACCAGGTTGCTCAAAGCCCCATCCAAGCTGGCCTTGAACTCTTCCAGAGATGGGGCATCCACAGCTTCCCTGGACAGCCTGTGGCAGTGCCTCACCTCCCTCTGAGTGAAGAAATTCCTCTTAACATCTAATCTAGATTTCCTCTAGCATCTAATCTCTTCTAGTTTAAAGCCATTCCCCTTGCCCTATCATTACACTCCCTGATAAAGAGTCTCTCTCTTGCTTTTTTGTAGGCTCTCTTTAGGTACTGGAAGGTTGCTATAAGGTCTTCTCCAGGCTGAACAACCCCAAATCCCTCAGCTTGTCTTCATAGGAGGTGCTCCAGCCCTTTGATCATCCTCATAAAAATCAAGTAGATTGTGAGCCCTCTAGGGCTGGTACCAACATTTATATAGCATCTAATGCATCACATTTCTGTTCTGTGACTATAAAAATGCTACTGAGTTGTAAGACACTTGCTTGTTTTGAACGTGCAAGAAAACTTCATTTTAATTCATTCAAAGGTCTATAGAGAATCAACTATAGCCTTACCTCCAAAGGCACATGTCAGAGTACAGTGAAAGGAGATTGCTCTGCCAGAGCTGGTCAATAGTTAGTTATTTTTTCATCTATTCTGACATTCTAACATCTTTTTCTGGCACTGAGCTCTATGAAGCTTTAAAAAGTAGTATAAAATTCCTATATTGTTTTGGAAAGAGACAACCTCCTCTCCCTTCCCTTCCAAAATCAAATCTCATATTCAAACAAATTTATGAGGTTAGAAATCTAGAACCAAACATTCCTCTGACAACTAATTATCCTGAGGCACTTCCCTGAAAGTTATTAAAGGTCTGTGAATAACAGAATGACTTACTGGAGGAAAGTAAGTGCCTTTGGTACTTGAAGAACTACTGGAAGAGGCTCCAGTGACATGGGCCCTGTCATAGGGTGGCCCGCTGCTCCCCCCCATAATGCTGAGGGAGCTGATCACAGATTTACCTCGAGACATCCCTAAAGAAGAACAAAGATGTATGTCAATATTAAATTCAAACAGAGAAAAGGAAAATATTTTAAAAAGTAGGGAGGATAACAGGAGTATCAGCAAAGAAAAATTAAAAGTAAAATTAATCTTTATGGTATTAAGAGCAAATTCAGTACTCCTTGATGGAGAACCAGAATTAAGACTGCCAGGGTATAAGCATGCTGGTTTCGTGTATCAGCTACTGAACTGTGGGACTTGGCACTGGGCTGCACTAAAGCTGTGTGAAGAGAAACAGATTCCTTTTGCTTGAACAGCTGTAAAAGACTTGAGAGAACAGGCATTCAGGCACTATTTCTATGCCTTGGAATAAAACATGAAACTGACTCTGACCACCTAACTGAGCAACTGAAATTTGTGCAGGAGAGGGTTTATTCTTTCATTTCCACACTGTTAAGTAAGCTTTTGCTGTTGGACTGAACCACGCTGGCAGAGAGTCCAAGCGGGAAATGAAGAGGTATGCAACTGTGCTCAAAATAACGGTGAAAGTTCTCCTCCAAGACCTGCTTATGAAAACAGGTTATTACAGAAAGCAAAGAAATTTGGTACATTATTTTAACCCTATAACAGCCTCACAAAACCTGTATGTTCTAACTGGAACCTGCTGGATCTAAAGCCATAAGTTACATTATAAATACATAATCAATATATACAAAAGCAATGCATATGATCAAGTCTCACTTTTTAAACAGCAACAGCATTACACACCTAGATAGGCATCGGTGGCTTCATCATCAAATGAAATAAGCCAAGAATACAGTTATTGCTTTTCATTACAGACTTAATAAGAAGTTTCACAATTATACAAACAATCTACAAATCTAACAAGAATAATTGTACACTCTTTAAAGACAGTGACACAAATATAACTCTGTATTACTTTACCCTCTACTGTCACGACACCTTGCTGATGCTATACCACCACAAAAAGAGGCTGCTTGAGCAGCAGTAGAACTCCCATGGTACGTTTATCTGTTTGAGCTTCTGGCTCTGCCAAGTATCTAAATGCTTGAGGATGGTATGGGTAAAATAGCAGTTCATTCTTATCAAGGATAGCAACAACCCTTGACAGTCCTGTCTTTCAATAGCTTCACATCAAGAATTATGTATTTGGAATGGGGGTCTCCTGTGCATACATGCACAGTACCCTCAGCTACAACTATGTGGTGCCAAAGAGCAAGACAAGGAACACCCTATTTACTCACCAGGAAGAGATCCTGACAAAGAGCTCGGGTGAGGCACATAACCAAGAGGTACAGAGGCTGGTCCATGCACCACATAATCATTGGTCATTGTTTCCCCATCTCCCTTCATGCGTGGGCATAGCACCCTCTGGCAGATGAAGTACATTGCTCCAACCACAAAAACTGTGAGGATCACACCAATGATAGAGCCTATCGTGTTGTTGGGCTGTGGAGCAGGCTCCTCTGTTGTGTCTAGGAGAAAGGAAAATCACACTATAGAAGCTAATCCAACAGCTTCAGGTACCAACATCAGTTTTCATGATCTCTTTCCATAGCCTCTGCTTCTGTAGGCAGACAACAGCTTTCAAATTAATGTATATTAGGAACAAACGGGCACAGGGACAGGTCTGTTTGAAGAATTTGGGATGCCATAAGGGCCACCTGTGCACATGAATAGCTGCACACATGCAGATGTTTTCGAACCACAGATGCCAGGACATACACAGTACACACATGTGCAGGGGGGCTGATAAGCTAGATCACAAACTTTCTACCTGCTTTCTACCTGATAGGCAAGATTATTACCCTTTGATCTCTGTGAAGATGACCTACAGCCATGACTTCAGATTCCACTGTGCTACGACTCCAGTTAGGCTTTTTTTGTCATTAAAAACAATGACAACTACTTCTTATGTTCTTGTCACATAAGCACCTAGGTTATCACTCTGCTTAACAGATTGGCACTCCATCTTCTCAACTATGTAACATTCATTTATGCTGAACAGTACGGATGATGCAGCAGTAATGAATTTTGGGCTTGCTGCTATTTAGTGAATTACCTAACCCACTCTACATCTGACCCATCCTGATGTTTACAGATATATTTGTGCATCAGCTTAAGAGGTGCCATCTTTATAAAGAATCTGTATCTGAAGTGATTATTCAACAGCTAAAATGAATGACTTCCCCTACAATACCGATTCTAAGCAATGACATTTATAGGAATAACTGACAACCCCCTGCCTGCGCTTCACGGATTTGACAAGAAAAGCAGACTTTAAAGTATTTTCCTGTTCTAGTCAGTGTTTTACATCTTAACCATTACTATAAGTCTTTTTCTCAACATATTTCCTTCTCCCTGAACACCAAACCCACACTTTAACCAACCTGTCACAGTCTACAGAGATAAGTAAACAGGCTTCTGATCATATCAGAAGAGGGACAGTGACAACTGCAACTTACTCTGGGGGGCTAATTTTATGTTACAAAAACAAAGAATATCTGACTTATTATAAAGATAACTATATATGTCTCTGATAATGTTGCTAATAAGTTTGTATCATGACAGAACATTTCTCATTACTCCTTCCTTCCTAAGATCAGGGGTCCAAATCTGTCATTGCATTTTCAAGTTACATGTGTGTCATCTATGATATATAGATATCTAACATAAGAAGAGATGACCCAATTTGCAATTTCTTTTAAAATATCAACAGTGAAAATGAACTTTCAAATTGGAATTTTAAAGGTGGTGGTTTCTTGCAGAACTCTGGAGATTTCAAGGTAGGGAATATCACGTTAGAAATCATAAATCAAGCTCAAAATTACATCTTTTCAAGATGCAAATTAAATTTTAGAAAGTTTATTCTGTAAACAGTGTGCTGATCTGATTCTAAAAGCACCTGCTATTAATTGTGTGAATGAGAAAATGGTGAGGCAGAGAGCAGTTTTATATAAAAGCCTCATGCTGCTAGAAGGACTTTTAGTACTGCACCATCTCAGCTTACAAACTCATAATAGTAAAACAAGCCTCACATTTCCCTTAAAAGTTTTAAAAGGTATGTAGAAAAATTACTAACCTGCTATGCTAATTCAAAATAATAGTTATATTTGTGATTCCCGTTCTAGTACATTGTGCATTAATTGCATGACAGAACTTAGAAACAGGAGCATCCATTTTGGGTACAATTCATTCAGATTAAGATCTAACTCATCGAGAAGTTAAGAAATAAATAGCAGATAAAGCAACCAAGTCTCTAGTCTCAAGGTTTACACTTACAGCATCCTTGTTCGTCTGAGCTGTCACTACAGTCCAGGTTGTGATCACATTTCTTGCTTTTACCAATGCACTGTCCACTGGCACAGCGGAACTGATCAGTTAAACAAAGCACTGGAAAGAGAGCCCCCCCAAACAACAAGAGTCAGTATCAAAGACTTTTACTCTTTAAAACAATTAAGAGAACCAGACACCAAGGCACACAATCAGGGACGTCTTGGACGTCATGGACGTCTCAGAGAGCTTAGTCTGTTGCTAGCTTCATTTCTTGAAGCAGCCAGTGGGGCATAAAGTCCCTCATGTCAAAAAATGATTAGATGTACTGGAGTGAATATTGCACAGTGGGTCCGTGGTTCTCATTGCCTATTTTCAGTAAGATCTCACACAAGATAAAGTCACCTCAACTGAAATAACTCAGAAGCAGAAGGCCACTGAGAATCTAGATACTTATCGCAGGACATGGTTATTGTAAAATTACTGTAAGAATCCCCAACTATAAGCATTTACTGTAATATAAGCAAGAAGAACTAAGTTATTAAAATTAAATCTGCCACACTACAATGATAAAATTGTTTAAGAGAAAAAACATGGTTTTTCAATGCTCTTGTACTCTTCCTGTAAACCAGAAGACTCCTTGATCATGGGACAATATATTTCACTTGACATTATGTTTTAAAACTGAAATGAAAGACAGAATACAAAACTGGAGCTTTGCCAGTACGCTCAAAAAAAATAAACTACTATTCTGGGAAAAAAGGTGCTGTTGTTTACACATAATTTTGTCTCCTGTTTCACATAAATCCAGAAATTCTTTATGACTTTAGTTGAATTAAGAAGTTAAACTAAAGGCTTTTCTGATCTGCAATCAACTTGAATGCTCTGAATACCAGGGCCACTTTGAACGTGATAAACAGCCCCTGTTCTGATATCTCAAGCCACTGGATGGCAACTGCACAAAGCATTTTCAGATGCTGGCATCCCATCTGGCTAAAAATCACCTTTCATCAAAAGAATTTCTGCATTGGTCTGTATATTTTTGTTTGAGCTGGAGCACATCTTTTGGAAAGAAATTCAGCCTTTATTCAAAGTCTCTTAGACAGCCTCTTCAAAGAAAGTGTACTGAAAGGATACACAGAAGAGACAACCTTTCAAGCTTACAAGTTGTCCCCACAACTCCTCACTACTTGTGCAATAGGGAAAAGAAGGTCAAGTTTTCTATAGTTTCACCTGGTGTAGTGGTAGGGTAGCTGAGATTCCACCAGCATAACCTGTCCTTTCCAAAAGTAAAAGAACCTAATTCTCATTCCGTTGGCAATAGCACTTCCCTCCATACGACTACGGCTTAAATACTCTCTTTTGCTATACTCTACAGGAAGAATACATCTCCAGGAATCTCATGTCTCCCTCTCACTTACTCACAGAAGTTTAATTTCATTCTATTCAGTTGTTATAAAATAAACAATCCCCAGACCTGTAGTGGGCATAAAGTACTCAAAAAACCCCACAACCCTATGACAAGGGTTTCCTCCATGATGTAAATCACGCCAGATTTACCAGGTTTTTAGAGTTTTAAAATATACCATTTTAAATAGTACTTTTCACAGAGCTTAAACCACTGTGCAGGAAGTCAGCATTATTTCCACTTTACAGGTGGAGAAACAAAGGAATGTAGTTCTGAAATAATGTCCCACTCAATAAACCAGTGTCAAAAGAGCAGAAGCTCAGATCCTTCCAAATCCTACACTCTGCAATAACTTTGGTGTCTACCATAGTGTCCCCTGAACAACTCTGTTTTCATCATACTTTGAAAGATACCCTGTACCTTCACAGTTTTTCTCATCTGAGTTGTCTTGGCAATTTGCTTCTCCATTGCACCGGAGGGCACTGTCTATGCACTGTCCGCTTTCACACTGGAACTGGGTGTCTGAACACACTGGGCAGTTTTTTTCATCACTGTGGTCCTCACATTCAGTGAAACCATCACAGCGCCAGGCCACTGGGATGCAGTCAATCTCACCTGTGAAACAGGTGAACTGCTGAGGGGAGCAAGTTGGTGGTTCTTTAAAAATCAAGCAAACAAACAAAAATTAAAAATCCAGGTGAACAATCAGCAGCAGATCACAACAGGTAAGGACAAGAATAACTCAGCTGCTTTGATTAATCAGACAGTTGATAAACATGCCACATCATAAGGTAATTTCCACCCCCCACTGCCTCCACAGTCATTTGAGCAGATCCTGAGCCCCAAGTGACAGCTGCAGGTTCAAGTCAATGGAGTTTCATTAGACAAAGAATAAGAGGAACAGAGAAGCAAGCATGCACACTCAAAGCACAATTATTTTCTTTCTTTCCCACTTCAGCTTCTTACACCCTTCTCTTAGTAGGTCTTAAAGTCTTCATTTAAAATCAACAAACTTTTCTTCCACTCCCCCTTTCCTGCAGCACCACTGTATACACAACTGATGTCTCACTCCCTTTTTATGCTCGACAGTCATTGTATAGAAAACGTTAAAAGGATGTAATGCGCTGCAGATGGATCACTGTGACTCAATGTCTAGTTATGTGCCCTTGACAGCTCTGTTGAGTCAAAATTCTTCTAAAATGACAAAAAACTGCTCCATCTAGTCAAGTCCTGCTATCGCAACACAGCTGTTAGCTATTACTTAATATTTACTACAGTAACTGTTAATCTCATGCAGTAATAAGCAAGCATGGATTTTTTTTAGTTTTTTTTTTTTTTATTTTTTAATTTCCCTTTCCTCTCCTCCCCTTTTTGGCCTGGTATTAAACTTGCTCTGAGAAAATATCTGGATTATATTAGCTCTTGTTCCATTGTGAGACCACACGTCTCATTGATGGCAAGAAGATTGCATAATAAATCCATTCAGTACAGTGGTACAAAGAGACCCAAGCACCTCTCCTCTCCCCAGATTTCAGCCCCACCCTTGGAGACATCAGGGCGTAGGCTGCAGTGGCCATATCGCCATGGAGGAGGCAACTGGCCCTTCTGGGACTGCAGATCAGAAAGGAACGTACAGGGTGAGTTTCAGGAGAAAAACAGAAGAATGAAATGGCACAGACAGGATACGTGATGCAATACACCAGAATACAGGAGAGTCTACCACTAGCTGAAAAAGGAGAACATGTAGAATGATATAAAAAGTAATAAAAAAATCATAAAATTAAAAAAATCAAATTGAAATAATTCAGTGGTCTGAAGTAGAAAAGGTAAAAAGAAATCCGCATTCAAGTCAGCTTCTAAAATTATATTCTTTTACTCCTCAAAAATTGCAGATTTTGCTCAGGGGGAGGAAGCAAAGAGGTAAAGCATGTAAAATCATGTTACAACATCTGGCACAGTGTCACATTCCTTCTGCTCAGAAGTTGACCCTAAAATGGAGACCTCCCCACCCGGGAGCTGAGGAAGGACTTACCTCCGCAGGACAGCTCATCCTGCAGCAGAACAAGGTGGGCTGGGCAAGAGCAGCGCGTGGTGCCATCACCCTTCACAATGCAAATGTGTGAGCAACCTCCATTGTCTTGAGAACAAGGGTGTTGTCCTGTGATTTTAAGAAAAGATGGACGGGTAGTACAACTGCAATCACACTTGCAAGGATAAGTAAATGAGATTCTGGGGGCTTGAGTTATCCCCTGCGCGCTCGCTCTCTCTCTCTCTCTCTCTCTCTCTCTCTCTTCTAATTTTCTCTCCTTCCAGTACACTACAGTAATTAGTGGAATCTGGAAAAAGCCTTGGATTTACTCTCCAAGAATTTGGTGAGCTCACTAACAAGAAATACCCACATCTTTTCAGACCTTTCAGTGAATTCTTTGCGCTCCTTTCATTACCCCCTTCTTAATGGGGAGGATATTTCTAAAAACAATTCTGAAAAAGTTGTATTTAATTGTATTTTTTTTTTTCCTTTACACACACAAATAATTGTCACACACATCAATAATTGTCTGTGATCTGATACACTGAGAATCATGCCACCTGGTCTCCTAAAGCGATAAACAGTACTCAAACCATTTGCTTCTCATGTGAGGTAGAATTAGGACTCCAGCAAAAATAGAAGCATTAGTAAGAAAAAAGATACCCTAGATTCCATACTTAATTTTCTCTATCAAAGACCGTTAAAAAATTAAAGTTTCCAAATGTATAAATTCTGAAGCTTTCACACTGTCTCCAAAACTCAAATTAACATGCTCTAGTTAAATATGTCTCTTCATTTAAATGTTTAATAAGGACAACATACTTCTCTTGGAACTCCTGACAGATTTACTGAGATTAATAGCAAACAAAACTAGTAGTAGTGTGTGCTGATGCTTTAATTAAACATCCCCAGACATTTTTCTACATATTTCTCGAAGGCATTCATCACAGCTTATTAACTAGGCCTATTTCCTCCATGAAGACAGCAGCTCCATCCACTGCTTTAACCATCCAGCTCCCATTGTTCCAAGTGAATGTATGTGAGGAAAGGTTATATCCTGGGCAAACAGAAAACTTTTAGAAGTGCAGACATGTTCAACACATTGTTATTTCCTGACATTTCCTTTGTGTAATGCATGTTGTTCTTCCATCATTTAGTTTCAATATGAATTGCCCCTAAAAAAAAAAAAAGTTCAGCTTGCCTTAAAGACCATGCAGCCAGGGTGGCTCGTCCATTATACATTTACTGCTAGTAAAGGGCCATGAGAGCTGTGCTTGCCTAAAAGGATTAAAGACCTGGCTTGTGTACTGCAGCCATAATCCAGAAAATCCTCTACTAGGGATAACAGGATATTTCCACTGCGCCAATACACAGATAAATCCCAGGTACCTCTATGGGACTACCTACCAGCAAAGCTGTCACCAGCAACAAATTGTGATGGGTGGTTTGTGGTAAATTTCATGTCCATTGCCAACTGCACTAAGGAAACAAATTTAATACCACCTTGGCAATATAACAGACACAAAACAATACCAACTTCTGGCCCCTTTGATCTGCCCTGATGTTGACCGGTGGCAAGGAAAAACAGGCTTCATTGCTCTTAGCCACTTCCTGCTTCCAGCCTCACAGGCACTGTTCTCGCTTGCAAACAGGAATTGCGCTTACTGTATTCCTGAATGTTGAGCTCTTTCACAGCATGAATGTCACTAAGTTGTGCAATACGAGCTTGGACCTTTGTACGTCCTTCTCGACCAGTCATATCAATCTTTTCAATCATCTGCTGTTGCCTGTCAATCCAATACAGCCAGTTTTCAAATACAGTTAGTCCCACAGGTTGCAAGATATTAGAGTCTTCCAAAACAATTCGGTTAGCACCTGCAGAAAGAAAAGAGTAGTTTAGCTTAACTGGAATCAACCAAAATACTACCACAAATGCTTTCTACACTGCTTACACCACTATTTTCGATTACTTTTACACTACGAGGTAATGATGTAAGACTGATGTTTTTCAGACAGACGATCATTTTTTCTTTTTTTTTTTTTCCATCAAGACGACAGTTTGTGTGCTTCAAATATATTTCCTATATTTAAAACATATCTGGAGTTGGGGGCCAACTCTCATAAGACCATCCAGTCTTTTATCAATATGATCATAATTGGTATTTCTTTTCATTCATCTTTTTTTTTTTTTTTTTTTTTTTTTTGGAGATATTAACTGCTTTGTCTTGGAATTCAGCAGGGAATAAGAAGATGGATTATTAGCTTGAGTTAACTAATGCAAGATTAAATCCAAGTGAAGACAAAGTACTTAGTAGTTTTCACCTGAATTATGAGATTAAGGTAAACATTTGACTTCTGACTTCCTCGTATTATTTTGTTTCAACTACATTATCTTCACAAAAGTTTTCATACTAAATTAGAAACATTCTTTCCTTCCTAGTGAAGATTTAGTTTCCTTTGTTCCTTCAGAAATCATGAGTAGCAGCCAAGAGGCTTTGCACCTCTGGAAGTATTTGCTGACTTTTATGCTAAATTACCAAGCACTAAATATATTCAAGATCAACTGTCACATGTCACATTTAACACTCCATGTAAACAGAAGAGAGCCCACAGATGTTTTATAGGTAACATTAAAGACTGTCCAAAGACAGTGAAGACTTTGTAATTTGTACACAAAAATATGTTATTCAAAACCACAATCATATGCCCATTAACATTGCTATGTTCCATGAAGTTTATCAAACTGAGCATAAAATTACTCACAAACATAAGGACTAAGGTTCGATTTTATAATGCTAAAGTAATATTACACAGTCCAAAATTAGGCCTCAGCTTGAAAATATACACATAAATCCTGGTATTTCAAATATCTGGGCTTACTGCTATGCTTCTTTTTATTTAAACATAGCATGCTCATCCACAATACCATTTCCAAGATATTTTTAATATTTTTTTCCTGGCTTGGCCCATTGACAACTTTAATCAACTGTATGCCAACTAAAGGGACTTACAAAAAAATTCAGCTACAAAAATGCATTTATCTCTATTTTACTGAATGCATACAAAGCTCTTTTGAGCTTTGAGCTGAGTTAAGGAACGTTTCAAACATTTAGCAAGTAGTAAAATCTTAAGCAGAACACAGAGATTAAAACTTTAATCCTCAGGTAAACTGGGCTCTCATCCACCAATTTGGAATAACACCAGCAATGATCTGATTAAGAAAAGATGGATGGATTCTGAAGGAGGTTATACCCAGACTGATGTAGAAATTAATAGACTGAGTGATGCAAGTCAAACTAAAGAACTGCAACAGTCTATTAACCCCCATGAACATGAGTCACCTTATAGGGAAAAGGTAAGAAACTGCAACCTGCATCCTGAAGAGGAAAAAAAACTAAGCTGGGAAGCGGGGTATATGCAAAGATGATGGGAAAGAATATAATTAGAACTAAGTAAGATCTTGACCTACCCAAATGGAGTCTGTACACACCCTGCTCTACCATGCCTGTGTCAATCAGCATGACATTTTGCAAAATGCTCCTAAAACTCTTAAGCTTAAATTTTTCACTCCCTTGATGTCTTAATCATTCTTTAGAAGATTTGTGACCAAGTGTAGCTGACCATTTCTGATTAAACCAAGACACTGCAATCCCTCCTTCCATAAACTAACAATAAAATCTGAAGCTGGCTCATCAGGATGCTAGCCCCCTTTATTGGGAATGTCAGATGAAAGGGAGATGTGATTAAGAGGAGCTTTGTCCCTGACATCACCATTCTCTTTCCAGTGATACCTTTTACAAAAAGACTTAAAAACAAACAAAAAAAAAATATAAAAATCAGGACACACCCTTAGCACATTCTATTTCCAAATAAAAGTGAATTGATTTCAGAATCATTAGACATTTCCAAATCACACTAATTATTCTGGAATAGAACAACTAATTTCCAAATAGTTTCCATGGCAGGAAGCTAATTCCAGTCATCTTTTCATAAGCAACCCCTTAATCGTATTAAGAATGTGGTTAGATTCAATAGGATCTCCCATTTGGGCAGCACAACTGAGACCTAACTGCATGCCTGAAGATCAGGGAGGAAGAGAGAGACTGAATCACATAAAAGGTATTCTCTTTCTCCTTCTCTTTTTAGGTACTGGCATCTGTAGAGTCTATAAGCAGGAGATTGTGCATGTTTTAAAGAGGCTAACACATGCAGGAAAAATACTATGCTGGTCAGAAGAGCCTATTAATCAGCAGTTCTGGATTTGGATACAGACTTGAGAACACCAAGACTAGGAAACACCAAGCACAGGAATGCATCTCGGCAGTTAGCAATTTATTGTGGTGATTATAGCAATTTATTTGCAGTTCAAAAGCCAAAAACAAGAGAGGTTTTGGAAAGACTTTTCTTCATGTTCATCAAAAAAGTTGTGAGCTGGTACTTCATGAAATCAGTGATCTGATAGGCACATTTTTATTTTTTATTTTTAAAGTGGAATCATTAAAAAAAATGAACTAGAATTTAGATCCATCTCTTTCTCTGTACCCTAATATCTGGCTGATAGCGGACAAAGATAGAAACAAAGAATGTATGATGTTCTGTTGCCCATAAATTTACTCATCCTGAATAACCTAGAACATAACCCATATTACTCGGGCTGAGTACCCTCAGCAAGTTTGCAGACAAAACAATACTGGAGTGGCTAATACACCAGAGGGTTGTGCTGCCATCCAGACACTTGGACAGGCTGAAGGAAAAAGCTGACAGAAACCTTATGAGGTTCAGCAAGGAGAAGTGCGAAGTCTTGCCCCACTAGTACATGCCGGGGGCCACCCAGATGGAAAGCAGCTTGGCAGAAAGACAAGGAAGTCCTGGTGGACACCAAACCAAAAATGAACCAGCAATGTGTCCTTGTCACAAAGAAGGCAAATGGTATCCTAGGCTGCATTAGGCAAAGATTGCCAACAGTTTGAGGGAGGTGTTCCTTCCCTTCTGCTCTGCTCTTGTGAGGCCACACCTGGAGTGCTACATCCAGCTCTGGGCTCCCCTGTACAAGAGAGATGTGGGCACACTGGAGAAAGTTCAAGCAGGGACTGTGAAGATGATTAAGGGACTGGAACATCTCTCCTGTAAGAAAAGGCTGAGAGAGCTGGAACTGTTCAGCCTGAAGAAGAGAAGGCTCAAGTGAAATTTTATCAACATATATAAATACATGAAGGGAGGGTGCAAAGAGAAACAAACAAAAGAGAAACATCAGGAACCCTTCTGTGCACTGTGGGCGAGAGAGTACTGGCACAGGTTGCCCAGAGAGGTTGTGGAGTCTCCTCCTTGGAGATCTTCAAATGCCGCTAGGACATGACCTTGGGCTGCCTTATCTGGGTGGCCCTTCTCGAACAGGGGAGTTGGACAAGAGGAACTCCAGAGGTTTCTTCCAACCTCAGCCATTCTATGATCACATTTTTTGAAACAATTCACTAACTCTGCCATGTCCTGTGTTTTAAAATATCAAACAGTCAGGGTTCCACAGATCTTTAGTGATCCTGAACCTTCCAGTGACATACCATGTGAATCACTGAAGAAAAAAAATCTTGCTTAGTCAACCCACTTGAGGTACTAAAATACTTTCCAAAACAAAAGCTTATTGTTGCAACTTAATAAAAAGGCTGAAAATCATACTCGTGTCAATGGAATTGCATACTGCTACTTTTAATTAAGGTATTGTGTCATCAATGAAATACATTACTCTAAACTACTATACTCCTGCTGAATTTTCCATTTTGCTCACAGGTTACCAAGTATGTCTTTATTTCCTAATGCATACACTGACAGGAGAATAACATCCAGCTGAAGTACAAGGACATGTGTTATTCAGAGTGGGGCTGGACCTATTCCAGAGGAAGGAGAAATTTTGCCACTGACCTCCAACAAGCAGCAACGTGAGGGGGCATATACCCCATCACATAACAGAGATGGGCAGGTATGTGATCAGCAACATCCAGCCCAACTTGTATCACACTGAATTACTACCCAAGACACAAGAGACAGCTGGACTGATCCAGCAACTCACAGCATACAGATAGTAAATAGGAGATAATTGTCTCTCTCTCACCTAATCCAACTGCATGATTTTGCCTTTTCTCTTGCTCCAGTTCTAGTTGCTTGCTGGACTTTCTGCTGAACCAATTCAGCTTTTCAAACCAACAGAAAACAGTTCTCTATTTTTCTTCTTCTATATTGTTAGTTTATTGTTTTGCTTATGTAGTTAGGAGAGCTGAATCAACTCAGAGGAGGTCAGACAAGCAGCATAAGCAACATTAAGGAGCAGACAAAGAGAATTACAAGACTAGAAGAAGGACTTTTTTTTTTTCCTTTTGAGAACAGAAAGATATTAAATCTTACTCTATCCTTCTCACATTATGACCCTAAAATAACAGGCACTTAAGTTACCTGCACACCTGTTTTAACTCTGTAAGAAAGATTTTTCCACTAATGGGAAACTTTGCTGATTGACAGATTATTGCACCAAAACCAATGCCTTTAAAAACAAGCCTTCTCCACTCCCCTTTTCAAAACTACTGCAATTTATTTGTGAACTGACTTTGGGAAACCACACGAAGATCTTGCAGTGAGAAACTGAAGTAAATAGCATGTGTAGCAATTAATAATGCAAATCATAGATAGAGGCATGAGACTGTAAAGGCACACTGCATGAATCATACACATTCCCTGGCTGGGAATTTAAGGAGCGATTAGAATCACAGTACAGACTGTTTATAGTAGGAAGGAAAAGACGACACCTTTCTCTGCATTCACCCACACCCACACCACACAAATGAATCACTGAATTAAAGTGCTACTCTACCTGAAAGGTCACTGCTTTCAATTCTTCGCAGGTCTGAATCAGCCCAGAACAACTTGCCTAGCTGGCTGTCAATAGCTAAGGCTATGGGCTTGCTCAAACCACTGAAAAAAAGGACCTCTCGTTCAGTTCCATCCAATGCTGCTCTCTCAATTTTAGGAGACCTTTCCTGTAGGTTGGTGAAATACATGTATCTGGAATAGGAACGATTAGAGGAAAAGAAAGTTTATTTGAACTTTTTACATTTTTGGTATATGACCAAGACATCTTAACAAATGTCAAATATGCTTTTATTCTGACAAACAGAAACCAGTCAGCACCAAGAAAACAGTTTGGCCCTCAAGATCTTCAGCCTGAATTTCCCCACATCACTATTTCTGCTACATACCCTTTCTCTGGATTCACCACAATGGCTCTGGGCCGGTCTTGATCTCCTTTGAGCACCACTCCCATGGGTCTCCCATCCAGGCGTGTCACATTGATCACATTAGTAGCTTCACAGGTCCAGTAGATATAGCGGCTGTAGATGTCAATACTCAGGTCATAAGGCTGCATGTCTAAGTTCTGGTTGGGAACTGGACTTGTCACAACAGTGAGGCTCTAAAAAAGAAAGAAAAACAACCCACAGAGGAACATTTAATCAGATCCATTGTGAGCAATTTTATTTGCTATGGATGTACCACATCAAACTATTTGCCAGGAAAGGAGGAGGCTATCAAAATATTATCATAAAGCAGGAGACACCCAGGAACACTTTTCCTACCAACAGCTTTGATTAGATATAGACACTTAGTCCTTACAGTTTGTTGGAATGGCAATCAAAAACGTTGGTTGCAGCTCATAAGGTTTAGCAAGTTTGACTGAGAAGTCCAAATAACCTCTACATTGAAGATTCAGGTTGAAACTCCCCTTTCTCCCCTGCTTTCTTGACAACCCTAAATTCAGTTTGGATAGACCCAAACCCAGAGCATTAAGCACGCTACAACAGAAACACTTGCATCACCTCTAATTTCCAAAGCTGCAGATGAACAGATAAAAAAAACACCAGCAAAGTGAGGCCAGATAGTGCTTGAAATTCTTGCCTCACTCTTCTCCACCATCACACTTGGGATAATATAAGGATGAATCATAAATGGGAAGGGAACTCTTATGACAGACAGAAGGACATCAGCTAACATAACAGAAAGACTTTAGAACATTTTCAGATAATAATTCTCTGCCCCAAAGTTCTTGTCTTCTCTTGGCCTAGATATCTGTAATTCTAATGCCCCCCCCCCCTTTTTTTTTTTGAATGACTCTGCATAGTCTCCTCATAGTGAGAGATGAGCCTAAATGACACCTTTCTTGACCTTGTCAAAAAGTCTGAAGAGGAATGATAACTCTCAAAACACAGGCTAACAATCTTTTTGGAAGAAAGAGGATTCTCCCTACCCCCAAATTAAACTTCACTGGAAGATTTGCTTAACTTTCTTCTTTGGCTTGACACTTCTACAAAAGGGTGTGCCTAAAGCCTTGTTTTTGTTTATTCAGCTGAAGCAGGCAAAAAATCTGGTGCCTTTGACTTTGGAGTTTGGGGTGTTAAACTAGAGATTCCAAAATTAAAACCGTTGCTAAATTAAGACTCAAGTCTGAAGGACATTTCAACAGGATCCAACTAACACTACACTCACCACCAGAAACTACACCAAACATAGTACCTTTGTGTTGTCCATTTTAGTCTCCTGCTCCTCCCCCATTCAAAAAATCCAGGGGGAAAATATGTATTTTAAGATGTGAAAATGTTCACAGCTAATCTCAATCACCTGTATTACCTTTGGCCTTCTGCATCGTGCTACATTTTTTCGCATTCACTAAACTATTTCCCAAGCCTGCTACATCTCTTACAGGTCACTAGTTTCAACCTCCATAACCCAGTGGAGGGTCTCTTCAGCTCTCTTCCTATCTCCACTGGAACCCAGTAGACTTTAGACAAAGCCATGCTTTGTCTCACAAAGTCCCAGCCTCTCCGTTTCAGAGTCAACGCTCCTATGCCCTGCTCATTTGTATCTTTTCTGTCACTCTTTTGACACACTCATTTTCTCCTAAGCATCTTCCCTTCCATGTTTCATGTCTCTCACGCAGGAGTCTGTAACAGTCCCCAGCCAAAAGACAGGGTTGAGCAAACATTGCACTGAGGACCAAAGTATCTTTAGGCCCGGCCTTAGTTTTCTGTTTCATTTCCTGCTGCATCTCCCAGATTACTGCAAAAAGACTCCAGAAAATCCAGATGCCACTTTTGCCAAGTGCCAGCTAGTAATCTATAGGAAATCTGTATATCTAAATCATTGACATACAACCATACACTTGGGTACAGAGCATCTTTTAGTAACTCCAGTGCCCACAGGATACCTGGCTGCCATCTTCCTGTGCCTTCCGAATGATGTTCTGCCGAGAATCAATCCAATACAGCTGTTTATCCAGGGGGTCGTAATCGATGGCTCGAACATTTCTGAGACTATGTATAGGGAGTATGATATCTGGGCTCTGCTGTTCATCTATCACCATGCGATTAATTGCATTCTTCTGACTGAACAAAAGAAAGGTTGTAGGAGCTTGATGGATTAAAAAAAAGGAGGGGAAAAGGGTTACATGCAGCAATACATTGAGTATTTTTATGTTCTATAACAGCATATAAAACACAGACAGTATCTAGTATTTCATTCCCTTTATCTTCCTTTGGAAAAAAAAAAAAAAAGCAAGCAGAACAACAACAACAAACAAATTCAAAACAACAGGCACAAAAAAAAAAGAAAAAAAAACACAACAACTTCTAATCAGTTTGGAAAGCCTTTCAAATGACCTCTTTCTACTATAAAAGTCTGAGTCTGGATATGACTAGCAAAGATAATTTTGTAAGTTGCAGGATCAGTGAATGTGAAGACTTCTGTCAAAATTACTTCAGTGGTCAGCTGTGACTCAAGAAACTGACAGTTTTCTAAAGGGGTCCCAGGAAAACACAATTCCACTATTTTGAAGTTGAAATTTTTGCTAGGTACACTTCTATGTGCAGAATAAACTGAGCAAAAACCAACATTGACTCCTTATTTAGACATCACAGGGAACAGAAAGTGCCATTAGAATGGCTCAGTCCTGCTAACCCTCTTTCTGCCAGCACCAGAATGGAACAAGTAATTCATAGGAAAATGTCTTAGATGTGTGTACGCTGTTGTTGTGTTTTTGTTTTTAAACAAAAACAAAAACACCTTTTCACTCTTCTCAGATTTGTCTGTCTTGCTTATTTCTAGGTGCTTATCTAGGAATGCTGACCTGCAGCAAGAAAAATATCAGATGTTCTGCTTTGGTTTTCCAGATGCTCAGCAAAAACTTCCTGGATAGAAGACATTTTTTTCTTATAAATTCCATCAAATGTCAAAAAATAAGACTTCTTCACCCTGTTAAGCTGTAATTTACCAGCTACTTCTTACAGAAAGCACACAAGTAAAATGCGTTTAATACTTCTTTAAAAAGAAATTATCCCTGTATTATATAACTGGGTCAGAAGTGAGTGGAAGTAGTTGAAACATTTCCCCTTTTCACAGCATTCTTTTCAATAATGGTCTACCTGCAACCACTGCTGTGCAAGACAGCATAAGAGCCAGCAGCCAGAAACACAGCTTGCAGCTTTCCCAAAGTCTGCATAATCAATTTACTATAGCACAAATCTGGAGAGATTAGCAGTGGGACACTGCACTCCTTCAATCCAGCCTGTAAAACAGGTAAGGCTGTACCTTGGAAAAGAGAGGTAGGCAAAAGCCTTCCCAGAGAACATCATCGCCTCTCTTTGTTATTTTAGGCATACACTTTGAACATTTCTCTGCTGCTGTGAAGAAAAAAAAAAAAAAAAAAAAAAAGTGCGTGGGGGGAAGTTTCCTTGGCAACTAACACTCAATCCTAACTTGCTATTAACAATCAGGCCTAATTGTAAGGTATGTTTGCTTTCTGGAAAACCTGTATTTCTCCTCCAAACATTTCTCCAATAATTTTGGAGAAAGACTTTTTCTACTTAGCTCTAAACTGTAAAAGAAAACCTAAAAAAGCAGACCAAAATTTATACTGATATATACAGCAAAATAATAGATTCAGAAGACATCAGTATTCTTATGAAGCAATTAAGAGACTAATGCAAAGGAAAAAAAAAAAGAAAAAAAAAAAGCCTAAGATAAAACAGTGCAGTCAAATATACTGTCAGAAACACCTAAAATCTTTTTCATCTTTTCCTCAAAGAAGCCCTCTCACTGTTTTCCTGGCTTCCAACTTTGAATTGATGGCTTATAATAAAAAGTAACAGCAAAATTTTCCCTATTGCATCCCCACATCTCTGAAACAGTACCAATTTGAGAAATCGCTTCAGTCTTCATCATTCTACCTCCCAACAGTCAGGTATTTTAACTGTATTTTTGGAAGGCCAATGGAGTGTAACAAGAACATCTCCTGTGTAACATGCATTCAAACTTCACAGCACGTGGTAGGTCTGATGAGATAACAGATCTAGTCAGGGCAGCGTGTCCTTCCCGTAATTAATCCAATCTATGCACATAAGCAGGGTGATCCAGAAGGGAGGATCTGGCCTCTAGACAGGGCTTGGGCTAATAATAATGTTCAGGAATATATAAGCAAGTAAAACAAGTAAGAGAAAGTTAAAACAATTCATGCTCCAATTATAGTGGCCAAGAGAAAAAGTAAATTATAAGTAGAGAAGCCTAAGTCTCCAATTACTTACAAATGAGAAGCTGGAAAGTTACCAGGTTTGTACATGGCAGAAGGAAAACTCCTAATACCTCATGAAAGACCAAAACATGTTGCAGGGAGACAGCTTTGCTCACAACTGTTTCCTGTATTTTTCTTCTTCCTTTCCTATTTTTATCCTCCTTTGTAAAGAGAGTGTTTTCACAGGAAAACACAACCTTTTATCAATTTGCTACTTGTTCTCCACTGGAAGTCAAATTCCTCCACCTACAACATCACAGTAACCACTAGAGTGGTGCCAGCTGTGCTTCAAACCTGCAGAAAGGTGTGAGAACATTCAAGTACAAAATTCCAGCAGCCAGGTAAGCATCCTTTGTAACAAAAACTGAAAGAAAGAGCGCAGGACACACAATGGGGGGATACAGCAGACTTTTTCAAAAAGCATGATTTTCAAAAAATTCCATGAGATGGCATTCATGGAGCAGGCTACCCTGCTTTTGGCTTTAAAACAACAGTTGGATCTCTCTACTTGGGCATAATGTAGACAAGATACCATCTGTCTCTCTGTACCATGAATCTCTTAACCCACTGACTAATCTGAATGACACCAGTGGAAATCAGCCATCCAGTATGCCTGCCAAAATTATGAGTGCTTCACTGGCAGCCAGTTATTGAGAGACAGATAAATTATTTGGTTAGAAACTAATTATACACAGCCTGAGGGGCCTTGTGGTTCATATTCTGCACAACAATAAAGAAAAATGGGGCTTGGCTGCACTGAGATCAGAAACGTGAAGTTCTGTGGAGGCAGTGGAGCTGAGCTGAGCCTCACTGAGCAAGAAACACCTTTGGGGGTATGAGTGACCCACCACAGCATCTCCTCAGCCAGCAAACAGAACTACTACAGAATTAAATCTTGACCCACCTAAAGGCTATGCGAAGTCCAGAGTCTACACAAAGTACCACATATCTTTTACATCAGGCAAGATTAGAAATAAAGAAAAATTAATAAGCAACTAAGCACTTGAGGAATGCTGTCAGACAGATAATGAAAACAAAAGCATTTCCAGCTTTCTTACTTACACAAATTTTGCTCGTTGAGTCACTGACAAGATTCATTAGAGCTGGTTTTGTCTATTTTCCTGAGATATTGGTCTGTTGCAAGATTTTTTTTTCCTTTTAATACCTATCTTCTCAAGTCAGTAGGATTTTAGTACTATACAATTATATTGTAAAATACATATTTTTATTGCAATCTCTATCCAGTCAAATACCCTGCTCTGAACTGCGAAAAGGCAGGTAGGGTACCAAATACATGCTCAATATTAAAAATAAAAACTAGATTTAACTTGGCCTATCAGAAAAGCAAGCCTGACCATCTCATGTAAAAATAAAACTCTCTTTTCCATGCTTGTATCTGTCAGTAAACACATCTGTGACTGTATTTCATTTTCCTTCATTATGGCTTACCACTACAAGTCCTGTTGTCAGCATTCAAGGAGTAGTGAGCTGGGCACCCACAGACAAAACCACCGACAGGGACTGCTAAGCAGAGATGAGAGCAGTGACCATTACTAGAGGCACACTCATTCCAGCCTGCCTGCCTGGAGGAATGGAAGACCAAGATGTCCATAACATAATCCAAATGCCCTTGGATGATAGTTCTGTTCTGGCCACTGGTCTTGTTGGCTCGTTCAATGCTACGCCGGCTCCAGTCTGTCCAGTAAATGTAATCCTGATACTGAGTCAGGCCAAATGGGTGAGGCAGGTCATCTGCTATAATCTCACGGTCAAGGCCTGTTTCCAAAAATAAAAAATAAAAAGGACGGAAGAAGCAGAATTATTTGGGGACAAAATGGATGCTGGTTAATGCTTTAGACTTGTCTCCTTCACAGAAAGGCTAAAACATGATTACTTTAGAAGTTACTGTTTCATTGCTACAGAAGTAAATTATAAAGCAATGCTCAATATTCAAAAGGTCATCTTGAAGTCTTGAAACCTACCACAGAATAGTGCTAATCCTGTTTGTGGTTCACAGAGCAGAACATATTATATTAAAGAAAGAAAAAAGCTGCAGTTTTGAAACTTGGGGTTCTTAGAAAGATTGTTCTTTCCTTCCTCCCTGCAAGGAACAGGAGCACACTGAAGGAGATAGTGTCAAGATCCCATGTTCCCACTTCAGCATCTCTGGAACCACACTCTCTGCCCATTGCTTACATGGACAGAATTGTTATGAGCTTAATAAGATTCTGCATTGTATTATGAGAAAAAATAAATGTACAAGGTTAAACTAATCAGTCTCTGGAATGCCAAAACAGGATGGAACAGTCTGAAGCTCAAGGTAGGAAACAGTTAATAGTGTACGCTGGGGGAAGGTTAAGAGACCTTACAAAGAATATGGAGCAGGATGGGAGGTGGGAGGAGATTTCAACCACATTGATTTCAACAGTTTAATTACCATGTGGTGATTAAATGCTGTCTAGTCACAGAAAATGTATGGGAGATTATGAAGCAAGAAGTCACTCCCTCTTTGCACAGGGAAGAGGAGAACGCACAGCCCTGCACTTTGCTATCATTAGCCACAGGCACAGGAAAGATGAAACTCTAATTCTGTGTCCAGTTCCACAGTACACAGGAGACCACTGAGCCAGCTTCAACAGCACACCAAAAATGCATGAGGCTGAAGAAAAACATTTATATTACATGTAATTCCTAGTAATGCATTTTCCTGTTTTGATCTTTTTCTAGCTTTGTTCCACTATTGCTAATGTAATGTTTAAAGTAGACAAATTCCTTTAGCCTTAGATATCAGCAAGTAAGAAAGCTAATCTGAATAATCTGGCACACAACAAGGTAGTCCACTCCTGTGGGTGCAGAGATGTCACAATCATGATACTGGGCAAACCTGATGGGGTGTGGGTCCGCAGCAACACTACCCCTGGAAGAATGAAAGAATAACATATGCCACTTCTATTAAGCTTTAAGAAGCAGCTTATAAAAATTATACAGACCCTTGTGTGACAGAGAGCACCCCTGTACTAGCCAAAAAAGCTCCTTCACTAATATTCCTGAAGAATATTAGGAAAAATGCCTGAACCCTGAGGATACCAACAAAGATTAAAAACTAAATTGTATTAAATTACATTGTGAAAATAGTCCAATATGCTGTTGTTATCTTGGCTTTCTCTCTACCTTTCTACAGATGAAGTGTTAATTATGTATTTGCCAACACACTTTGGAGAAGCAAAAGAGTCTCCAAAATGCTGGAAGTTGACAGCTTTGTCCTCCATTTAACTGAAAACATGTACAGCTCGTATAATTTTAACTTTGTGAGCAACTGTATTACTTACAAGAAAACCGAGCCCTCACTAAATACTTTGTTGCATTAACATAAATTATAGAAGCAAATAGTAGAGGTGTATAAGTTTGGGAAAAATCTTTTTTTGTTGTTGTTTTTGTTTTTGTTTTTGTTTGGTTTTGTTTTTGTTTTTTTTTGCCTTAAGACGTGTATCTTTGCATTATTCAATCAATAATTTGCCACAGGGTAGTGTGAAAGAGCAGTAGTATCCCTGTGAGGCTGCCCAGGGCTCTGGAGCTCACCTAGCATGTTGGAGGATTCTATCAGATTGGTATCGAGGTCGGTCCAGTACAGTCGTCTTTTAGCATAATCAATAGTTAGGCCGTTAGCACGTCCCACATTCGGTACAAGAGTAGTCCGCTCACTGCCATCCATAGCTGCTCTATCAATCTTTGGCTTACCACCCCATTCAGTCCAGTACATAAACCTGAATAAAAGTAAAAAAAATAAAAATAAAAAAAAATCACATTTATCCAAAAGAAAACTCAAGGGAAAAAAAAAAAATCAGACCACAAACAAAAGTCCTTTGAAAGAATATGAGAAAACAAGAGTTGTAAGTGTGAGCAACTATTAGGTTCCATTACACTAAATATGTTGAGTTCTTTTTTTTCAAAGTACAAGCAATGAAATGAGTCAGGTTTCCTCAAAATTCTTACAACATTATTTTTTCTACTTGGAGATGGATTTTCAATAGCAAGTTTTGTATGAAAAAACTTCAATCTTAACTAATACATGCACATCAGTTAGGAGGCAAAAGGCTGGCTGTCGGGCACATTCACTTATTTAAGTGACTATTTAAGCAAGGTACATTCCATGGCACAAGGTTTCTGGTTTTATTCCACTGTCCCTCAAATGAAGGAATTAAAAAAGGTAGACATGCCTAATATTTCTGTTGATACGTGCCATTGCTCATCTCTACGCAACTATGTCAATCAGCTATGTAACAGCACATTATATTTCAGCTAAGGGTAGAGTAACACAACACTGTAGAACATTTCCACTGAAGGCGAAGTACAAATACTTGCATATTCACATGACAATTTATGACCCATTTGGCAAAAGCAAGAACCTGTGCATGTGTACATTTTCTTTAGGCACTGTACAGTAGAGAGGGCTGTATAACTGACATTTGGTGTCAACTAATTAGATGCTTCTCCCAAAATGTAAAGCCAATACCATTTTAAAAATGAGACATAGCTAGCCATTGTTAACTTCTTTAATAACTTTAGTAACAAATGCCTGTGAAATTCCTTTAATTTCAACCAATCACACAGTGTGAAAGGTTACTTCAGAAACTGATGATCAAGTGTAAGCTTTTCTTTAGACACAAGGGATACTTAGTAACTTTCATTTCTAATATGTAAAAATTCTGCAAGTTGTGTACAGCATGAACCTGTGTGTTAGAATTGTCCCAGTGGTAGCAGTGCCATGAAAATATCCTTATAAGCTACAGTGACATGGCTCAGCTGTAGAACAAGTGAAGACACAGGTAGTTTGGCCCAAATCTAAACTGTTCTGATTGCAGTGAAGAGACAAAAACATTTAATTATACCAATCTTTAAAAAAACTGTTCACAGAATAAAACTTGAATCATCCGCAGCAACGTTTTGCTCCAACTGAATAGCTGGATCTAGCAATCTGGTCTCAGATGCTCTTTGATGTACAATTCCAGGCAATCCCTGACACATCAGGGCTGAACCCCATCTGTGTCCTCCACTGGGGGGACTGCAGAACTTGGTTCAACTAGGCATGAAGACAACAGTTGCCATCACCTTGTTGAAATGAAGCAGGAGGAATGTCCCTGCAAGATGCTGAGTTATTTTCAGCATTCCTGTAACTCTTGTGTCACTGGAAACTGAGTTAATTTCATAGCACTTGAAAATTAAAATCCTCATATTTTTAAAATAATGCTTTATGTTCCTTCATTTGTAAAATAAGAATAATATAATATTGATATAACTTCAAAAAGGTTTTGCAGTGATTAGTTAACGTCTAATAAGCATTTCATGGTAGAAGAGCTATTTCAGGAGCTAAATAGTTTTACCTTGTTGCCTTGCCTCTCCCCCACCCTGTTTTCCTCCCCCTGCTTACTGCCCTACTTTCACTATTATACTTGAGTACAACTGAAAAGTTTCTTCTCAGGAAATCTTTCTTTTTGGTGATAGGTATGTACAATTATTTCCACTGTTTCTCTGCCTTTGCTTTCCTTGTCCATACCAACAAAAATAGAGGCTCCCTTATCTGAAAACAAAATAACTTTTCCCTTATTCTCAAACTGTAAGCTTCACTCCCCCCATTCTCAAGTTAAATCATTTAACACCTTTATTGGACCGTAATTTGTTAAAAAACAAACAAACAAAAAACAATCAATCAAACAAACAAAAAAAACTACCCACACAAAAACCTACATCACTCATTTTAAAAAGGGCAAATATTTTCTTTTCAATGCTAGGCCTCTTTTCTAGTTAATGAATTCCATAAACCTAAGACTACTTTGATTCTGTGATTAATTAAAAAACTATATATAAATCTCTTTTTAATCAGCTTCTCCGATTTTTTGTGCAATATTCTCAATGATTATTCAGGACATTAAGAGCATATTCCTTCAGCCCTCATATTCTAAATTACCAGGTAATATTCCCCAGCTCGATTCTCTCAGGATTTATATGCAATGCCTAACTAACATGCCCTAGAGGAAGCATTAGGATATTGTTTTCAATGTTCATAAACATAAAATTAAATCAGCAAGTTACCCCTCAGCAGGGTCCAATGCCAGTGCCCGGGGACTGTCAAGATCTTTCCACACCAACACTTGTCGATGCTGTCCATCCAGCTTTGACACTTCTATGCGATTTGTTCCAGTATCAGCCCAATACAAGTTCTTCCCCAGCCAATCTACAGCCATGCCTTCAGGGTAATCCAAACCAAACTCTACAACATGTTCCAGTGCACTGCCATTCATAAATGCTCTGCTGATGGTCTGTGGGGATGCAAAGATACACAGGCAAATTAGAAATTTTACCAGTCTGTCATTGGGCTGGTTGTTTTCTTTGTTGCATTTTAAACACTTTCAGATTTTAGGCATCTTGTAGGAAAGAGAAGCATACAATATCCTACTTATTTGCAAGGCAAACAATACTGCTATTCAGAAGTAATGATTTACTGTATTCTATGAAAGTATTCTGTGTCAATTACAATAGCGTTTCCATAGGGAAATAAATGGGATAACTAGTCTGGTTCAATTAAGCAGTCTACATGCCAAAGTGACCTTAATAACTTGGTGCCAACTTTGAGAAGGAAATATTTTGGCTCTCCCAGGACTATACAAAAGCATTGAAGCTATAGCACAGAACAATATTTAAAGCAGCCTAATGAGAAAGTTTGGGATAGAACAACAAATAGGAGAAAACAAACTAATAGCTGATTAGCTCAGTATTTCAAATGCTTCATGGCTTAATTTAATTTCAGTAAGAATAATTTCTTCTTGGACTTTTATTCAAAAAACTTCCTATACCTCTCACCACCATGGATCAGCCTGTGACAGCAAATACAGCCAGAATTATGTTTTAGTAATGTATCAGAGTTTAGGCATTCTGTGATTTACTATGACCAATTATAAGTCTGAAAGTAAAGGACTAATGTTAATACAAAATTCTATTTTGCAAACATGGACTCCCTTTCTTTGTCCTTAATATTGCCCTCTGCACACACCTGTCATATTCCTAACACACGAGAAGTTAACTAAAAGTTTGATTTATGGTTTACTTCCCAGTTCGGATGTTATTTGTTAATTATGACAGTTCGTGACAGCACGTCAGGGAAATTTTTTAGCCTTCATTTTTATCACTCATAAAAATTGATGAGGAGATCCTTGCTTTATTTTTATTTCAAACACAGTACGAATGAATACCGTAACTAAATAGTTCAGCCAAGTCACCTCTCTCAAACTAACTTAAAGAATTTGTTTTTAACTTTTATGATTTTTCAGTTGTAAAGGTCCAAGAGTTATGGTCTGCATGGGTCTCACATTATTCAGGACATTAAGAGCATATTCCTTCAGCCCTCATATTCTAAATTACCAGGTAATATTCCCCAGCTCGAATCCCAGAATGATCGAGGTTGGAAGGGACCTCTGAAGATCACCTAGTCCAACCCCCCTGCCGAGCAGGATAACCTAGAGCACATTGCACAGGAGAATTTCTCAACCCAATTGCAGAAAACTTTATTTTATTAACAACTAATTTTTGGTGTTCACAATTCTGACTACATCTACAGTCCACAAAAACCAAAGTGAATAACTAGACTCACTAAGAAGAGAGATAGACAGATTTCTGTCACTTCATCAGGCACGACATTTAAACATCTACCTTCATCAACCTTTTTTTTTTTTTTTTTTGGATTTGTTAGTCTAGAGCCTAGACCTGGTTAGAAAGCCTGTGACTTGTAATATGTCTCACATGCAGTAGCTATGTGAGTTAATAAACTGGTAAGACCTATTTTCACTTCTTGACCCAAAACATGGCTTCTACCCATTAAATGTATTTGACAAAACATCTGTCATCCCCAAAGCCACTTGACACTTTGCATTCCCCTCAGCTTTCTGCCGAAAAGCTTTATTTTTGCAAACTTCTCCTTTATATGAAAATGTAAACATTAGATTTAAATTATTTGCATGAGAGAATACTGCTAGTATAGTGAAAATATATGCCTTTCATAGATAGGACCAGTTCTTCTACCTGTCTCTTGAATCTTGTAAACCATATTTGTCAATCCATTCTTAACTCTCTCAAGAATCTTAGAGCAACTTTATAACCAACACAGAATAACTAGAAATATCTTCCATCTCTACCTTCAATGAAATGTCAGTCCAGTAAATTCGATTATCTGTCACATCAAAATCTAGAGCAGAAGCTTCCTTAACTCCGGTGAGTGGAATAGCGACGTTATTGTTGTTCGTTTCTAAAGAGATCCGTCTGATGTCTGCTCTCCGAGAAAACAGCAGGAAAGCCTCTGGGACAATGCAGGTCTTCAAATCATTGATGAGCTCCAAACCTATGGGGCAAGCGCAGCGAAGGCCTTGTGGTCTGTACAGACAAAGATGGCTGCAACCACCATTATCCTCTGCACACGGATTTGTACCTAAGCATGCAACAAAAGCAAAAGCAATCATTACAAACTGACTTCATTTGGAAGAAAAAGTCATACCTCACATCTATCAACAAATACGAGGCCTTTAATAAATACATACATTTTTTCACCTTTTATTCTCTGAATTAATTCATTCTTGTTTCCTCTAGTTCTTTGGAGGGATGTTACTCTACATGGCTGGAAAGCCTGCACTTCTTTCCCCGATCCCATAAAACAAACCCAGCAATAGGGGATGGGATCTGGACTCCAACAACTGTACGCGATCCTGATTAACAACACATGTGCTGAAGGGAAGTACAAAAGAAAGCAAGCAAAAGTTCTGTCACCTTTCACACTACACTGGTCCAGTTACATACTGCAATTGTGTTCCTAGAGATGGAAAATTTTGAGAATGTTTTCTTGTAGGTCCCCTTCCAGTGCCTAAAGTGGGTCTACAAGAAAGCTGGAAAGGGACTTTTTTTACAAGGGCATGTTGTGGTAGGCCAATGGGTAATGGTTTTAAAGTGGAAGACAGTAGATTTAGATATAAGGAAGAAATTCCTCACACAGAGGGTGGTGAGGTACGAGAACAGGTTGCCCAGAGAAACTCCATCCCTAGAGATGTTCAAGGCAAGGTCAGATGAGGCTCTGGGCAACCTGTTCCCGTGGTGTCCTAGCCCATGGAAATGGGGCTAGAACTAGATAGTCTTTATGGTCCCTTCTAATCAAAGCTATTACACAATTTTCACATCCATTTAATGGCCTCTTTTCTCCAGGATGCTAGTAAAGCAGCTCTTTGCAATACTAATATGTGTACTTGCACATGCTGGAAATCCACCCACCATTACCAAGCTCAATTAGCCATACAGCTGGAAAGAGGGCTGTTTTTAAAACACATGTGCCTTTGGGCACGTTAATGTGGTAGTAGCAATGCAAAGATACATGTCAACTACATTTAACTAATTCCCTGGGGTACAATCCAGACATGGCAGCAAGAAACTGCAAGTCCTACACACAAAGCAGGATATTCAGGGAATGTGATGAGTTTGGTGATGCCACAGCTCTGCTGCTACCAGTGTTTTGGAAGACAATTTAAAGCTAGATCCTGCACATTTATTCCATAGACACCACCGGACAAAAGTACTTCTAGTTATTTTAAAGATGATTTTGCAGTATTCATATGAAAAGCACTGAACAGACTAACAGGCTCATTCTGAGTTTTTGCAAACCAATGTTCAGATCACAGGATGAAAATCTGCTACAGCTGCAGTTTCATAAACAGCTAGGGTAATCTAACAGCTAGCTGTTAAAAAGAGAAGTCCTCTTTTTCCTTGATCCTTCTTCTCTTATTGGATCCAGGGCTGTCTCGAACCTATGAGATACTCCAATTACCTAGGCAGCAGAAAATTACCTATTTTTGGGGCGCTTGTTTGTTTTCCACCTTGTTATTCTGCCAAGTCAGAGAACTGAAGGACCTCACAAAATACCTACCTTATGCCAGTGAACTGCAGCTGTTAGGTGAAAAACTGGATTCTGCCCATTTCTAAAAATGTGACCTGGTATAAAGTGATACATGTAGAAAAGCACTGCTGAAATTTCGTATTTTATTTTACCACTCTTATTTGCATTCTCACTCACCAATTATCTGGCGGACATTTGTAGCTTTGAGGCCCATTAGATCAGGCAGTTGATCTATGATGATCTCTCTTTCTGCTGTTCGTTTATGCACACGTTCAATACTGCGTCTTTGCCAGTCTGTCCAGTAAACATAGTCTCCCAGCAATGTGAATCCAAAGATATGAGGCAGCTTGTCCTCCACCAGAACTCTTCTCCCAGTTCCATCAGCATTCATGACCTATGGATACACAGGAACACAAACATTTCCATGTATACAGAGTAATTCTGTTGCTATTTATCAGTGATTAACTACCTGCTCCACATTTAGACCTTAAACTCAAAAATAATCTCCTACCCACTGAAGTGCTATCAATGTTACACAGCAATCTAATAAAACAAGACTATTTTAACAGGTAGTTATTTTAAAAGCCATGGAAGATCCCTTATGCATAGCCTTACATATTAAGGATATTCTCATAAGCAGATCATAATGTGAAATAATAACACAACACTCCTTATATTTGCTTTATGAACTATATTATGTGTGCCTGTTACACATTGTCTCTCTCTTTCATTTCTGACTTTACTCTCTTGGCTCAGTTTTAAATGGGAGATGCTGTGTTTTACACAAATGAAGACAAGCTTACAATGTTAGGGAGTCCTAGCTCAGTGTCTTGTAGTCAGTCTACAGTCCCTCCCAAATGAGCTTTGTCCAGGTTACAGATAGCAATAAGAGGAGGCCCCACAAATTCTGGGAGGCAAATATGAAGATCTATAGAATCATACTCCCAAATCTAAACAAAGAACCAGTTTTACATTCTTCACAAGTTCAGTGTTTTTTGTACTAGAAGGAACTCTGTAACTCAGAGTACTAATACTCTGTAAATAACTGCATGCCTTTGATCAAGACACTTGAATTCACTGTGTCATTTTCCTGTATTGCTAGAAAGAAGTAATACCTAACTTCCTCAAAGAGGCACCAAAAGGATTAATTAAACATAGGTATGCATGTTCAAGTGATCAAGTACCTTATGAATTCCAAGTATTATTGTAAAAAGTGCCACACTGAAGTGAAGGTATTTTGAGAAGCTTAAAAATGATTCAGCACTGCAGTTTTATAGGATTACTAAGCAGGATATATAGAAAAGTTCCTTCTGAAGTATTTCTACTTGTTTTAATTTTATAGGAAACATTTTAGCATGCATGCATGTATACTACCCTTCCAAAATAAATAAATAAATAAATAAATAAAAAGAACCCCTTACGTAAGAACTTCCCAAAGCAATGTGATTCACAAAATTCAAACCAAATATTCAAAGTAGCATACTAATCCATGAAACATTAACACATCCTTCCCACATCCCAGTGATGTTCTAAGTTAAGGACTGAAAAAAGGTGACTTACTAAACTGCTGTTCTCAGATCTCTCTCTTACCCTTACCTTGGTGGAACTGAATAGTCATAGACAAGTCTATATGATTACTCATTCTTCCCGTGGCTCAAATACAAAGACTTGTACAATAACAACCTTCAGGATCAATTGGCTTAATAACTTCGCTAGATGGATTATGTTTTGCGGCCAGGAGAATTTCCTAGCATATAAGAAATGAGAAGGCTAGCTTAGAGAGCACCCCCCTACCTTTGCCTATCAGAGAACATATGGGTAGTGAGGAAAGGAAGTGGAACCCATACCTTTCTCTGCACATGGCATAATGTGCAGATTAATAAAATAAACTATTTTAAAGTTTACTTAAAAAGTGGAAGAAAATGTTACAATCTTCGCAACAATTAAATTCTGCCTTAAATCTGTGTTCTGTCAAACTTGTAGACACTATTACATTTACTCTCAGTATGTTAGAATGGGAACCAAATCTTTTATAAGCACAATTCCTACAGAAATATGAAAGAGGCTCTGCATGCTTGTTGGTTTGTAGGAATAAGTTCCATGTTGCCTGTTTTAAAAAAGCTTGTTATTACACTGTGGAATTGGATTACCAAAATATCTTTGGTCTAGTAGGATATGCAGCAAACTTCTACACATGCACTAATGCACGTTTCACAAAAAAAAAAGAAGACGAGCATTACTTGGTGAAACTTTTTTTTCCCTGTGTTCTTACTAAAATCCTTTTGAGAGTCAAGCACAGTACTTGGCAGCTTCACTTTGTACTAGGGTGCATTTACCATCCTAAAGCTGCAACTTGTCTTTTACACTGATAACCAATTCCGAACACAGCTTTTCCTATCACAGATTGTTTAGCTGGGCTCAGAGCCCAGCATAATTGCCTAATTTCTGGACTTCCTTTTGAAAACAAGCTCTGCTCTTCCATTTATTCTACTTCAGAAATTTTCAGCATCTGCTGGCTCTCTTATTTCCTAGCAGCATGCCTCCTGTGCTCTGTTTTGACAAATGAGGTTGCTAAACAACAGAGTAATGGTTAACTTTAGAACCAGGCACCCAGATTTAACATCCATAAAGTAACCCACGAATTACAGTGCATAACCCCACTATCTCTTTAAGAAACCATCACTACCACCAAGAAAACTGTTGATTCCCCTTTGCCTACCACCCCCTTTCTATCCATAACACACCTCTTAAATTTCTGGGATTACTTGTTTGCCCCATCCCCCTTAAACTACTGAGACAAGCCATTTGCTTGCAGCTAATTAATATATGGCAATTAGTGCTGTCTAAGCAAACCAAACAGCTATGTGGAACTGATGGATGTTGCAAAGCTGACTGAAAACACAGTAATAACCAGTGAAATATCACTACCACAAAGCACTATCTTTAGCTACTACACTTTTTGCCTTGTACTTATAAAAAGAATAAACTTCTGTATTTAGGGGGTGCTTACCTACCAGCTAAAAGAATTAGCTGGAAGGCATATAGTGTGAGGTGAACTTTCTCTGGTAAACTTTAAATAAGTTTCGTCTTATTCTGAAAGTCAGGAAAAGAGACGGGAGGACTTAAATATTAACTATCTGCTTATATTAAATTTTTGTGATATCACACATCTGGGTGATATTATTTAATAGAAACATCTGTTCACTAGCAGCTGGGTACCACCACAGGAATTTTTTCATGGCACTATGCTGTCTACACTCACTTTGGCTGTATTTTAGGAGAATTGAATAGAATCTCATCAATAGGCTACAGCACCAAACAGTCTGGTGTAAGGCAGATGGAAACTGACAAGGAATATAGGGATGACACAGAAAACACACATATAATAAATGATACAAATAAAAAGACACAATCAGTAATCAATTTATTCCAAAGAAGTTCAGCATAATCTTCTATGGACTGAAAATCAGGTGACAACTGAGTCCCAGCTGATACTGCTTTATGTATTCATTTCCTTTCTCTAGCCCAGATGGATCAGTTGACCACAGTGAAGCATAGCACCACTGAATCCCCCTGTGAGAAACCCACCTTTTACTGTGACGCAGTGCCTCCAGTGGTTTATGCTCCTGTAACCACAATGTGGTGTGGGTTCCACATTCTGAATACTGCAAACCACAGTGAGAATATAGACTACAACAGGAAACAGATGTGGCATAACCACAAACACTACCTTTAGTGAAAGAGTGAGAAGCTCCACAAAAAAAAAAAAAAAAAAAAAAAAAAAAGAAGTACAAAAATTAAACAGCCTCAAAAAATGTCAAACGGCCTGCTTGTAGAACAAGAGTTTTGTTTATCCTAGAACAATAATGAATACAAACCTATGGCCTCAAAAATGCAACATATTCAAATAGATGAATTGGTGCTGAAAATGTGGTCATATTTTAAGATGCTGTATTTAACAGTCAACACTAACAATAAAAAATATTTGAAGCATTGTTTCTATACTAAAGCAACGGACTAGATTGCAAAGCGATATTTTCTAGGGGTCTTTCCTGCTGCCAGACACCCTGGATTCAATTCACTCTTGAATGCTAGTAGTAACTGTGATAAATAGGCTATTGCAGTGAATTTACCTTTCTAATAATCTGGGGTTTGATCGTTTGGTAATTTACACATTATTTGATTGGTTTAAGTCTAGATATCAATCATTACACCTGCCTCATCTGTGAAAATAATATTCAGCTCTGGTTAGAGCTAATGCAGGAGCCCTGGCAAAGCTGCACAGGGCTCCAAACAAGACCAGCAGCCTGTGCTCAGGGCTGGCAGACCAAGGCCAGTTGTAGGGGAGGCTACGCAGAGGCACACCGCCTCATATCCACAGTACTGAGGGGATGCTAAAAACAGAAACTGTCTGTTCCTGTTAGGCCATACTTAGATCAACATCAAGCACAAGAGCCCAAGTCTACAAGGTGCTAGACAGCTTCAGTATCAAGAGCTCCAGAAGGAGAAGACAGCATGCAGGCTCTAGAAAGAGCACACTTTCCAATACAAATTCGGGAGACTATTAGACAAAGCTGATAGGATTTACACATAATTAACTCAGTTCCATAAGCAGGGTGAGAGTGTGCAAACTGTTGTCTTTCATCTTAATTCATGAGTCCAGTTTAATTTGAGGTGTACTTACAAATAATCAGGAAGCATTTAAATACCATTCATACTATGTGCTCTCTCAGGATGTTTTGAATAGAAGCCAATAATCAAAAAACAATTTACAAACAATGATTGGTACCACTGTATCTTCAAAAAATTAAAGATCACCTACAAGAATATAGAGTTAACCTTACAGCATTTTTTTTTTTTTTTAAAAAAAAAGCCATTTGGCACAGACTTATGTGAAGGATACATCATTGGTGGGGGGGGGGGGGGGTGTGGAATAAAGGGGAGGGAGGGAAGATGGACGATCCTTCCTGGGTAGACCTTAAAATCTCAAGTCACTTTAACGGCAAGTTGGGTTTCTTGCAAAAGTTTGGAATAGCAGAAACAGATCAGAAAGCATTACCACCTTCACAATTTCAGCATGGGTCTTGTTAATGCATTCTAGGAACAGAAATAATTGAAAAGCAATGAGGTGAAAAAGTCAGTTTTTAGTGAGCTGATCATTAACGCTACTATTCTGCATAAGGTGTTTGCAAAGAAGTGTTACACTAAGACAGCTATGAGATACCAAATTCAATATTTATTTATTTTTATATATATATATATATATATATATATGATATTTCAAAATAACACAGAAGAAGATCTTGAACAAGGCCTAAATTATACCTAAAACAGTTAAGGAATATTCAAGGTTTAAGCTCAGTTATTTCAGCCTTGATTATTCAGTGATAAATACATACATGTACTGTTTCTTTGATGCAACTCATTGACTCAGTTCATGACACTGCTAATCAAGCATATGACTATTCATCTTCCACCTAAATGTACATGAATCTTACTATATCAGAGAAGGGAAAAAAAACACTAACTCATTAAATCTATTTGATTATGGAAAAAAGAAATCTGGGACAGTATCTCTCAAAAACAACTTTGAAAGATAGCTAGAATGCCTTCTGAACTTCACATTAACATTTTTTTCAGTCTGATTTAGTGAACTATGTATTTCCATCTTGCTTTTTTAAGCAACATGAACAGACCAGACCAGAGTGATTTTACTGTTGTGGCTGCAGTAATATCACACAATTAAAACATGGACCTGCTATAAAATAGCACTTCAGAAAGACGAAAAACAAGACATCTTGTCTAAATTTCTAATTTTATTAGTCTTCCCATCTTTAAAAATAAAATAAAATAATAATAATAATAAAAGACATGATCAACTATACCCTCTTTGGCTGAGCAGTGAAAACTTCAAACTTATTTTAAGGAAATCATTCTGTCAATGTCATTAACTTACTGGCAACCACATTTTCCCTCTATTCCAAACAGGCAAGGAGCATTGCAGATACAAAATGGAAAGATGTCAGTTCACTGAAGTAAAATTCTGAGAAATTAACAGAAAGGATACCTGGAATCCTTTATATTTGCTTCAGAAACCAACTGCCTCTGGCCAACTCTACAATTTCTTACTATATATTGTTCTATAATAGCCATTACCAATTTTTAATTTAACAGTTCCCAACACCCTTTATTTCTTTTTGAGCTCTAATTATTTTTCCAAAGAATTCAAAATATTATTTTTACTGAGCATGGATAATATTCCTAATAGGACTGTAGTGAAGATAAATATGCAGAAACAGAAGAGATTAATTTCATAAATAGACCTTTCTATCATACTACAGACACTGTATAACTTCATTTCTTTCATAATAGGACAACTTTCCTAGCTCCCTGATCAATCAACGCCAACAACAGAATTATTTTCTCGATAGTGGAATCTAATTTTAGGGGAAAAAAAAAAAAAAAAAGTTGAGTTTTCATTAAAAATGTCTCAAGTCAGGTAAAGTGATAAGCAGATAAAAAAAAAGAGTTTATATAATTACCACTGTGACAATCAACTATGACACCTCATAGGAAATCTCATGCAATACAAAAAAAAAATCCTGCATTTATGAAGAACAGGGTAAGACAAAAAATGAGCTGAAATGAACAGGATGTGAAGAGATTTTCATATGAAGCTGCTTGGCTATGGAAATTATTTTTTGTTATAAATACATAAAGTGGAGCAGCAATGGTCTGAGGGTGTTCTGTTATGTGGGCATAGACTATAAGAGAATAAGAGAATATGGGTACAAACAGGATCAAAAGCAAGCTAATTACTGCAATTTTGCAGCTTACCATTTGTGAGCTAAGTCTCATGAGTAACTATATTCATACTTCACATGAAGACTATATTCATACTTCACAGGAAGCAAAGTAAGCTAGCTGAAACCAACATGAACCTCCATGGTGGTTTTGTGAGACAATTTTAAAATTTTAAGTTTGGCAGCACAACTTCTAATGCTCTTGAACATGGGCAAAAGCCTCTGTTCTCTCCTCTGCGTTCCCAAGGGACTTAGTTCCAGTACCATTCCCTAAGGAACTTCTTATTTTTACCAAGTTATCTGACAAACCTGGTGCTTGCCAGACTCCTCTATGAGTAACTATACTTGATTTTTTTTTTGTAGAAGAAAAAGACAAGGGAAGTTTTCTGCTTTTTTGGCAAGTCCAACTGGTTCATAGAACAGTCCAATGAGTGACTAAGCCAGTGCAAACTAGGAAGGACCCTGGGATGCTTTCCAATTTTGGTGGCAGTAAGCTGTTACATTGATTGAACTGTTCTTTTAGAAAAATCACTTAAATTCCTAGTTTCTGCATGCCCAAAAGCTCGTAATTCCAACACATGTATTTACCAGGCTAACAGAAAGTATTAACTTTCCCATAGTCCCTTTTTTTCCACAGACATTAGACCTTATCAAGGTTACAGTATGGACAGTATCAGGGAAAAAAATAGATTAGGACTACAAGATCCTGGTGCCAAATAAAAAACCACAAAACTGTGTAGAGAAAGCTGAATAATTATTAAGAAGGATCACAAGGACCATCCCAGGTCTTCTTTTTTTTTTTTTTTTTTTTTTTTTTTTTTTTTTTTTTTTTTTTTTTTGTGTGCAGCAATGTTACTAAGCTTGGAGGGGAGAGAAGCCAGAATATTGCAGGGTAAGGGAAAATGGTAGACTGACAAATCATCACCCATCTGAATCAGAAATGCAGACGCTAGCTCAATATCTATTCACATCGCTCCTCAGGTTGCCTTCATATTTTGTTTTTAAGTGTGTTGGGCTCTCACTGAGGTCAGATAATGGCTCTAGTTATTTTAGTTCAAGGAATTTTTGTTTTCCCTTAGGTAACCAACACTGACTGCTGGTAGAGGCTTATTACTCTCTAGATGAGACAATAGTGTCAACTAAAATGCAATTTCTTAACTCCTAGGAAGCATGTATGACACATTAGTGAAATCCAAAGGTTGTACTTCAAACAGTTCCACACTAGTCCACTGGGAGCCGTGACGTTTACGGAGCTATCATTAGCAAAACAAGACTGCTCATCTGTAACCAAAGGTTCTAGAAACACCTCAGTTTTCACATTGAAAAGTTTAAATCAAGTTGTGCAGATGTAAGCAACAACCAAGTCTGAAAAAGGTACACTTTTACTATTAACAATAATGTGCAAGAAGGTTGTAGAAGCCAGCATGACTTCCAGGCTCAAACATAACTAAAGAGTGGACATCTGAATCTGATGTAGCCACTCCAGGCTCTCCTTAGAGTTAGCAGAAAAAATACGTGCTTTTATAGTAGAACTCATCCATATTTTCTATATCATCACATTAGTTTTAAGGTAGTAATTTCACTGCTTAGAAAAATACCATGCTTGGTACCCAGATCAGTATAGTCTTGGACACGAGTTCTGGATCTGTCTACCCAAAATTCTTCCCTTTGTGTCCTCTCTCTGCTGTGAGGTGCTGGGAACCTCTAATCTGTTTCTTTAAGAACAGTCTGCTGTTGACAGCAGATCCCTGGGGACTTCTCTAAGAACTCATCAACCAAAGTGTTCTGTAATGGCTGCCTCAATAACCACTTTGCAAATTTCAGTTTTATTCAAATATACTCAGTTTATCAAAGGCAATAAAAACTTGACTTTTTAATGTTCCTGAATCTAAACTGGCATGAATATTTTAAATGCATTTTTTAAACTTTTATATTAAAACACTTTGAACAGCTGCAAAAAGTATAATTCTAAGTGACAATTGTGTAGCACCATGCTCAAAAGCCAAATAAATATATATATATATTATTTTTTTAAAAACAAACTTACAGTGTCAGAAAGCCTTGGTTAGACATTTACAGTCCAAAGGTAAGAGGCTACTCAAATTATTGGATCCCAGTCTTCAACAGTCGGGAGACTACTAGTACTTGATCTGTAGCTGTTATTTGTTTACTTTGTATTATAGTTTTCCTAGCTTGAACTGCATCATGAAATTTAGTTCTTTCCTAAGTTAATTCAGAGGTTCAAAAGAAACCTCCAAAATGAAAAATATGCAAAATATAAAGTTTTTGTTGTTGTTTTAAATAAAATTATAGATTTTTGAAAGATGTATTAGATTAATAATTTCTTAATGCAGGCCTAGCAGGTGTTAAGAAATAGTGAAAATTCCCTGACAAAGTAAGCTTTAAACTTCTGAAACTTGGATGGAGGAGGGAGATCTTCCCATACCCCCTAAAGCACATCCTTGTTGTTCTTTGCTGAATGAAATTTTCATGTGCCACAACTATCCAAACCAGGTGGGCAACGTATTGTGGCCAAAATTAAGAAGCAAAGCAACTTCAAGTATTTGCTTCAGCTACTTTAAGTGCAAGCTTAATGCAAGTTCACAAAAGCAAATGTGTTCAACAGGTTGGAATTCAATAGTTTCTGCCTCTCAATATTCAAACTTCTGTTTCAATGTGGGATGGATGGGGTAGGATTAATAATCAGGCTTGCAAGACATCAGCATTTCATAATACAAAGATATAGAACATGAAAAAAAAATCTCAGTCAGAAAATAAATGGTGACTGTTTAGAAAACAAAATTTCCTTATTAGGGTGGTGGTAAAATTGAGGGAGCTGTCATCAGAGGAAAATGTAGCCCTGCAATTTCAGGATTAGAATGTGAATTAGAGCATTCTCTACATGCCAAGCTATTAGCTCCCGGGTCAAACACAAAAAGGTCTTCTCTGTTCAAGATTTTTGTGCTCAAAAATGTCTTAGTGGCATCCACTTTCTGTTGTCTGACAAAGCTGGTTTCTGAAAGCTTGTGTGTACTTATGCTGAAAAACAGCAGGATATAAGACTTCCCATATTAATCATGAGGATTAGAGACAGTAATGCTAGGCATGGCTAATAAATTTGGGAATGCAGAAACACTTTAAGTTAGAGCTGCACTCAGAAATCACTTTATAATGGTTGCATCTTTATAGGAGGCAGAGAATTCTTTCTTTAAACTCACCACTAGTAGGTGTAAGTGGGTGTCATCTCTGGCTCTGAGAATGAAGAATAGGAAAGAATATGAATAAAGAAAAATGAAGCATAGGCTGAAAAACTGTGAGAAATCAGCTATATCATTATTATTTCCTCTTAATCCATACAACCACACAGACACACAGACATTCGTAATTGCTTTATCAATATGAGGTTTTGCTGACCATTTTATATCCAACCTATGCCTTAAAACAGGTAGTGTACGTGCTCAGAAGACAAATATTCACTTGAGCAGGAAAACATAAGACCAATTCAACAGAGCAGATCATACATTTTTAACCTCATAGCACGACAGGAAAATGCTTTAAACCTGTAGCAAGTCAATGAGAAATCCTCCCTACTGGTAAGCACAATAGCAGCCATCCATTTCAATAGCAGTTTATCAGCAGTGAAACCTGACCGAGATAAATGACGAAGCTGTTGAGCCACAGCCTGCTTCTGCCTGCTGCAGGCTGCCAGATAAAATGGGAACAAAAGCTCCCTGCTGTACCCCCTACCAGTCTCCATTAACCCCTGCTGATGCTTTATTATCGTCTGGGGGCTCCAGAACAGCATAGCATGAATCAGTGCATAAAAAATAAATAAAAGCTTATATGTGGCACAAACAAACGAGAAACATAGCTTGCAAGAAACGTTAATTTTAGTAATGCTGCAATTAAATCATGGTTCTGAAAAAATCTACATACAAAAAAAAAAAAAAGGGAAAAAAGACTTATGAAACAGTACTTAAGCACAACAGATTAGGTATACAAACATGTTTCTCCTGCTTCTCCCCCCAGTCCTCATCCCAAATACATACAGACATATACAAGCAAAGCAAGGACCAGGCATATACTCAGAGATCTGCATGTTCAATCCCAAATTTCATATTTTGATCCTGTCACAAATATCCTCTTTGTTGCACCTCCTCCACTGTACTTTCCCCAAATGCAAGTTTAAAACATTTACTGAAGGTCAAAGCATCTTCTACTAAACTGCTATAAAAAGAGGATGGGAAGGGCAGGGAAAGTGTTACAAATCTCCTCAGGATTCATGGTTGCCATAGGAGTGAAAAGCAGTGGAAGGAAAAAGGAAGATATGAAATGTTAGTAATATTTTAGATATCACAGATTTAGATAATGTCATTATAATCTTTCTGTAGCCTAACATAACACTGTCAATCTAGTGTAAAAGAATACAAAGACCACACAAGATCATGGGGAAAATTCACTAAGATTCATCAATAAAGAGACTTACCACTATATTTGCATTACTTAGCATATTTGAGAAAAAACAACATACTTAAGTAGGACCGACCCATTCTCTCAGATGAACATCTCTTCATCCTATAGAGCCTTTCCACGCTTTTATAATTACAGCAGCTGTAATGAACTTGCACTCCTATCTACCTATCTATCACTATCAGAGGTCATCAATTTTCAGCCCATTTCTAGCCTTCTGAAGTGTGGTAAGCAAGCAGCAATATTATGTCAAAGGAGGAATGTGAGTTTTTTCTCAGGGTAATACAACAAACTAACAGAATTAAGACTCTCCAAAGCTTCAACAAATAGAAGAATGGCCTCAACCCTGGAACACAGAGAGGCTGGATGGGGTCAACCCAAAGGTCCACCCATCCTGGTATCTTGTCTCAGGGAATAACAAAAACTTATACATACAGAACAGCTTAAGAAAAGAACCAAGTCAAACTTCTCGAGAAGAGTCTTTGATTCTGCAATAATTTACAGTTCAGTGAATTGTGGTTCAGAAAGCAGATTTATTTATTAGTAAATTTCAGTGGAATTCCCTTCCACAGACATATCCTAGTCTTCCCAGTAACACAAGTAAGCTTTAAAAATCCACAAGCGTTTCCACAACTTAGCACAGAGTCTGAAGAACCACCTGCTTTTATTTGTTTTGTACCTACCACCTGTCTGTATCAATTCCAAATGCTTCTATCAAAAAAGGCTGAGTCCTAGACACCTTCTACATACTACTTTTGATTTTATAGACCTCTGTCACATCCCCCTAAATTGACACATTCTGCAATCAAAGTGATAAAAAACAACAAAACCAAATACTTAAATCTAAAATCCAGAAATGGCAAACAAAAGCTGCAAGATTTCTTCTCTTGCTTTAAAGATTTTAGCCAGGCTTTTTCAAGATTTTCTGCACATTAATAAGATGTTAACGTCCTGGTTTTGGCTGATATAGGGTTAGTTATCTTCACTGTAGCTGGTACAGTGCTGTGTTTTAGATTTAGGATGAAAATAGTTGTGGTATCACACTGACGTTTTTAGTTCATAGAATCCTAGAATATCCTGAGTTGGAACAGACCCATGAGGATCATGGATTCTAACTCCGGGCTCCACAAAGGACCACCCAAAAATCAGACACTATGTCAGAGCATTTTCCAAATGCTTCTTGAACTCCAGCAGGCTCAGTGCTGTGACCACTGCCTTGGAGAGCCTGTCCCAGTGCTCGCCCTCCTTTCAGCCTCCTCTGCTCTGGGCTGAACAAGCCAAGGGACCCCTGCTGCTCTTCACATGACTAGTTGTTGCAGAACAGTGCTTACACAGAGTCAAGGACTTTTCTACTTCTCGTGCAGCCTGTCAGCAAGGAGGCTGGGGGTGTACCAAGAGCTGGGAGGGGACAGAACTAGGACTGCTGACTCCAACCAGCTAAATGGATACCCCATACTATATGGCATCATGCTCAGCTCTGAAACTCGGGGGGGGAGTTGCCCAGTGGGGTGGCTGCTGCTCAGGGACTGTCTGGGCAAGGATTGGCTGGTGGTGAGAAACTGTGTTGTGCACCAATTCTTTAATTTTTTCCTCCTCTTATTAAACTATCTCAACCCATGAGTTCTTGCACTTTTACCTTTTTTAATTCTCTCCCAACAACGCACTAAGGGGCAGGGAGAGAGGTAATCAAATGTCTGTGTGGTACCAGCTGGATTAAGCCACAGCAGTTAATGAATTGTATAAAAGCAGCAGTAGGAAAATCATAACTCTAACACCTGTAGCCTCACAGGAAAAAAAATAACTAGTAATTCTGAAACCTGAAGATCATTAATATTCTGCAGATGTCCTGAATAGATACTACATGAAAACCTGGGACAAATTCATTCTGCTGGCTTACGTTGGTTTAAAAATAATGAAATGGAAATGGTCGCAGTTTCAGACTTTATGCCAGATCAGATATCTTCTGACCTGCCACAGACATTGTTGGTATAAACATGTGGTATTTCTAGCCAGTTTGACAGAAGTGAAGCAGTGAGGTCATGGCTGATCTAGATGAAAATTTCTACCACAAACTGATCCAGCACTGAGCAGAATTATTACCAATGAATATGGAACCATGCTCTGAGTAAGCCTGAAACAGGTGAAAAAAATCTGTTTTAGCAAGCATGAGTCTGAAAAATGCCTGACTTTCCTTTTGCGAAATACATTCGTGTCCAAGGCAGTATCAGGGCTGAAGAGCTCAATCTGTTATAAATAAACCTCTAAGCATCACTTAGTCTCTTTACCCTTTTTTCTCACTACTGGTAAAAATTTGGCTGTACTGTAGAATTATGGACCATAAATCTTGTTTTCAGGACAAAAAAAAAATAATGGTCCCACAGGCTTTCCCCAGGAATGCTTCAAAGCAAATCACCTTGCAGGAGCAGAGTTGTTTCGAATCTGAAGGAGAAAAAGCAGTTATGTGACCTTCTAAGACAAGACTATGACTTCTAATTGACGTATTTGAAGTTATAAATAAATAAAACAATGTCATAAGGCTAGAGGAGATATTGTGCCTAACACTGTAAATGCTAAAAGATATTTGTAATGTTAAAGATTCACTAAGGAAGGTTGCACTTTAACAAGGAAGGTAAACCTACCAGGATATAGCAAAGCCAGGCATTGTTACTATGTGCCAGATACTAGCCAAGTCTCCTGTTTTCAGACAGAATTATGTCTTTTGATAATAAACTGAACAAATACTAAACCTTATTTTCTCAAAGTCTGACAAAGAGATAATAAATGTCAAATATGTTCCATAGATGCCATATATAACAAAATAAACAGAAGATTTTCAGTGTTGAAGAGAAAAACAGCATTTTTGCTTTCAAATAAGTTTCAGAAGAACATAGCAGAAAGAAAGCAAAATCACTTGCTGGAACTCTAATAAAACAAAGGAGATGCAAAGTATAGAAAGTTTTGGGGAGAACAAGTAATTATATGTAAAATTAAATTTATTTCTTTAAAATATGTTCTACTTGCATTTAAGCTGAGCAACATGAAGAATAATAGATAAATTTGTTTAACCTGCAAGTATTACTCCCAATCAGCTTTCTTGACCTGAGAATCAACTTCTTTAGCAAATCCTTATCATACATTCTTAAAAAGAGGGATCTACTATATGGATATTATTTCTATTTTACAGATAGAAAAATCAAAGAAGACTGGAAAGTAACTTGCCTAAAGCCAAAAAAGAAACTGAAATGTTTCTTAAAGCAGAAATCAATCATTATTCCATTTCCCTTATGAGCTACATCAGAATTTAAACACTTAGAAGATGTTCTGTAACTCCAGGGAGTTAAAAATGCAGGTGCATTTACAAACCTCTATTTTGTCTGTTTTAGCATCTCCCCAGTATATTTTGCTTTCTTCATAATCCAGTGCCAGTCCATTCGGCCAGCCAAGCGAGGTGTTCACTAGCACAATCCTGTCTGAGCCATCTAATGCTGCCCTCTCGATCTTTGGGATTTCTCCCCAGTCAGTCCAGTACATGTACCTGCAATGGAAATAAAATCTTATTAAACCAAAACTTTGAATATTCACATAGCTCCTTCTGGACTACCACACCCCGAAATTACACAGCACACAGAAAAGTCAGTTTCTGTACCAAATATGTTTCCTTACTTAGATAACGATGCTCAGCACATTGAAAGTAGTATTGACATGTAAACACACCAATCCTTTACAGAAAACTACTGTATCAATCTATTGAGCAAGACTACGTAACAAATGCTATTAGCTAGAATAAACAAAGTCCACACAGTCCCCAAAAAAGTTTTAAATAAGAGAATAAAACCTAAAGACATAGAAGCTAAATAGTTGGAAGAGAGCATGAGAGCATTTGCCTGAAAGCATTAACTTTCAAAGGAGCACAGTATTTTCATTTTGAAGACAAAGAAGTTTATCATTGTGTTCCACTATCTGCATGCAGGTACACAGAGATACGTATCTTCTTTATATGACTGATATTTAAAAAACCCTCATGAACAGTCCTCACCCAACCATAGGATCCAGCACAATAGCTCTGGGTTCTTCCAGGTCTTCTGATATCAAGATTTTTCTCATGGTCCCATTAAGCCTTGTAACTTCAATACGGTCTGTGCCAGTGTCAGTCCAATATAGATTTCGGGCAACCCAGTCCACAGCAATGCCATCAGGATGAGCAATCTGTGCTGTGACAACAAACTGGCTACCTGACCCATCGATAAATGATCGGCGAATGGCCCTAACTTCATCGTCAGTCCAATAGATGTACCCTTCCACAGGATCAAAGTCAATGGCGATGGCATGACGGATGTCCTCCAGTGGCAAAACGATGTCAGTAAAATCTGGGGTGTCTAAGGAAATCCGCCTCAAATCTGTCCGCCGGGCTAGAAGCAGCAATTCAGTGGCACCTACACACACAAGGCAAAAACACAACCATCTTACAAACACTGGGCAGTAAATCTACAAAAGGTGAACCTGATTTTCTACCATTTGGTGCAAGCTAGTCTAGCTACATTGATTTCACAGGGCCTAGCCAAACTGATGGGCACGAGCAGAGAATTCCATTCAAAAGGCTTCAAACATGAGGTTATTCTTCTGCAGAAGTAATCAGATGTATTTATAGAGAAAATTCAATGGTGATTTCCTTGTCCAAAATGAATCATGTTGGACCTGTTTTCTATCCACATAATTCCCTCCAAACATATTGAAATAGATATGCAGTGAATATGGTACAATTATTTTTATTTTTTTTTTGCAAACAGCAGATGGTCTGCAGCCTCTTAGATGAAAAAGAATTTACTATTTGCTGTTGTTGGTATAGGGGACAACTGTGACAAACAAGCTGTACATTTCAACAACACCCTTAGAAGGGGGAAATGTAACTAACACAGAACGCCACAGGTACATCTCCTTTGAGAAACTCCTATTTGAGGAATCAGGTTTGTGAACTGACTGCTACCTTGTGACAACATAAAGTAGTAGGGCTTTCAGCTTTCCCCAGACTTGTTGAGAACAAGCTTACCTGAACATATGAAGATAAATAACACTGCACCTAGTGCTTCAGCTCAACATGACTCCATAACAAAGCCTTGCTGGCTTTTAGGTCAAAAGTCAGAATCCTAATAAACAGCTAAGATCAGTTTGTGCTGTAGAAGATGCTTTCACACAGGACAACACAATCTGTTTAGTGGTACACATGCTGGGCACCTGATCAATGATGAACTTACTGTCTATTCTAACTCATTCTTGTTTCATTTTCTATTCTATCTCACTAGATTTCAGTGTAATGAAGGATAAACAACTACCACACCCCATTCCAATTAAATTGTCTCATCAGTTTGGAGTCTCAGGAAGACAAGAGCAGCTCAGGCCTCAGGAAGCCTGAGCTAAGGTAAAAAAATGTGTGCGACCTAAATGCAGGGAAAGTATGTTGTGACAGCTCTCCTCAATCAGTGAAGGGAAAGGTTTGGCATGGGCTGATGTAGGTTCAAGGACAGAGAAAAAAAACAAGGCTGGGTGTGCATGAGGGGGTAGGTTTAAGAAGAATGTAAAAACAATGCAGTGAAAGAGAGCCATCACCTAACCATGTGCTTTTCATGCTTCTATGTTTTGATTTTACAAAGGTACAAGTAAGGTCTACAAGACTAAAAGAGCAGCTAAGAGAAATAGGTAGCTGATTAAAAAATATGTAGTGTCTGGTGCCAAATTTCTTTCCTTTTTTTTTTTTTTTTTTTTAAGTGTCAGTAATTGTGGTTGGTGCTAGATGAAACCTCACTGCATGCCAAACTTTGGACAGATGCCAAAGCAGCCATTACTTCATTTACAGCAAGTGTAACACATTAAAACATCTAAAACACTTTCACACTGCTGCTAGAAACAGTTCTTTTCAACAGCTGAAGTTGAGATTGTTACAAGTGTTCCTGTTTGGTAGTCCAGAATGGATTAAGATCAGCTTTATGATCCTCTGTCCTGAAATACCTTGTGTTCAGAAACACATGTACACACTACTCAATTGTTCTCCTAATGAATAACTCTTATACAATAACTAATGCCAGGAAGAGGGAACCTGTAACTACATGTCTAAGCATCTCCAAAATAATTTAAAGCATGTGACATAGTAAACAGAAAACAGGCATGTTAACAAAATTTTCATAATTACAGAAGCAACTATTCTTGTCACTGCAGTCTACATGTACATCTGTATTTGTTACTACTAAGTATATCAAACAAAGCAGTATTAAGATCCAAGCCTTCAGCTGCATTATGGTCATGAAGTATTAATACATAACCAAGTACAGCTATTCAGGTTCAAGTAAGAAATCTCTAGCACTTCCTTACCAACTTCATCGTCACTTAACCCACTTACCTTTTAAACAAAACTGTAATAGTCATAATAATAAACAGTGATGCCCTTTTGTATTATCTAATAAACTTAAGGTCGAGTAAACACAGTAACCTCAGATTTCCAAACAGTTAGAAAAGTAAACATAGTCTATCATATATAAAAAGTGCAAGGCATAACTTAAAAGTAATTTGTGTGCTTTATCTGAAGTTGACAGTCATTTTGGAGAACCACTGCCAACTTCCCAGAAAGACTGGCTTGAGTAAAACTATGCCTTTGCAGAAGCTCACCCTTAAAATTGACCAGCTGACCTTCCAAATGTTCTCGAAGAGAAGCCATTTCAACAGCTTCAGTATCCTGCTTTCAGGTCGCAACACTTTTGTTTGGTCCAATAACAGACTGTGTCTAAGCCTTAATTCAGCATCAGGAAATCATTGCCTTTCAGCCAACCCATGTTGCACATGGGGTCCCTGAGCTATGAATTTCATGGTCTGTATCTAACATTCCCCCACCCCAATCAAGCAATAAAAAGTTTAAAGCTTACTTTAAAACTATTACCCACCCATTTGCAAACTGACACCTCAGCTGCTCAGTTAGATCACCAGCCATTCTGCTCAGTAAAGACAAACTGAGCAGCAGAGAAGCCTCTCATATCAAGGTAGGCTGCAGAAAAAGCACTTGAAATGCCTTTAGGCTTGCCCTGAGGATAGTATTAAAAAAATGCAAATGCAAAAACTGGGCACATTTATAGCACGATCACCTTACCACCTGTTAGAACAGTCAAGGAAAATGTCGTCTGAGAACTAAAACAATCTGTTCAAACTGTTCAAACAAAAAGGACATTAAACTGTTGGAGAGTGTCCAGAGGAGGGCAACGAAGATGGTGAAGGGCCTGGAGAGGAAAATATATAATAGGAGCAGCTGAGGTCACTGGGCCTGTTCAGCCTGGAGAAGAGGAGGATGAGGGGGGACCTCATCGTGGTCTACAACTTCCTCATGAGGGGGAGTAGAAAGGCAGGTGACCTATTCTCCATAAACACCAGTGACAGGATCCGCGGGAATGGGGTTAAGCTGAGGCAGGGGAAGTTTAGACTAGACATCAGGAGGAGGTTCTTCACAGAGAGGGTGGTTGCGCACTGGAACAGGCTCCCCAGTGAAGTAGTCACTGCACCAAGCCTGTCTGAGTTTAAGAAGAGATTGGACTGTGCACTTAGTCACATGGTCTAAACTTTTGGGTAGACCTGTGCGGTGTGAGGAGTTGGACTTGATGATCCTTATGGGTCCCTTCCAACTCAGGATATTCTATGATTCCATGAACTTGTGGCAAACAGCAGCTGCAAAACATTTGGGCTGGCTGGGCACTGATCACAACCAAGTCAGAAAACTACTCAAGGTACTCAAAGATGCAAGGACATGGCAGAATCTGACAGTTTTGTTGACATCTATTCTAAAGCTCAGCTACGATACAACAGCTAAAATACTACAGCAGGATCTCCAGACATTTTCACTCTGCCTCTTCAAGAAAATCTTGCCTTTCATGATGAGGATGATGGAGAACATCACAAGTACAGAATCAAATTTTTCAAAAAAAAAAAAAAAGGCAGAAAAAAACAATACAGGTTGCATGCAAATCTTTGTTGTTGTTGATGATGATGATTTATCAGCACTTACTTGGAGATTGGAATCAGCCACAAACACATACACCACCTCAAACCTCAACTGGCTCAAACGTACTTCCAAAAGCTGCACACAGCACTCTGAGTTCAGCATGCACATGCAGACCTGAGGTAATTTTCCTCTGGACACCTTGTACTGCACATACAAAAAAAGGATGAAGCCTTCCAGACAAACACTCAGGGGACTTGAAGCAGAATTTGTTGCCTACACTGCTCTCTTTTCTGTAATATATACTGGAGATCTGTATATACTGCACCCAACAAAAGCATGCCTGTAGACAGTAGTGCAAGTTGAACTCAGTGCTGGATTTGAGGGCACAGACCACCTGGTGTGCCGTGGTGTGTGCTCACAGCATTCAAACCACCATGTGCAAGGTTCCCTGCAAACACAGTAAGCTGCCTTGCATAAGACCATATCACATTTAAAGTCAGGCCTTTCTGCTTAACCCCCTTGCTGATCTACCATACAATCAATCTTAAGTGATCTTAGCAACCCATACCTTTATAAAAACAAACAAGTAACAACAAAAAATAACCCACCAAACAGAAAATCGCAACTTTGATGAACTATTCCAATTAGGTACAAAGGTTTTTTTTTTGAAGTGCCTCAATTCAGGGGGTATTCAGAATAGTTAGTAATTTTTCTAAAACCAAGCCCCTTACATCTAAATATGAACATAAAAGCTTTACTCCAGACTCATATTTTTGAGAACTAAAGCCTACTTTTATTAAGCAGTTTGAAAGCTGGGATTACAAGCTCACGGATGGTGCATTACATTAGTCCTAGAACTAATACTTCCCTCAAAAAGTCACTATTAAAAATCAAAATAATTTACAACTGTGTGCTAACTGAAGTCAAGCGAAGAGTAAGAGAAGAGGAAACAGAGCAAGTATACAGACACATGCAGTAACGTAGCTTTTAAATCCAATGTCTAATGTCCTGCCAACTTTTACAATTTATTACATCTTTCCAGTGATATAAGGCCTTGGTCATTTGTGAGTTATTGGACTTTAAAACTATCAGTGGTTGCTGAGGCTAGTGATGCTACACAAACACATGTACAGAAACCCATACATAAGAACTGCTAAACATAGGACATGTATAATAATTTCTCTGTACTTGATAAATCAAAATCATTAATAAATCCCCAATACAGTTATCACATTTAACTAATAAAAAATTATTTCCTATATGTCTTGTCCCAGTTGCAAAGTCACTATTGACAGAGAGCTCCTTATACAATACAAAGAAGTAGATTTTTCAAGTAGATGACAAAAAAGAAAAATACCGCTACAAAGGCAAAAAAAAAAAACACATCTTAAATTAATCTTTTTTTTTTTCCTCTACTTTAAAAGAAATAAAAGAGCTGGCATATTAAATTAGCATCTTGATCTGCGCAGTGAAATCAGGGTCCCAGCTATTCCAGGCAAAGCAAATTCCCTTGTGCAATTTAGGACTGCCCCGTGCAAATTTCTAGTTACTACCCCCAGGTCTAAAAGGAAAATACACTGTGAGCACCAATGGGCAAAATAAAGACCCTCTCTTCCTCAAAGAGACCAGGATGGCCACAGCAAGGCTTCAATGAAAGTCTGAAACACTGCTCCCCCCTTCCCTCCATGAGGAAACATGCATCTCCCTGCTCAGCTGAAGCCACCATTGTTTTTCTCAGCACAAACAACAGGTCTGAACTGGTAATAGCAACCATGGGAAATAAATAAGTAAAATTCAGTACAGACAAAGACAGAAGCTGAGCACAGGGTCAGAGAGGTCTTTGAATATTAATACGGATGCAATATGAAAGACAAACTTGGAAGAGTATCCTAATTTTTGTTATAAAAATGACAATTGAACAGGTCATTTAATTGTAGTACCATCAAGCTCAGAAGAACAGTGGGGCCCATAACACTGAAAAAGAGAAATCCCAAGTATGTCCTACAAGATGGGAGGTGGACAGGGTGGTGCCAGTCTCTGCTCCCTAGTCACCACTGACAGGATGCCAAGGGAATGGCACAAAGCTGTACCAGGGGAGGGTCAGACCTGGCATTAGGAAACATTTCTTGGCTGTGAGGGTGGTCAAACCCTGGAACAAACTTTCTAGTGAGGTGGTTGATGCCCCATGCCTGCCAGTGTTCAAGAGACATTTGGACGATGCCCTCAGTAATATGCTTTAACTTTTAGTTAGCCCTGAAGTGGTCAGGCAGTTGGACTTGGTCATCGTTGTAGGTCCCTTCCAACTGAACTACTTCATTCTATAAAAATGTGGGTACATAGGTAAAAGCACCCTGCTAGAAGGGACTGTGTGCTCTATTCTTTGGACATTGCTGATAGAGGAAGAGTTGGCCAGGAAAACTGGTTATTCTGTCTCTCTTTCTTTGAGGGATTAAAAAAAAAAAAAAAAAAAAAAAGAAACAAACAAAAAAAGGGCAGCTAAGTGTAAGCTGCAAGCCCACATCTCAGTTCAATGCCTGTTTTGGTTCATAAGGGGGATAGGAGCTAAGACATGAACAATCAAGTCAGTATTATTGGTTATTAGGAAAATAGCTGATTTTATTCCAAATTCTCACCCTTTTCTGAAACACGATAGAAAAGTGTTTATAAATGGAAGGTAGGGAATTATTGTTCAGATCCCTCACAAAAAAAAATTAAAAAATGATAAGATGTAATGAAAAAAAATACAAAAACCCAAGAAACCAACACTGTGGGGAAAGAGGAGGGAGGAAAAGATTTCCTATAAACCAAGATTATTCAAAAATGCTGGGTTGTCATGGAAACTGCTCAGGGAGGGTCAGCCAGCCTCACCTTTGGCTGCAAGGATCATCTGTCAATGCCAAACCACTGCAAACACCACAAACACACACTCAAAATTCACCCATCAAAATCCTGCAGATCCCAGCCAATACTCTCATCAACACAGCGTGAAATAAAGTTCTCTCCTCAAAGAGGCTCCTTTCAGCATTAAACAATTCATTTTAGGAACTAGCCTGATTTTAGCCTACTGCTTGAAGACAAAACTGTCTTAAAGAGAGCCTGCCTGTGCCTCATTTTTCACTTTTCTGTACCCGTAAGTCATTCCCCTTTCTCCCTCAAAGTCCTAATGTTCTAATTCCAAACTGAGATGCAGTCACTCAGTGCTTCAGTCTGTTCCAGCACAACAGATATATACTGAAATGATCTGAGGTGAAAATTTTTAGGTCTCATGGTTCAGCCCCACTTTCACAGCACTTGTAGTAAACAGGCAAATACAAAGGAAAAAAACAACCCAAGAAACCATAACCACCGCCCCACCACACAACCACCCCCCACAGAGACACAAAAAAGGGAAAAAGAAATTTTCTTCACTAGTATCACTATACAGCCTAAGAAATGAAGTTGACACAAACACTTACAGATTTATATCTTGAAATCCTGTCTGTGGCTATGCTGGCTCTGTTTGCCATTCTCTCCTCTCTTCCCCAAATCAGTAATTGCAGTCCTCACAAGCATGAGAAGAAATTACAGTGAAACATTGACTTGAAGAGCTCTGGCAAGTTGTAGGTCACTCACAAAAGCCCTAAGTCTACCACTTCACCTCTCTTCAGTGAAAGGAGTGAAAAAAGTCAACAATATTTCATCATTTGGGGTCAGGCATAGCTTTAAATGCTGAAACACAGTAAGTAGCTGGCTTCCAGGGCTGCCTCTGGTCCTTTTACTCCTCCTAGAAATTAGCTCTGTGCAGGATTGGCAAAGTTAAGTGAAACCAATGGATCTGATGCATAGTTGGAGTAGCTTCCTTCACCTACACGTGAGCTATTTTTTTTCTTATTCCAGTAAGCAGCGGTACATGACACTCACTGAGCTGAGTAAGCGCGGACTCAATTTTCTCTCGCTTCCCCACCCATTTTCCTTCTTAAAAACAGACAGGCAGAGCTATTTGGAAAAACACAATAGCAGAGTGGTTGTGAAAAATGCAACACTGTATTGACATGCATATGATAAATGTTAATGTATAATGCTTTTAGCATACTGACAGACAGCATGCTGTAATACCTCAGTGAACTGGTTAACAAAATTTCTGATAAAATAGGAACAGTGTTTTGTGAGCCAGCTATACTTTATGGCTGAATGGGAACACACAATTTGGCTCCTCGTGTTCAGGGAGTGGAAGAAAAGAGCAAGAGCTCTGTGTTCTGAGACATAAGGAGCGGCTAAGAAAGGAAGCCAATGATTTTGAGTATCTGCATGAGAAGTTCAAGTTCTTTTGTAAGGTTTTTATTTTTTAAAAAACACCTTTTCTCTGCTCACCTTTGGGAATTGTCTTTGACACACTACAAAGGTGTCATCAGGCTTTTTAGCAGAGGGTAGTTAACCTGGGTGGGAGGTTAGCTCTGCGAGGACATGAGGCTGGACCTGGGCAAGGAAGCGGTCACCTCTATGCTACATTGACCTGCTCCTTGGAACACAGCACACACAAAGCAGAAAGGCAGCCCCTCTTCCCAAGGTCCCCAGCCCACTTCCTATCAGCATTAAGTCAAAAAGGAAGTCATTTCTCTCTCTTTCTCCGGGACTTATTCCAACAGTTGTCCTTAGTCCTTCAGTCTCTGCTTGGCAGGAGACCAAACCTCCCCAACTCCCCATCCTCTGTGTGGACTTTTCATACAGCTCTGCTTTTGGAAATATATACTGGGCAACAACTGCTTTAGCATCTGCTTCCACAAAACAATTTATTCATGCAAATCAAGGATTTTTTTTAAAAAAGTACATGGATTCATGTCACACTCTGACTAGATACAACCAATCCAGAGCACTATTATTAAAGCATGTTCCTTGTACCGGTAGAAATGGGAAAAAAACGTCTTGTGCATGTAATGGTAAGTTCTTGCAACAATCTTGCAAGGCTAATTTGGGAGATGCTTTGAGTTTTTTGCTTAAAAGCAACAATTTATTTTAATAAGGTTCACACAGATACAAGTAGTCACACAGAAATAACCAACAGAGAGCATGAAATAGCATGAAATTAAAGAAAACACCAAACAGTAGCCAACAAGCTTAAGCATTTTAAAAACAGAAAACAAAATTCTAACAAATTATTTCTGTATACATTTTATTTAGACCACTGTCAGTAACTTCTGCTGTATCTTTTAATCTACATTTACCTTTGCTGTAGAGACAATCTGCATAAAGATGGTTATTTATGAGAGCTAATTAAATCTCACTGTGTTTATTTTGATACTGTTAATGCACTACAGCAGCCACAGCGCATGCCACAAGACCTCTACTTATAACATGTAATGATTTGAAATCATATATATTAGACCACGATGAAAAACTAAAAGCAGCTTTAGGTGAGCATTAGCAGCCCTCAGTCTTGATCATGTCTTGGGTTTTAAGGCTGAAATACTTCTAACACCTCTAAGAACATGCCATTTTGCTCAGTTCCTATAAACAAATGTAGGCGACTAACTTCATGTGCATGAACTGAAACAGATGCCACGTGCACGTGTGTACAAATGGAAATCAGATCTTCAAAAGAAATGTTTTACTTGTACAGTCCTATTAGCAAAATACTAATGCATGAAAAATAACGTTAGAAACGTTTTAGAGGCAACAGAGAAGGTTGGTATCATTTTCTCTAAGAAAAGGTAACAGTCATGTCGTCTTGTTCCACCCCCCCCCACCCTTAAAAAAAAAAAAAAAAAAAGATCCAGGAAATTAGGGAATTAGTGACATAGACAGAATTATAATCTAAATTTTGTGACTGGAGGTAACCTAATCTTCAGCTATGAGACTGTTTCTCTTTTTGAAAAGCAGAGGGCATTTTTTCAATCTCTTATCTGTACCACAACAGCATATATCTTTTCACAATTTCCCACCCTTAATGTGCATTATGCAGTGAAGCTGGAAGAACACCTTTCCCTGCAACAAATTACTTTGTGCTAAACCTTAAAGGATTTTTAAAACCAAACCTACCATCTTTGCAGGTCTTTCCATTCTCAAGAAGTTTCACACCAGTGGGACATGCACACTGGTAAGAGGGCTTGGTAGGAGACATCAAACACAAGTGGGAGCAGCCACCATTATTAATTCCACATGGGTTTGTAGCTGTTAAACATAAATCACACAGATTAATGCTTCTGATAACGAATGACCTCATCTCATGTGTCAAGACACATACGGTGTTTGAATGGTAGAATTGGTGGCAGCATCACAGATTAAAGAAGGAAATGATAAACACAGAACAAGTAAAAATTAATTCCAAGTGTTGAGTAGGGGGGTATTTATGGTACCAAAACGCATGGATGTTGAATGTTTCCTTTTCTGGGGAAGTAGCACTTAGCTCTGAACAAGAGCCTTGTTTCCTCTTTGTTCTTCTCATTTTCACAAACTATTCAACATGTTGGTGCTGAATGTATAGTAGGCTGTATATAATATATATAAATGCAAACACAGTAAATTAACACAATGGTTAAGACAGTGGTTATTACACAGAACTAGTCTTGCTTAATATCATCTGCCAAATTAACATTACTTTCCATTCAGGAACTACTACTTTGAAAAAATATGAATACCATGCTGCCTAATGTTATGGCACATTAAACAGAAAAAGGAATATCACAACAGGATAAATGTGGCTATCAGAGAAAAAGCAAGAGACTTTTTTTTCCACATTAAAAAAAAAAAATAGAGAATATTTGAATTCTCTTTTTTCCCTTCAATCTCTGCATTGGAAAAGTTGCATCTTGACATGAGTGAAGCCGCTCACCACTGTACAGAAAGACTAATTAAGATTTTTGCAAATCAGTTCCAACTTGCAAGTAAAAAAAAAAAAGGAAAGCAAGACAACTTACCGTTTGGCTGCCTCTTTTGGCTGAAAGCATGGATATCCATGGGAGAGAAGATGTTGGAATGTATTTCACGCAGGTCCTCCCCAGAGTACTTGCTGCAGGCCAAGATTGAATGCGTGTTCCAGTCCGTCCAGTACAACGTGTCCCCAAACAGCGTCAAAGCAAAAGGATGTGGAAGGGAGCCTTTAACCACCGCTTGCCTAATAGAGTACAAGGAAGAAAATGAATACTCAAACACAGTTCATAATGCAGTTTTACTCAAACTTAGCCTTTACAGAGTAAGTACTGTTGACCAAAACTTTCTCCTTGTTTTTGGGGAACAAATATAGTATACACAGTTTGATGAACAATTTAGGACAATAACAGAGTCCTATTTTCAGGCTGCATGCTGATAAAGTCCAAGAGACACCAACAGAAATCCTTGCCTATGTTGGTGGTTATTTGTTAGCACTTTTAGCCTTCAGTACCTGGAGGGCTATACATCACCATGTGCAACGGGAGAACACCAGCTGATTTTATGCAAATTTGACTGCAATTTGCAGATATATGATGTCCATCACTGTCAGCCTCAGCAGATTTTAAGCTGAGACAGTGTTTAGTCATTTAGCAATCTATCCATATCTTCCAGTTTTTCTGTTTTGAGCCTTCAGAAAAATACTTTAATAGCAAATAATTTCACTGTAAAGAAATCCTGAAAGTTATTTTTTCATGTTTCATTATGATAATTATTAAGCTATTGTTTTTATTACAAGCAGTGCCATTAAACAGTTCTACTGATATTTTGCCATAGTAATGGTATCATTTCTGAGCAAACTGGGTCACCACCTGTCTCCTGGTTCATAAACAAAATTAAAGAGTATACCCATATATTTTATGTATATATATACGCACACATGCTCATTAGGCATCACAAAAATGCAGCATAAACATTACCGAAGACAGTTTTTCCAGGTTCATGTGATGTAGAAACTAATTATCTATACTGAGGTTCCTCAGAACTGGAATTAAGTAGCTTGACTCTTAATTTTTATTTAGAGTCATAGAAAGTTTGAGGATGGAAGGGACCCTGGAGGTCATCTGGACCAACATCCTGCTCCAAGCAGGACCACACAAGTACCATTTATACAAGTGATTCTTCCAACCTCCTATCTTCTTAATTGTGTATGCACAGGCATCCAACACGTATACAAGCCCCCTCTGAACAATGGAGACAGCCATCTATCTATCTCCTGGACTAAAAGCCTAAGGGACTGACACATAGCTCTACTACTTCTTCAAGTATAGGGCATATTATGATCATCAGCTTCCCAATTTTCTTCTTGCAGTGAAGAGATTCATTATCTGTGTATTTACTGAGAGAACACCCACACACTATATACATCTTGTTTGCAAAGAAGTCATTAGCTGAACTGGTTTAGTAGAGGACAAAATACTCTTATTTTCCAAATATTTTCTGTCAAAGTATAACAAAAGAGTATATTAAAGCAAGAAACTTGAAGGTGTATTCTGCCAATGATTCTGAGTACAAAGAGACTGCAGTCATTACAGCTCTTTTACCTTAGTTTCTGCAAAAAGATGCATTATCTTTAAAGCTTCTATTTTTTTTCCAGCTCCTGAGGAAAACATACACATTCCCTTACTTGTCACTCTAGTGTTCCAATTCTACACCAAGCAAAAATTTCTATTTATTGATATTTTGCACTGGAAAGTAGGACATATTATCTTTTCTTTCTTATCTCAGTCTGGAGTCAGGTACATATGTGCTTCTAATTAAATGCACAAACTAAGCATCTTACAAAAGACTATTGTAATATACTTTACAGCTGAAACCTACCCAACAAACAGCAAAGCCAGAATGACACAACATGCTCCTGCACCAAGAATAAAGGCATTCTAATTCTGTAAACATTTTTGCCAACCCCACCCCTGAACCCTAAATGCCTTCACATTTGAATAATTTTGTTTTAGAGCAGGACTGGTGACTATCCAAGTCTTTATGACAATTTTCATCTGGGACAGAATACAAGTCCAGAGCTCTCATAATGCCCAGACCTTCACCACAGACAAGAGACATTTTTCTGAGTCTCATCTTGCTATTCACTCAAAACCTCAGATTTTTAAGTGTTTTCAGTGAAAATAAATCTTTGAGTATAGTAGAAGCTGCTAGATGTGCCTAACTTTTGGGCAACCACCTATCCTTGTAACAATGCATAACGTCAGATGTGACCCTTATTTAAACCAGCCCTGGAAAGATTCAGGAGAAGTAGGGAGCTGCTTCATTTGACTGCGCTGCCAGCCACAGCCTTGAAGCAATCACTCCTCATTTTACTCAGTAGCTACAAGGAACTGAGAGATGAAAATGTCTTTGGGCCCAGATACAACAGTACATATTGCTAGCATTTATTAAGGTGTGCATTGCTACTAACATGTAATCTACATATGTGGTTTCCAGCAAGCCATTACAAGGTGATAGCACTTGTGATTTTGCTAATGGGAAGGGAGCATTTTTCCCCTCTGAACACATGTGATGGGCACCAGCACGTTTGCCAAAAAGCAGCCAGGATGCAGCAGCTGGATTGCACTCAAAAGGCTGTCCCCAGCCTGACAGCTCTGCAGCCTAATGAGAGGAAGGAGGAGAGGGGGGAAAGGGCTGGAGAGACCTGGTGATAAAAACAGGAGAATGAAGGGAAGAGAGAGCAAGGAAAGACCTTCCCTTGGCTTCAGTAAAGCAATTACACTCTACTGTGACCTGCACGAAGATCTGCAGAGCTTTGGTTTTGGAGGCTGAGAAGAGGGGGAAGGACTTCTGGCATAGCCAATTATTTATTAAATATATTTGAGTGAATGTACAGGGCAAGAATGTCACCTGAAGCATTTAACTGCTGCGTCTGACTGACATTTATGAGCATGAGCACCCACCTGGGGTCAAAGAGCAGCCAGGTCTCCATGGTTTTGGCCTCTCTTAATAAAGCCACTGACCAGGGCACCAGCTGTGGCACTTCAGGTGTAATTGGACCAACATGACCTGACAGCTCGTCGGTGGCAGCTTCCTTCAGCCTGTACATTCAGCTCAGGTTTAAATTGAATGAGTGATACAACAGCAAAAAGCATTGCATCCTGTTCACTGAGCTCTTTAGTTCCTTCAAACTGTTGTGTTCATCCCATTTGCCTTGTTAAAAGAGACACCAGAGATGAGGAGAAAAGTGAGAAATGAGGAGAAGTAGCAGCGTTATGAGCTCAGGAGACAACTCTAGGGCTTTAACAGGATGCAAAATAGTTACATATTAGATGGAGCTAAGTGCGCAGTAACTTTAATAATCTTCCCTGTGCCAAGCATACAATTACACAAATTTGCCTTAAAAACCTTGATGGCGATTGACATTTAAAATGTCACAATTTCTCTTCTGTTTAGTTGGCTGGGAAGGAAGTGCAGAAGGAGAAAGCATAGAAGGAAGCTACAGAGAGAAAAGAGATAAAACAAGAAATTTCCACAGAAATTCAATTCTATCTGTGCTGTAGATCACATTTTCCTAAATACAACTGTTTATAGTATCATCATGGCAATCAGAGTTGCAATTACAATAAAAACTTATTATACTAAAGAATTTTCTACTACTTGAAGAAAATGCAGAAACAATTTAAATACATTCACTTTTGTTCCATTCTCATTCTCTCAGAGACCTATGAACTACTTTGTGAAGATAATGAAAAAGAAAAATACTAAACAAGTTAAAACATACATTACAAAAGGGGCTACTGAACTCTCAAGCAGAATAAACACAAGAAATTTCAGAAAATCTACCTAGAGTTGTACTAACAATGACAAAAAGCTTCTGCTTCAAGATAATATCATTTTCAGGCAAAGAATAAACTCACCTGAAATAAAAATTAACAAATGACAAATTTAAATGACAAAGATTAACTTCAAATTTCTACCCTTCGTGGCAATCTGGATTTCCTTGGTCTGCCCTCTCTCTACCCCCCCCTTTTTTTTTTGGCAACTAATAGAAAAATTAAAATCCAAAGCTGGATTATAGCTATGAAATTTAAGAATTCTGACTTTTCACCCTATGATTTTAAACAGAAAATAATTTATGCCGAAGCTATAATAGCAAATGTAATTGTAGCTCCTTTATCTCTCCATAAAAACAGATACACACTTTTCATCAACTATATTATTCTTTCTATTCTGGTGACACTATAACTATCTGATTTCAAAATTTGTTCAGAATAACTGCATCCTGGCCTGTACTTCACGGCATCATTACCAGTTCATCAGTAATGAAACTCGTCTCTGTATTGGGTCCAATGGAACTGAACAAATATATATATATATATATATATATATATATAATAGGATAAATATTATGCCGAAATAACAGCTAGCTAAAATAACATTTTGTTTCAGAATAGTTATCGATACAATCCAAAATACAATGGAGCTGTTACCAACTGAAAGAGAAGAGGAAAAAAGAGATGAATTCCAAAATCTGCACAATGCAGGTCAAGACTAAGATAACCAGAGCCCTCTGTCTAATGCTGTATACAAAAATCAATGATTACTAAAGTCTCACTCCAAGTATTTTTATTAATAGATACAGGTACGCATGGAAGTCACACTCAGTCTTTACCTGCATTCCTTCCATTCACCTCTGAGGCTGCCTGTACTCAATGGCAGAGAGAAGAATTTTCACATCTATGTTTGAACCCATTTCTCCAGCGTCCCTCTGGAGGATCCCATATCTATTTCCATCTCCTGAGCTATCAGGCAGTGAAAAAAAAATGTTGTTGTATCACTCTTTGCAATCCAGTTTCAAATACAACTGTGAAGACTGGGAAAAAATTAAGGTATTTCATCTTACTGCTATATTTGCAACACTGAAGAGTAAATATTTGAGAAAGACCTGTATTATAGCTCTCTTATACCTCTTAATTTTTCTCGCCCAAAATGAGCAGGGTTAGTAAAGACATATGATTAAACAAAAAAATTAAATCAACCCTGCACATGTGAGCAATTCAGTTATGCAGCTTGAGGATACAGCACCTGGACAAGAGATGCTGCTGAGCCACTGCAGGCAGGCTTGTGGCAGAAACCCTGTCCACCAGTGGGGCAAGTTCTATAATTGGATGCACATCCACAGCCTAAGCCAGGGAGGACCAACCACCATGCCAAAAGGGTTGCTCAGAAAGCACAGAAAGGACCGATGCTTGTTTTCACATTCAGACAATCAAAGATGCCTTAATTTGACAAAGCTAATCCAATTCTTCAACAGTAAGGTACAGTGAGACACCTACATGGAAAATGTAAGTGAATATATAAATATATATACAAAAATACATATTCACTTAAAATATAAATATTTATATATTCACTTTCATTTTCCATACAAGTGTATCATATACATACATATATATATATATCCACACAGATATTTACATATGCATACACAAACATATATTTTTAGGACTGCACTTGCTACTTGAACATCTGTTTCAATAAACCAAAGAATGAATGTAAGTATCTGATTTTTAGGCTATCATAGAATCATTGATCTGGGGGAAATAAAGAAGGACCAATTATTATTAATAGAGGTATACTTCCATCTTGCTTGCTGAAAGATTTGGAACAGATTAATTATGTTTGCAAAACTGAAGAAATACATTAATTAGATATACTATGCAATCCCTATAATTACTGACTGAAGATTACAGTTTTAAGCAGTGAGGAACTGGGATAGGAGCATAAAATGGAGTGAACATTTAAGTTTGCATTTGTAGTTCATCGTATGATGCTCTAGTGGTACTAAAATGAGCAGGAGCTGTCTGTAGTATTTATTCCAAAAAAGTGTACAACACTACCTCTTCCTGCTGCATTTTCTTATACTAGTTTTACTCAGGCAGGATACATCCTTGTTGGCACCTAGATATGCATTGAACACTAAATGTCTGAAAATAAGGAAAAAATTTATATCACAACTTCTTTCCCATAAAAGTTACCATACCGAGATCCAATGACAATACAATATTAAAAGATGGAAATTCATACCATCCAGAGTTAAAAGCTTTCTGATTAATCTATATATTGTTGAAAAAGTCTTTAAGGGATGCTCATATCTGCATTTACTAAATTTTCATTTATCTCCCTTCCTGCACTATACCAGGTACATTTTTAGTTAAAAAAATATCTGTAGGCTACGTTCTTATCAGGCCTTCTTGGCATAAGAAAACAAGAAACAAAACAAAACAAAACAAGCAAACAACAACAACAACAACAACAACAAACAGAACAGAAATTCACTTTGGAATTTCCATCATATTTTCCTTTGTGGACAACAACAAAATGAAAGACGTCTTCTGAACCTTGCTTTTAGTGTTCATCACGTGTTAACAAAAGCATACAACAAACAGGTTTGCATGACGTAAATTATAATGTTCTATGGAAAATGTTTCTCTCCGTCTAGATATTATGTAACAGCAGAGCATTCAGGAAATTCCAAGAATTACAAAGTTATGACTTCTGACAACTGGAAATATTAGCAAGTGGCCAAAGCACTTGCAGGATGAATCCTGCACACCACCAGGTGAGGCAGGGTGAAAAGCCAACCAGCTGTATGACACCGCACCGTCCCACGGCTGCCACAAGGCAGGGCTAGGAGCTCTGATTCTCTCAGAAGTTTCAGAGGTTTCCTCTTCTGCCAACCAAACAAAAACATCTCTAAACCAAATTTGGAAAACTAAGCTGGAATTTGACCATGCATGCTTGCTTAAATATTCCTATCAGAATACAAGCCTGGTTCTAATTACCTGAGAAAGTAAACAGGAAACACTACTTGTGGGATATACCAGGGTCTTTCAAAACCAAAATATTTTTCCTTTTGGCACTTCTTTAAGCTGTGATTGCTATGCACTTCCAGAAAGTACACATTAACAAGTAACAGGTCTAGCAACAACACTTCAAACCCCAACTTCCATTAAAGTTTGAAGAAATCAGTCAGAAGTAAAGCCGTAGTTGAGTAATGAAGTCATGCTGTGGGTCATTTTTCAGTCAAACACCGTCATGACATGCATCATAGATGAAAGGCCTCTGGTAATAGGGGAGGAGACTGGAAAGCTGCAGGAAAGGCGATGGAGTTTGCAAGGAGGTGCACACGTTACAAGGAGGAGTTTGCAAGGCAATGGAGTCTGCAAGAAGGTGCCACTGGCTGCACGTGGCATATGTACTGCATAATCTGCAGCTGCTCTTCCTTTGCTTTCAGCCCAGCTGTGATCCTGAAGTAACTGCATATATCATCTCAGGTCTCAGAAGCAACTCTGATGAGCTGTGGCATTGCTCTGCCTGGGCTCATCGCCCTGTACTATGTATTTTTATTAAATGTCTACAAATATGCAGAGGCCCGTGAGCTAGTGACTCTAGCCAGACACAGCCTATGCATATCTATCCTACGCGCACAGTCAACTATAGATGTTTCAACGCTCTACCTTCCCAGCATTTTATTTCAGAAGTGCCTTGGGGAAGAATCAAGAGATTCATTCTAGTGCTGTGTTCAAATAATTTAATTAATTCTGCTTTGGCAGGCTTCTCTAGCAGCCTTAATTAGGTCATTGTTTGTCTTCTGCACTGTCCTGTAATGTGTTAATGAGGTATTAAAACAGACAGACTTTTCACTGCAGACTGTTTCTCCTCAGTGACTGAAGTTATTAGTTTTTTTCTCATGGAAATATACACAAAGGTACAGTACTTTATACTTTGCACATAACGTTCTATACTGTACACATTATACACAAACAATTAAAAATAAACCTTTCTAAATGCAGGGATACAATATTTTTAGCTTTTCATCAAATCTGCAACTAATGATCTGGCAGACAGACCTGATGTTATGCTTGAAAACAGAAAATATGAAAAAAAAATATCAATGCTTGAGTGCATTAAGACATTCACCTCCTTGCAAGAGCTCCCCAGCTTTCTGACAGTTGCTGAAAGTATGTTTTTTTACAGTGGCCTCAAAACCCATCTCATTAGCACAAACACTTCCTGGGGGACCTTGTAAGTGCATTTCCCTTCAGCCAGTAACGTGTTAACTTATTAATTAGAACTGCTGCTGCAGGGTAAAGGAAGAGAAAATTAATTCAAGAGCTGCCTTAGCAGGCCAACCTATCTCGGGTACTCTACTCACAGGAGAGCTGTCTGCAATTCAGTTTTGTTTAATTAGTCCCACAAAAAGCAACTGTTCACTCTGATAAGAGCAGGGCAAGAGCTGGGAAAAAAATATCTCTTCTGTGCACCAATTTAATTTTTTAATTATTGCATTCTGACATGAAAAACTGCTTGTTCCTTTCTCTCCCTGGCAAACCAAGGGCATTAGTCATCAGCTTCTGTGCTCTTCCTACTGAAGTAGCCAGGGATAGCAAGTCCCAGGGCTGGCAGGTAACTATAGATGATCACCGTAAAATCTGCTGTACAGATCTCCTCATGAATTTATAATCCTGACACATATTTACTGAGAGCTACTGCCAGCACTGTTACAACGCTTCCTAATTTTGATGCAGAGGCTCACAGGCTCTAGAGGGCTTTATTTAGGTCCTACCTGAAGAGGTGACAAAAATCGAGGCCTCCTGTGTTTGTCCCCCTGCATGTTCCTCCCACCTGCCTCCTTTACTCTTCCATTATCCAGACCACTGCACACAAGAAGCCAAGCATTCATGCATATAAATGGCCTTCTCTGACAATAAATTTTCAAATTTTAGTTCTTGTGTATTGCCAGGTAAAGAGATGTGATAGTCAGTTTACAGGAATAAAGAGACAAAAAAAGTTATCATTTCTTATAGTTATAGAAATATGTCGAGAATGTTTCCCTTTTACTCATTCCAAATATTAGAAGTCTGAACATCAATACTTCAAAATTTATCTGTGACACTAATTAAAATCTTTTCCTATTTACATTGTATTTTCTCTCATCATCCAAACCACAAACGCAGTTTTCTTTGAACTGTTTGAAATTCCTTTTTGATATAAAGATGTTAGTTACTGCTAAATTTCTCACTCCCACCAAAGCAGTTAAAACTCCTGTCATACCGAACTATGTGTAGCTTTTACAATCACACCTATCTGCTATAGACTCGCACCTCACACTGTGGATCACTGAAAAAAACAAACAAACCCGAGACATACTTTACTCATCGGTTTCCTGCTGTAAGTTAACAAACCTAGTCAAAGCCAGAACATTAACTTTATGTGCATTTACAACAATCACAACATTTGTTTTAATCAGGAATAATTTAGCTAACAACAATAAATAAATACTTTATAAATATAAAAAGAGCAGTTAGAATAATGCTCTATCAAGATCAAATCACTAAAACCAGCAGATTATAAGGAAGCCAAAAAGTCTGTCTCAAATGAAATTACACAGCAAGTGATGATGTCCTTGTCATTCGCCATTCTTAAGGAAAATTACTTTAAAAGGTAGCCCTCTTAAAAAGGGATTTTAAAGGTGGTGGTGGAATAGAAAAAACTGGCCTAATCCCATTATGTCATCCTTTCATGTGAAATCAAATACCATACAATCATTCTGGGTGTGTCTGTTAAGCATCCATCTCCTCCATGTCCATACCCAATACATTTTGTATCTCTTGGTCAGACATTCAGGAATGTAGGGAATCACAAAAAAATGCTTCCTTAACACTTGTATGGCTGTATAGGTACAAGGGACCCTGAAGTATGTGACCCATCTGACCAGAGACGAGCTGAAATAAAGTGCCCAAGAGCAACTTGTCCAGCTGCCAGAATTGTCAGGAGTGCACAGCGGACAGTGACAGGAAGCAAGAGATAATTTTAGGTGAAGGTATACAAGGAGCCATGGGTGCATTAAAGGATTGCAACAAGTTCCACAGGGGGGAAAAAAAAAAAAAAAAAAAAAAAAAAAACACCTGCTTAGTTTTTCCTTTTTGGGTGTGGGGATGACTAAGAGAACAGACTGAAAGGATTGTCCCCCCTGCTTTAAAACTTAGAGGGGTGATCTCAAGGATTTTTTGTATGTTTGCAACAGTATATTTTGTTTTTAATATTAGATAATCAGTTATTGACAAAGATGAATAAAGTAATGAGTTAAGAGATAAAATACATAATTGGTTGTTCAAAAACACCATATTGAGAAAGGTGAATTCTGTTGATTAACCAAAAGACAATATATAACAAAATTAAATCACTTTAAACAGCCACATTTTTTTCCTAAGATAAACAGAGGCTGAGGTCAAGCAGAGAAAAAAAGAAAACATAAAAACCACTGTAGAACAGCTTAACTTCTGCAGTTCTTTCCTTTTTCCCCTATGATGTAATTGCAAAGAATAATAATAATAAAAAAAGCTTGGATACAGATGTTGAATATTTTCTGAATCTTCAGAACTTTCTCAGATGCCTAGGGAAAAACAGGTGCTGTTAGAAGCAGTGTGTGCTTCTGAGTGCTTAAGGGAAATCATATGCACTTCCCTCTCTAAAGACTATTTTCCCCTTCTCCCCCTCAAATGGTAACATATCAGCACAGTTCCATGAAACATTACTGATAAATTTCAGTATCAGTTAAAAATATTTAAATGTTAAACTAATTATTTTGGTTTTAATGCATAAAAATAATCAGGATATCTACAATTTAAGTTACTCAGCTATGCAGGTCTTTATTTATTGCAGGTTTCACCAATTCCAGAGAATTTACCCTGGAATGTGGTAAATGATCCAGGCGACTTTGCTTTCCGTGTCATGAGAAACAACCAACCGTTAGATACAACTCCCTGCAGACAGACAAGGTTGGGCAGCCCCTTGCACCAAGAAAGATCTGCACCTCAATGGCCTCATTTTTAGTATGAATCACTTCAAGATTAGCCAAAGGCAGGGAAGGGGGGGGGGGGGGAACACAATTAAAATAGAAACAAAATACCGAAACCAAGAGTATTTACACTGCTGTGGAATAGATTACCAGGAAGGGAAAAACTGCAAAGGAATCTGTAGCAGAACACTGAAAATGCAGCAGTAACTGCAGGAAATTTCTGTGAAGCCAGAAAGACAGGAGACACTAGATAACACAGGGAAGTTTATGCTTTGTGGGAAAAACATATAGCTTTGGATAGTGGTGGTATCAATTTTGATCAGTGGAATCTTTACACATTGTTACCATTTCAAAAATCATCTCTGCGTCTTGCATCATGTCACGAAAAGCAGTACAATTTATTGCAGAGCCTGATATACACACACAGGGCATCAGCCAGAATGCAGCAGCATGTTGTTGTAAAAAGATGGCCCTTTCCATCTCATAAATGGAAGACTCCAAAAAGAGTGACTCAAGAATAAAACAAGCCACCTAATTATCTTGTGGGACAAATCCATCGTGGGGTTTCTTCAGGTGGGACCATATCAGTAGCCATCATGAAGTTGTGTTTTCTTCTCATTGTTACTGTTTGGGTTATTCTGGTTTTGTTGGTTTGTTTCGCTCCTTTTGCACCAACTGTGAGTAGTTATAGTCATATAAGAAAGCCACATTTGGGCTGTAATTTTTCAGGTGGCAAGCTGTCACTGAGACCCATGTGTGATCATTTCAGTTGAGATGTGTCTTTTTATAGTTCTGTTACATATCTGGTTTCATGACTCTCCATTCTCATCAAATGAAATGTAATTTTTTTTTTTTTTTTTTAGCCCCAAGCCATTTTTACCTGGAACACCCTAAAATCTTTTTCCCTGTTAACCAGTACCAATTTAAAAAAAGAATAAAACAGACAACAACAGACTCAAGTTATTACTGTATATGACAATTTCTATCCATTTCTCTTCATTACTTGAAAACTTACAGGACTGTCTTCTTTTCTTAAAGCAAGTATCACTAAGAAATCTCTTTTAGTACTAATAAGTTTGTTGTCTTTTGAAATAAATAACAAATTAAGGGCTACCTTGAAATTATATACCCATGTCTTCATGTTTTGAATTCACAAAGCTAGTTATAACATTTATACCTAAGCACACAAATTTAAAACTGCATCCAATTCCTGGTACCTTCTCTAAATTAACACAATTACAAAATTACTGCATGAACTTTTGGTCACTTAACAGGCAGGCATTAGGAAGAAAATGGCACCACCTTTCAAACCAGCACTACAAAAAATCATGGAGTTCAAAATAAATACTTAAACATAGTGGATGCTTCATACGTGCTGCCTATGCTCCTACTCAGAAGTAAACACAAAACACCTATTTTGTCAATAAAGCGTTTTCAGGGGAGCCTAAATTCTTGTGCCAGGTTAATGGCAAAAGAAAGGACTAAGATGTTGGAATGAAGAACTTAAGATACTTCATGCCTAGATAAACCAGCAGAAGCAACACAAGAATTTGCAAAGGATAACCTCAAAAATCATATCCCATATGATACCAGAGCACAAGCTAGCTGAATCATTTTTGTGCAGACAGTACATAACATAGCTCTCAGGCAATGAAGAGCATCATCCTCCAAATTAAGGATAAATGCATATATACGAAGTATCAGTTATACCCTTAATTAAGAAGTAAACACCACTGGATCTTAAAGGATTACATCATCATTATAAAACTGTTAGAGAAAAAACAGCCATTTTAGCATAGTTCTCTGTAAAGACTTTTCAATTTATTTCCCAACCCCTAGGATTAATAAAACTGAAAGACTTAATGAAACTAAAAGATCATCACCTATAATGATCCACTTTTTCAGGTTATTTTCTGCATTTCTAAATATCATGGTAAGAAAGGAACAGAAGACGTATCAAAAATGGAAATTTCTGCTAATAGCCTTATACTATTAAGAATATATCCAGGGATTCCTTTATAGGACTAGTTCTGAGAAAAGACTTAGTGAGTTACAGGATACCTCAAAAGAAGCACACATTCAACTTCACAGTTCTGGAAAAGGGAGAATGGGGAAGGATGAGAGTGCCTGATAGCACTAGTTGGCTTAAAATTTTGCAAGTGCTAACATGCCAATTCCCAGCAACAGAGCTTATGATACTGCTTAAGCAACATCTTCTAAGAAAAGCACAGAATTACATAGACCAAACAAAAACCTCTTACCGATGACTTCCATCGAGATTTGATTTGTGGATGAAATTCAGTTTAGCATCTGCCCAATAAAGTTTCTGTTCCTCATAATCCAATGTCAATCCATTTGGCCAATAAATATCCGTGTTGACTATAATGGAGCGGCTTGAACCATCCATCCCAGCACGTTCTATCTTTGGCACTTCTCCCCAGTCTGTCCAGTACATGAACCTATAATTATTTAAAAAAGAAAAAAATTGTATAAATCTACAGTTGGAACATTGGATACAACTTTCAGTAAGGCAAGCACTCTCTCTGTTTTGCAGAGACAGTGTTTCCAGAGCTCTGTTCTACTGGGTATGGTACACGTCCTAGAAACACAACAAAACAAAGTCACTTTAAAAAGTGGAGAAAAGCAATTTAATCCATAGCACTATGTCAAGTTATACTTCCAAGTGAAAAAGTTGGAGATATCCAACAGAACTTGACAATAAACTCAGAATTTAACATTAAACAGCAAAGATGGATATTACAGTCATAAAATAGATTCTTCAACATGGGTCAGAGCATTAGGGGTCAAAGAATGATTTGTAGCTGACATAGCTGATGCATGTAAGCAGTTTTGATCGAAAGCCAATTCATGTCCTTTTTTTTTCCTCCCCCCAAGAGAAATTTACAAAAAGACAGCTAAGTCAACATATTTAGAAGCATAATTTTCACCCACTGATTGGACAAAACACTGTAAAATCTTCTAAGACTGGGGAAGCAAGTTTTAAAATGTGTTAGCAAGTATTGGCACATGTTTAAACATTACTTAGCAAGTGATGGGGGGAGGGAACTTAACTAGATGCATATAAGACTGAGGTGAAGCTAGGGAAATCACTTTATTATGTCTGTAGGCTAGTGAGAAGGAAGAATATTTGTTCATTTTCTGCAGGTGGTAGAAGATTGATTTACTTTTCTGGGTTGTTAACAGAATGCAGAATTAAACAGAAATAATATGTAATGTAAACAGATTAGACAAAATATGTCAGTGAAGCTTGCTCTGTTTTGTTGTTACAGGTGGGACAAACAAAAAGCCTACTGTCCTAAATTGTTTCTAATAACCCCATGACATTTGCCAACATACCTGCTTGTATCTGCGCTCCCTAACCTGCCTCAGTCAAAACAATCCAGACTTGGAAAGATCTGAGGCCTTTAAACTAACCCAGATCATCACACAATCACAACATGTCACTATATGGTGCCCACATGTAAAGAGGCCTGGCCACCCATCCTTTAAAGAAAAACAAATGTGCAACATATTTAAGAAATGTTTGCAGATGAAGTTATTCTTGGCAAAGGTTTATTTTTTTATTTTAAAAAGTCAGGAAATTCCATGTCATATTTTTCCCCTTAATTCATGTCTACAGCATGTTTGTTTTAATGCACAGCTATATCTGTGGACAGAAATGCAGCTGATTACCACAAATATTGCCCTATTCAATCCCAAGTGAGTCATTTTTTATGGAGCAACATGCCCGTCTTAGAGCACTAATATCTGAAGAGAACATGTGAGATTTCTGTAGACATGATTGAGTGCTATAGAGAAACTGTTTTCCTGCCAGTAAGAAGAAAAAACAAATAATCTTCAGATAGGTAGCACAGTAGCAAGTCACCTGGTCAAGCTGTGCAATAAAAAGAACTACATACTTGAAAAAAGAAAAGCTAAAAAAGTCAGGCAGCACTTTGCCAGAGGGCATGTGTGAGAAAGAAGAGAGAAAAAGAAAAAAATATTTTAAACTTATTTAAAAAGACCCTTCTTTACGCCAACTGTCACTTCCCAGACTTCCAAATACTTCATCAAGGTTAATAGGTTCCAAGGTCCTGGCCACCCTGCTAGATCGATTTTTCAGGCTGGAACAGAGAGCTCATTAGTTGCTGTACAGCCTTGTCTTCTTCCATGTCTCCTTCTCACCTCTTATGCACACTACAATTACTCAAGCAAAAAACAGGTAGGGGAAGTTTGGCCACAAAGAAAAGCCTTCCCGGACTTCACAAAACCAGCCGCATTTCATTTGTGAGAGGAGCACACATGCACACAGCATTTGCTTTAAGATTCAGCAACACTTCCAATCAGTTCTGATGACCTCTGCTCTGTTTCTGCAAGAGGTTTTTCAAGAGTTTTTTGTTGTTGTTGTTCCCTTCCCCCCATGATCTGTTTGTTTTCCACCACCTTGCTTGAAAGCCCACCGATTTTAATGTCTCCATTAAAAATCTTTGGAACCAGTTATGCTCCAGCTGATGGCATCAAGGGCCATGTTTCATTTGGGAAGCTGGACATTTCCTTGTTGCAGAACTAATGGAGGTTATACCTCGATGGCCTTTTCTTTTAGTAACAGCTGCTTTTAAGCAATTTCTTGCAGATCATCTTTTGCTTCCAGTACAGTGCTTATGTGTCTATGAAGCAAACTGGATTCAAGGAACAGGTTTGGGCTAAAAAACAGTCATCAGTCTGAATGCATTCCAGTGCACAGCTCTATAAACACTTGCACACAGACTGAAGGCTTCTGTAGCTGCCTAAACGAGCACCAGTGCCAACAATGCTCACCGAGCTCTGATTTCTGTTTCTTATTCAGAAAGTGTCCTTAAACCCTGCCCCACAACAGCTGACTGAGTGGCAAAGGATGCCGGAGCGGGGGGGGAGGGGATGGGAAGAACTGTTTAAAACAACTGGAAGAAATGTCCCCATATAACCAACCACACTTTAGGTTACCTGAAATTACTATGAGGCAAGGAAGACCTGGCTAACAGCCAGGGTGTGGGCAGCAGGCAGACCGACAGATGGACACAACTGCAAATTCCCATTACTGCAGAGATGTCTCTACAGATTTTTCCATAGAGATCTTGGATCCCTCTTCCAGGTAATGTCAAACTGCTCACATCTGTGCAGTACCAGTTGCTCCCTTCTGGAAGGCTTACAGATTCTTGTTGGATTATATAATGGTTGGTAAGTGAGCCATACAAAGACCATGCAGAAAGAAGATGTTAGGACGCACATACTTACTGAATGATGGTAAGCCAGCCATACAGACAAGGAAAGGGTCATTCTTCCTCCCCCCCTCCTCTTCAGATATATTGAACTATTTCCATTAAAAACAAACAAACCAAACAAGCAAAAAAGCAAAGCCCACAGGATATAGCAATATATTAACTGAAACAGACTATCTTGGGCCAACTTATGTCACTCAGCAACTAAAGACTACAGTTTGACTTGCTGGTTTTCTCACCTACTTATACCTTGCTAGAAAATTTAAATCCAGGAATCAAGGTTTTTAACTGTAGCCCAGAAGAGTAAGAAATAAAAAACATATACACATAGCATATTTACTCCCTAGTGGTTCAGGCATGGAATTTGTCTCCATGCCAGGTAATCCTGAAACCATGAGATCCTGAGGGCAACAGACAAACAGGCTGCAACTGAGGTGAGCAAGCCTGCTTGGGTCTAGAAACAGAAATGCTTTCACATGCTTCACTCAGGTTAATAGTTCTTCCAGTCAGTCGCAGTCAGGCAGACAGTATGAGGGCCTGGGGACTTGTCCAGCCGCCTGTTCCTGCCTCCTGCTGCAGGTCACCCCCCACTGGTGGCAGCAGCGGGGACACCAGCCAGTGCCTTGCTCCTGTAGTTTAAGTACCAGCTCCTTTGGTCAAACTCATCTTCACAGGGAGTCTGAAACTAGGATGGAGAAGTGATAGTGTAGCAATGCAATAAAATGTAAAAACTGCAGAGCTGAATAAATACACCCCATGTCTAAGGATTTTCAAACATAGAAGGCAAATTTCCTTACTTAAGAGTACAATACTTAGAGGAAAAGCTTTTATTTAGTATCAGATCATCCCAAATAGAGCCAAATCTCTTTTCAATCTAACCTAAAAAGATATACCACAGCAGATTAAGAATAATATATTTCCTATTTAAATAATCAACCACTATATTTTAAAAACTTTGTTTTTAATTTAAAAAATATGCATTTTTCATCCTGTTAAAAGCCACGCACATCAGTCTTAAATAGCAAGACTTCAGAAATAGCTGCAAGCTGTTACAAAAATCTAACAGAAAAACAACAAAAAGTGTATTTTTATTTTTGTACTATTGTAATTTTAATATTAGGTACTGTGTCAGGAAATAATACAACCCCCTTTAAAGGATTAAGGTACATCAAGTATTTGAAATATATTTGTAGAAAAGAGGAAAGTTCCTAGACATTACTGCTTAGCTGGTATTTTGACTGTGACCCAGACATTGTTTACGGCTAATCCAGTTGTAAAAACATTTATCTTACAGGATTATACCAACTATAAATATAATGAACAATAAAAAGTTTTGATTGTTTAACCCCTACAAACATTTTTCTAAGCATCTCACCTAAGTAAGGTGAAACAGGTTCTAAAACTTCCTCTTAAAAAGGCATCAGAAATCACTACATGCTCTACATGTACAGCTCTAACTTGCTAGTTGCGATTTGCCCCAGTTTAAAAGGTTTTGCCATTGTAAAAGGAAGGAAACAGCGTTTCTTGGTTTCACTCCGAGAGATGAACAAAGACAGTAAATAATACAGCTGCTTTAAAAAAAAAAAAAAAAAAAAAAAAAAAGGAAAAAAAATTAAAGTCTGGGCACACTGAGGGTAGAAGATTGCACATATATAGAAAAAAGCTTGCAGAGTACAAATGCTGAGTCTAAATGCTATAATTTACCGGTGATTTCCGATGGTACTCACACCAAGACAGAAATTCATCACCAGCACCCATTGGCTTTGCAACCTTCTGATCTGCAATGCTCCCCAGCAATGATGCAGATCATTTCAGCCCTGCTAGCCCACATGAAGCTAGGCCCCTGCCAGCCGTATCATTAAAACCCAGGCCCACATCGAGATGCACACAGCTGTTTCACTCATTGAGCAGAGATACCATACAAGACACTTAGCTGATTTTAAGGCAGTTAATTGGGACACCATACAGGGCAGGCAATCGTTCACCTTCCCCAGCATTATTCTGTTGGAAGAACAGCCGCTTAATTGGGACAGACAATTATTTGGTGAGGCCCTTCACAGTCAATGCTCCAACTTTGCAATTATGCTTGTTTGTGTCCCTGACAGCCTCTAAGCTCTACGGGGACACAAGCAGCCACCCAGCTTCAGAAACAGGAAAGGTTTCAGAAGCTCTGCAACCTCTGTGGAGCTCGTCAGCTCTGCAATGGACCTTGCAAAACTCAGCATTTGGCCTGCTCTGGTTCCACATTAGCAGCACTGGCACCCATCTAATGAAGAAAAATTAAGTTAAATAATATACACAGTTTTCACAAAGTACTCATGTCTGATATGTGTTTGGCTACCTAAAACAGCTCTGGACTTTAGAGGAAGAAATGTCTGTGGCCCTTCATGACTTCAGGAAGAAACAGCCTAAACAAGAGACCATTCAAGTGTCCTTAGCAGAAACTTCTCGAGGAAGGCTCACAGAGGCATGGAAACTGCAATCCAAAAGAACACTGAAGTGTCGAATGAAACAGAAAATGGAATTTCAAATGGACTCTAAGTACCACAGGAAGGTTTTAGCATGAGGTTTCTCAAGTGATTACAAAATTCAGGAAATACTTTCAAGTCCTTCAAAAGAAACAAAAAATGCACATCGCCAATTAACTATAGAGATAATTCTTCGTAAAAGAGAGGAATAAATACCCCTTCAGGATACGATCAAGATAAACACAAGAGAGATGTTCTTAGCTAACCGAGAACTGTAGTCTTTTGTAATAGTTTGTCTCTATGAATAAGTATAGACATTAGTTGAACGCTATTTTCAGAGTTGCTCTACCGTCATTTCCCATGTTAACACTCAGTACATTCAATGGCAATTTTTGTGCTAGATAATTTACCCTACGCAGATTTTCAGCTCCCTCTCTACCATCACTCCTGTATGTGCTAAGAGCAGCTATGTGGGGAATGGGTGTGAAGTAGTGAGCTATGAACATCCTACTACATTGAATTTCCTTCCCTTAAACTTACTGGCTTTAGGAGCCCACAGGCTCCTACCAAAGCTGCAGTTTCTCATTTCAGCCTGGCAGAGGTGGCTTAGAACCACTTCTCTGGAGCATCGGTACATACACTGGACAAAAACAAAACAAGATTTATTTCACTGAAAAGAGAGTCTTTTGTATTTCATTCTCCTCAAAAACATCAATGTATCTAAGCAAATGACTAAAAAAGTCAGATGTGTTCAAAATGCTTGCCAGGCAAGCACCATCAGACCACGCTGCTGCTTTTTAACTCCCTGCCCCCTTTATCCCCATCCCCTGCTTGCTGGTAAAGGCTGGAGGCCTGACATACCTTCACAAGCACTTTCTGCCTCTGCTACTCCATTTCACAGCCCAAATTATTAGTGCTCAGACCACCAAAACTAGAGAGGAGTCTGTCCAGCCACTTTAACACAAAGACTGGAAACAGAGACATCTCATTCTGCCATGGCTGCTAACAAAGCAGTAATGCCTTGCGGAAACACACCTCAGTAATGAATTACTGTAGCCTTCATAACTTATCTCTCAGGAATCCTAATAGACTCAGACAACAAATTAAGAAATCAATGTGAAAAAACCCACATGTGGATGTCTACTGTACGCTAGAAAAAAAAAAAGTATACTGGAGTATGTATATTTCAACTATTTTTCTTTTTACTAAAATACTTTTTTTACTAAATACTTTTCCCAGTATACTCTACACTGGTTCCTTATGAGAAATAACCTACTCTGGTGGCAGTACTATGCAAATGACTGCATTTATCTTAGTACCACAAGCAGTACACTCATTAGCAAAGACCCACCGGTAATCAGTATGGCAATATGAGGACTTCCACTTAAGAGCTGGCTTTAGATTGCTGCTCAGACCTAATCAAGCAGGAGAAGGAAAATTATCATTAGACCTTCCCTTTTCCTGTAATTCATTTCTAAAATAAAGAATACATGCAAATACTGCCATTTTTGAAAGAAGAAAACGTATGACGAAGCAATCAGAAGCAGATGCTTTGCTTCTAACTCACTACCAACAATACAATATAGAACTAGAATGAGATTTTAGAGAGTGCTTTCACAAGTCCTAAAAAGAAAATACTAGAAGACATTCATAAGAAATCAATGTAAAAGCACAAAGTTATGTGATATTCAGATTTCCCATACAGAAAAAAAAAAAAAGACTTCATATGCAAAAGTATCTCTCAGCCAACATTCTGGCTGTTTTCAGGTATTCTGGCTTAAGGAATATACTGGACAGTCTGACAAGAAAAGCACAGAGGGGAGATTGTTTTTCAGTTTCACCCAGACATTTCTGAGAGTCCATGGGAAGTAACATTTGACTTAACTGTCAAACATACACTGATACGCTGCAGAATCACGTGCCTATGGTTGTCCTTTCAGGCACAGATCCCAAGGAAAAAGAGAAAGAGGTTCATTAAAAAACAAGCTGTTTTTGCTGAATGTTCACCAAGGCAGAATTTCAATTGTTTGAGCAGGTGGAAAGGTCTCTTGTGTCTTGAACTTGTAAATTAACCTTTCCTATCTCCAGACACAAAAGGTCTAACAACATGGCTTCCACGGCTATGAAACAGAAGCCATTTTCTGGTTTAATATAGAGCAAGCAGGAAATAAAGCATGTCAGAACTCAGCAGCACTTTAAAAAAAAATAATAAAAAAATGAACAACAATTGCCCCAGTTTAAGCCAAATTAATATCCAAAGAAACAACTTCCTCTCTCTGTTACCTACTTAGTACCACCACCAGACCCTAGCTGACTGCAAGATGGCAGTGAAATGCAGATGTGGGCTGGAACGCTTCAGCCAGCCTTTTGTGCAGGAATTGTCCCAGACGTCATACACCAGACCCCACAAAGTTCAGCCAACTTTTTAGCTGCAGGTAAGCCAAGAAAAAAATAAAACATAAAGTTAATGTAACAGGAGATGGATAAATTAATAATATGAATACTTTTGCCTTCTAACATACCTTGGTTTTTCAAGTGTATCAAGAAATTTGCAGAGGAAAGCAAACCAGTTGGCAGGTTTTGACAGACTTTCAACAAACACACACAGAAACCGGAAAAAAAAAAAAAAAAAAAAAAAAAAAGCAACTGTGTGCTGCAGTCTCTCGAGAGGCTAGGAAAGAAACAGGGCCAGGGCAGTGTGCTGCACCTGGGTAGGTCTCTGAGCCGAGGAGTCTCACAGTGGTCTGTTCCACTCAGTCCCAAATGCTAGTTGCTGAGCATTGCCCAAGAGGAGCCAGAACAACACAGAACACAGGACACAGAACAACCGGTTTCAGACGGCTGTTCAAGATCCTATTAAAAGATACAGATGCCCACACCTGTGAACTGAACAAAATTCTGAAAGCAAGTATGAAAGAATATTTGGCCTCATTGAAACTACAAATGGTGGAGAAAAGTGAGAAAATGGTAGGATTACTGCTCACCATCTTTTCAAGATAAATTTTAAGTCCTTTTGCACAACAGAAAATAATTTGTTCCTTTACAATGACTTGTATTAAAAATACAAATATTTGCACCATAAAATATCTAGTTTTTAAATAAGAAGTTAGAATTCAATAATTTCAGTGAGACTTGGGCTGAAACTAGACACATACAAGTCAGCTACTAAAATAAATGTTTCAGTTTCTGCTTTGACACACAAGGATCTTGTCAGTTAAGTCATAATCAAACTTGTTTCTTATCTTTCAATAAAAAAAAAAAAAAAAAAAAAAGGAGAATTCTTGTTCTCATCTCTTTACACATCCTGAATACAGGAAGCAGAGAGAGTGTTTTGTCTCAAATTGCTTAAATGGAGCAGTGGATTTTCCCTGTTCTTGTATCTTAAACTGAACACTAGGAACATACCTACTTCTCCACAGCACAGTCATAAACCATGATGTGTTGCCTAGTACATGAAGGCAAGAGGGAGAAATCTCATTTGCCATTTTGTGCTGTTTCTTTCCAGCAATAAGTCATCCCACTACACATCACTGTGTGGTATTAAGAGCTACAGACTCCACCCATGGTACTACAGAGCTACATAAACTGCATTCATGTTACGCAGAATTTGCTGGTATAACGATCCCAGCAATCCTTAGTGCAGACACAGTGCAATACAGTAATTGTTTTTATTCAATACCTACTCACTTTATTCTCTATCAGCTGAAACTGTGGAACTGCATGTTCAGTATCATGAGAGCCTTTTGCAATTTTTCTCAGTGACTTTTCTGATCAGTCCGAGTAAGTCTTTCATCAGTAAAATATCCCCATTATAATATCCCCTTATTATTCAGCCCTTCTGTCCACACAGTTATCAGTTAGATCATTTTTCAGTTCTTGATTCCTGGCCCCTTCAAGAAATTCTAATTCTAACTTTAATGTTCTACCAAACCAAACTGGCTCAGATCCTTCATATCATGTCTCTAGCAGGCTGCTAATTCTCTTTTCATAGTTTCCATTGTATTACATGGTGTGGAAATCAGGCTTACTTCTATGTAACCACCATTCCTTAGGCCTCTTTTATTTTATTTTTAAAGTGAATTGATAATGACATTTAGGCGTTCAGTATATTTTCAGTGCAGTTCCTGCCCTTGTGATTTGTTTTATCAATTTGTTGATATGGAAACCAACTTGATGCCCTCTGTAAGCAATATGCAAGCAAATCATTCATTCATTTCAGCTTTTCTGAAATAGTCTTATTTGCCTTGAATATATTTTTTTCCTTCTATACTTTGATCATCCACTAGACCTTCTTGAATCCACTCAATCACTTACTCTCCTGCAAGAAAGCAACATGCAGCAATTAGTCTTTTCATACTACAAAATTACCAAAAATAAGGCCTTATTTTTAACCCATCAAAAGCTGCATAATGTTCATGAAAAAAAAAAAAAGAACAAAAAGAATGGGGAAGGAGATCACTCTATGAAGGATAAAAAGAACAGAAACAAAAGAAATCAATGTAATTAATGCATAATGAGGTGGCCCACGTTACATTGGAGATTTACTTAGAGCCCTTATTCTGGAGATATAAAGCTAGGTGAGCTTGGCTTTTATTGCGAAGGAAGAATGTTTTCACAAAGCATTTAGAAAGACCCACTAAATGTGATCTCAATACAGGCCAAAGGTTTCTCACTCAGATGAAATAAACAACCTTTCATTTTTATACTGAAAAAGAAAAAAAAAAAAAAAAAAAGAAAAAAGAAGAAAAAAGATAATTAGCTGAGATTTCAGAGACTTCTCACATTTTTTCTAGGTTATAATTTGCAATAAAGTAAGACTGTTTCTACTTTTTCATTCCTATTTTAAACAGTTCAGTAGCAAATTCTCAGATTCACTTTTTATGGAAAAAGTGGTTTTATATCCAACACTAACTCCATTTCTAACTTCAGAGTTCCAGATGCGTAAGTACTAAATATAAATGAAAACAGCTTTAAATCCAAGTCATCATCATTTCTCCCTACAAGCTTCTTGCAGCTCATTCACCTGCTCTTCTGGAAAGTTCTCTTCCCTATTTTCACCACAGTATTTAGAAGATACACAGAATGGGAGAAGGAAAAAACAAATACTAGTATCACATTTTAAACAATATAACTAGATAAAACCATGAGTTTTGAAACTAAGTTGGTGAATGGGAGAGGATGGACATGACTATAGAAATGATACAAGGATATACTGACAAATGCCTTGGGAACAGAAAAGCTACTTTTGTTTGGCAACAATGTGAGGAGCTACTATGTACAGAAGCGGCCTCTACAGGTTACACATCTTATAAAAATCATAGACTTCCATTATCAGGAGAAAAGCCATCTTCTTCACATGAAACTCTAATGTTCACATAAGCAGAAAATAAGATTCCAGCAATAATTTGCTCATTTAAATAATACTGCTTTCCTGTCTAATAAACACCACACCAAAAAGCTGATCCATCTGATTACAGTTGTAAGAAAGCTTTTGCCACTGGCTTGACACATCAGGGCTGCCACTTTTCCACCTCTCTGCTGTGTAAATGCAGAAGGTGGACAGAAGGATAACTGGCACACAAGAGCCCATCAGGATGCAATTAATGAACAACTCCTCCTTCAGTTTTGTGAAGCACAGAGCATCTTCTTGCAGTGCACCAGTCCAAAGGTAGCACAGGCAGGGCCCTCTTGCTCTTCTTCCATGCAGAAACACTCCAAAGAGGTGAAAAGAGGTGCTGGTGCCAAGACAGCAGGAGAAAAATGTACAGTTGTGAAGAATTCACAACTATTATGCTGGTACAGAAACAACCCACCAAGGCAAATCCTATTGGCTTCTCTTTTAAAAATTTGATGTTTTACTTAGGGTTTACCTCCGATCCCCTGAATCAAAATAAATAAATAAAATTGCACAATCCAAAGAATGCAACACTAGAGGGTATTGAGCAAGAGAAACCATGCAAACATAACAAAATCTGTCAGATTCAAAGTTTTCCTGCAGAAGCTATTCATTTGAGTGGTTTTATAGGAAAACTCAGGAGTATTTTGGAGTATTTTAACAAAACAATGAAGTCATTCTTTGCATGTAACTTGCAAAACCAGATGTCACGGTAAACAACACTAGCCACATATAAAGTAAATTATATGCTAATACATGTAAAACAAGCAAAGGAAAAACCTCAAAAACAAATAGACATCTCTTCTATATCTAAATATATTGTAAACTTAGAGTCTAGTTCTGTAGAGACTCACTGCTTACATATATATACAAAACTTTCTAGCATACAATTATACAATATGAGAAAGCTGAGAGTCCCTTATCCAGCTATAAAATGAACCCAAGTTCTCCACGTAGGAATATAAAATGGCAACTTTAAACGTGTGATTTAATCTGACATAACATTCGTTGCTGTATTTGCGCTCACTACATTTAATCTATTAAAGTCTGCAGGAAGAAGGCATACAAAAAACGAAGAGCTAAGAACATTACACTTGAGCACAGCAAAAGCCAGCATGCACAGGTATGGGAAAGCACCCTGAGCCAGTGGGGGAATCCTGCTTATGGGAATCCAGGAGCACAAAAGGAGCTCAGACACTAACCCTGTTTGAACAGGTTGTGAGAAGGGGGGAGATAAGTTTTAGAAGAAATAACCCTCCCTCCCCCCCAGCACACACACACACCCCTCCTTCCCTACCCCATACTTTAAGGCTTTTAAAGACTTTAAAAAAAAAAAAAAAAAAAAAAAGCCCACCGAGTTACAACTTGTTCTAAAAGAAAAAAAAATAGTGCCTGCTACATTTGTATTTTAAGTATTTTTGTGGATACTCAGCACAGTGATGGTTAATTCATTTTACTAAGCATGACACATACACGCCATAAGTTATTGTTCAGAACAGCACGAAGGTGACGTGACACCACCACTATCAGTCACTATCAAAGGGGAAGGGAAAAAGGCATTCTCCCACATTCAATGGGATCTAAACCAGCACAACATATGAAAAATCACTTTTGTTTGTACATAGATATTTATCATTGTTGCAAACTGATTTTTAGTTTTGATTTTGCTACAGGGCCAAACTTACTGTTTCATTCCACAAAACAAATATGTTCAGCTAACTTGAGAATAAATATTTCAAAGAATAATTTAAAATGTGTGAGCAGAGAGAAAACTGAGAAGTTCAGGCCTGGAATGCTTTAAAACCTGCAACGCACAATGCCACAAAAGAGCAAGTGATCCATGTGTATATATACAGCTAGGAACTGCACTGCTATTGCACCCTGAAGCTGCTGGTAGTTTTCATCTTTTAAATTTGTTGGTTCTGTGATGCTCTCCTACCCTTACATTTCTGTTTTATTTTGTTATCAGACTTCTTTTAATGGGGAGAGACCTATAGAATTCTGTGCCACCCTGCGAGCAAAATACTGTGCAAGTTAAGTGGAGAGCATGCTCTGTTCTTTATTATAAAATATGCCACTCAGAACCTGGCACAGGTTTTAAATATAAGCCCAGCATGTGGAAGAGACCCTACCAGCTGGGAAGGCAGCTATGAAGAAGGTTGAGTCGTGAACATATATTGCAGAGAAACACTCAGATCTTGCCAAAAATGCCTAAATAATTTACTTGAATGAAGACAGGAACAATGAACAGGAATCCATAGGCTCAGTAGCAAATTCAAGAAGGTAAAGTATCCTAACATAACCCCCAGCACAAGAGCACTTCAAGAGCAAGCCACAGCTAAGCAGAAGCAACACCAACTTAATTACTAATTTAGAATCGCTAATCAAATTCACACAAAAATTGCATTTAAAATAAGTCACTAACGTAAACCCAGGTCACATTCTGACCTGTAGCTGTTACACTAGATAAGATCTACTATAATGTATGACTGTTAATTTCTAGGGGTGGGAATGCAACGTGTTAAAGATACTGGTGTTTTCAGCAGCCACACTGCTCTGTTTTTCTTGCCACCGATACGCAACATAGTGGTTTCAGTCTTATTTCTACTATAGGAATTGTTCTAGGGGGAAGAATGTAAGGATATGATTTTGTCAAATTTCCTGCCAATGAAACTGCACTTCATTAGAGTTTCCCTGCTGTTCACCTTGCAACTCTATATCCCTATTACACCCAAAAGCTGAGTTTTTAGTTCTTTGTATAACACCATCCCTCTCCACAATTACTCAACTGTAACTTCTGACAAGATTTTCTCAGGTTGACTGAACTCTGCATCCATTCTTCACCAACCTAAAATTAAGCCCACCATGTAGCTGTGTATCACTAATAAACTCTGAAGCAGGATAGTACTGGTTTTGTGGGGGGGATTCCCTTAAAAAAAGGACAAAGCATTTCTACTCCAAAAATCTTCTATAAGTCACAGTTATAGTCTTAAGAGTGAAAAAGATTGGGGCAGAAAGATAGCTTCATTAATAATGGCAGCATTGAGCACAATTGCTGACAGCTTGAGATTTGTGTCCAAGCCATGCATAATTTACAGGTTTCACTTTATGTGATTTCTGTCCCAAGGCAAAGTGTGATTAATTCATCTAGGTTCTGGGTTTTCCTTTAAGCTTATATTTTCCATGGAAATGCAGTAAGATGCTCACACAACCCAAACCCTCAAAGTTTTGCACAAGCCAGCACTCATAAGAGTGCACTCAAAATATGAGAAAGAAAAATTCAAGATTATGTATGTGTATGTACGTATATTCTTTGCCCCAAGAGCTGAGCTTATGTACGTTAGGGATGCACTCAAATCTCAAATGCAATATAACTTCTAAAAACTATCTGAATGTGTTCACTTACAAAAAAATGATTTTGCTCTATATTTAATTTATTCCTTTCATATCAGGTCCAACTTAGCCTGTCCGTTCCACGGTGTGCTTCAGATAGCAATCCTTTCTTTTGTTACAAGTCATGAACAGTAATTCCTTCATGCTTGTTATCCATTTTTACCAAGGGCTTTTATCTGCTCTATTGACAATTAATGTTTAACTACTTTTCTCTGAACTGAATTTAATAACAGAACAGATCTCCAGTTATGTAAATGATAAAAAAAAAATAGTTTGGGATTACCACTGAGGACAAAAATATGTTTGAAGAACTGTACAAAGAAATTCAAATAAAAGGACAGAGGTATACTAATAATACACAAAAGTCATTGCAATGATGGTAAGACTTACCCCCAAGTGTGTAAGAAAGATACCGAATTTATTCAGGGAAGCCTTAACTCTTCATAACCTTGCTCTCTCTCTTTTTTTTTTTTTTTTTTTTTTTTTTTGGTGGCCTGCACTGTGACGCTGTCAGAACAGCTTGGCTTTGCACACTGACACATAGTGAGGGAAGACTGTGATTTGATGGCATGTGACATTTACAGCTTGATAGAATCAGGCCAGTTTGCACAAAAGGAACAGCTGCACCAGAAGGATGCATTCTGTTACTTGAGTAGAGAACCAAATGCTTATTTACCTTAACTTGCCTAATTAACAATCCAAGCAAATAGGTACTGCAGCTTTTTCATAGCACAGGGAAAGAAAATGGACTTGGCTAGGGCTAGCCCCAGCTGCTGAAGCTGCTTCTAACCAGCTCCCTACACCAGTAACACCACCATTCCCTAGCTCACAGCTCATAATTCAGAAGAAAGGGGGCTCTTAAGATACTGATACTCTTCCCACTGACAGTTTTCTAACATCTTCAGGATCAGCTAGATGAGCTGACATAACCATTGGAGAAATTGCTTTTACATGCAAGCAAGAATTCAATCTGTAATCAAGTCTTTCTAATAGCCATTTTCAAGAATAGGAGCCTAAGCCATGCTTCACAATGCTGTACACTCTCCTCTATACTCAGGGAAGCAAAGAAGCTGAACTTCCAAGTAACACACCAAATTGAAGGGCTGTACATACTGATGGCTGTATTAGCGCCTTAAGAGTCTGAGTACAAAAGTCCTCTCTACACAGAACCCTTCTGTGCCCCACTACCTTGGGCTGCAAAGCCTAACAGAAGATTTTCTGAATTTGCTTTGGAAATGAATGCTGTAACAACTATGAGGACTAGTATTAAAAGGGAAAAAATATATATATATTAGGCCTCATTTTGCTTCAGAGATAAAACAGTTATTTTAATGGAGATGAAATACAAAGGTTCTTGCCTTCATCACAGTTTTATCAGGAACAGTGCTTTAATGACCACAAGAGTCTAAAATATATGCAAGTCAGACTTGCATTACTGATTCAAGGTCAATGTCTATTAGGATGCCTCCAATGCTGGGATTACTATGAAGTTCTAGTTTCTTGAACTGTTGTAGGACAGTGAAATGACCCTTTTGCTCAGCCTTTTACACCACATGAAGAAATTATCCAATAAATTCACACTTACTAGGTTTATTTGAGTTTTTTATTATTATTATTATTTTAAACTTGATTGTTAAACTGTAAGTATTTTTTAAAGAAGAATGTATATTTTTGCCTTTCTTTTTATGGTCGATTGTGGTGGTTTTACCATGCTAGGCAGCTGAACACCACAACCGCTCTCTCACTCCCCCTCCTCAAGTGAGGAAAGGAAGAAGTAAAGGAAAGAACAACTCACGGGCTGAGATAAGGATAATTTAATTAAAGAGAAAAAATATTATTAAGGAAATATTATTATTAATTAAACAATTCAACTAAAGGGAAAAAAGGGAAACGGGAAGAGGGAGGGGGAAAGGGAACAACAAAACAAAACAAGTAAAGGCTATGTGGAAGTGCAGAGGAAAGAAATTACTCTCTACTTCCCACAAATGAGCGATGCTTGACCACGTCCTTGAAGCAGGGCCTCAACGCACGCAGCCAGTGTTCGGGAGGAGGACAGACACAACGAGAGCCCACCCCTCCCCTCTTCTTCCTTTTTCCACCTTTTATTGCTGAGTGTGACATCATATGGTATGGAATATCCCTTTGGTTGGTTTAGGTCAGCTGCCCTGGTGATGTTTCTTTCTCACTTTTTGCCCACCCCCTAGGAGGGTTAGAGAGAGTCCTGATGCTGTGCCAGCACTTCTCAGCAGCAGGCACAACACCGGTGTGATACCACTGCTGTTCTAGCTACAAGTGCAGAGCGCAGCACTGTATGGGCTGCCGCAGGGAAAGTTAACATCCCAGCCAGACCCGGTACATCGATAAAAACAATTGAGATCGCCAAGGCTGGCACTGAAATGATTTGATATTAGTTTCAAACAATCAGAGTGTCCTCTGAGGACGAGTGGCATTAATCACAACATCCAGCTTTAGACCCTAATTCATCAGGATGAGCTAGCCAGCTCAGCCCATGCACTAAGGAGGGGAAAAGAAGCGGTTTCTTGCAGAGGTTACAGTATTGCTTGGACTCAACCCAAAGAAAAAAAACACCCTTCTCCAGCGACTACAAAGGGAGTTGAGCTGGCTAACTTAACTCGGCAAGCTGGATACCTAAGGAAGGCATGTGAACATCACCCCTCAAAGATCCTTTTTCTGGTAACTTTCAAACAGAAAGGCACAAACTCTGTTTCTGGTCCGAGATGACAGTGAAGGAAACAAGTTTTGCTCAGCTTGGCAAGAGCTCAGCATTCACTTAAATTATAACAAGAGAGGTTACTATTTGGGTTTTTGTTCTTTAGAGGTAAAGAGTCACCAACCCAGACTGATGTCAATGAGGCAGTTATATCTGGCACCAAGTGAAAGTATCAACTTCTGCTATTTAAGCAGAGACATCATCTCCCCTTCCATAGAAGGCTCCTATAGAGATACGAAACTGCTGTCAAAACTGAAGATTTTTTTCCAGAGCAAGTATTTTTGAGGTCATTTAAATAAACTACACGCATTATCTGTTAAAAGAAAAATCATATTAAGTTAGAAACTAGATATAAGGGCTGCTTTTTTTGTTGCACATCCTGTGTGATGAACTAAAACCTAAACCCTACCTAAACCCTCTCCTTTTGCCTTACTTCTAGGACAAGGCATAACCACTCTAAAATTGAGTGATGGGCAAAACCTCTGGAAAACAAAGAAAGAAAACACTAATGAAAAATGTTTTTCTATGAACACTGGAATTAAATAAATAAATTGGTCTTCTAGTTAGAAGCAGGTCACTTCTGGATTCCTTGAAGTTTAACTAAAACAGAGGCAGCAGGTACAGTATTTGGAGCATGTCTGTCCCATGTGGATGTTGTTAGGGAAGAGAAACCTGCACCATTGCCACTGTGTTACCACAAGGAGGTGATGCTGGGGACCCTGATGTGGCTGAAATTGAGCAACAAATTGCGAAGATCAGATTGGGACTTTTTTTTTTTTTTTTTTTTTGCATATCTACAGTGTTTACACACACATACACCAGACATACTAGCTGCCAATGGTGTTTGTTCTCATTTCTAGAGTATCAGCTCCTAGATCCATCAAATTTCTGTGTGCATGTGCTCATTGCTATCTTAACATTACCTAAACTGATACACTCAGTGTAAAAAATCCTCTTACAGAGCTTTGAACATTGGTCTCTCTCCTCAGCCACACAAAGCTCAGATACATAAACCCATAACCTCAGAGGAGCTAATTAAGGGTACACCAAAATTCTGCAGCAACCATCTTCCTTACACAAGGCCTTCCTTCCATACATACACAAGGCCCAAGGTCCAGAGTGGAGTTGCTACCCACCAGCAAGTCTTCCACACTTGCAACACATTTTGGCTTCTAATCACATCAGCAGAGGTAGCTAAAGGCACAGAACATCCATGGCATAAAATATGTGGAAGGCTAGACAGTTATCGCGGCCCTCACTAAAGCTGCTTCTACAGAGAAAGAGTAGCTCTTGTACTACCACTGAAGGGAACTGCTCACTCTTTATTTGGTTAAACCCTCTGCTGAAGCACTAGCCTGTGCCAGGACTGGCTTTTTTAAGCTTTTTAGCTGTGCATAGTTAACCCAAAATTATCACAGAAAACAAGTATTAGTTTGCAGTGCCACCTGTCATTAATTATACTGTCCCATCAAAATAGTACCCAATCCCCACACATTAAGCAGATCAAACAATTAGTTAACAGCTGTCCTTATGAGACTGGAGTGGTGGAAGAGACCCACAAATTATTTATTTTGGCAGTGCAATGTGCTTTTCTATCTTCCCAATCTTACCTTTAGAAGCAAGAATGCATCCTGTGCTGAAAGATAACCAAGCAAGAATATCAAGTGGCAACAAGGATCTGTTAAGCAACTGTGTGTATTTCCTCCTTTGCAGCTGCTCATATATTTAAGACAATATGACTTTCACAAAATAAGCTGCTTAGTAATCAGACAAAAGATGAACAAATCACAGGGTGAATTAGAAGGCTGCTGGTTGCAGTTTAGTGACATTGCTTTTGGCAAGTAAGAAAGAAAAATGCTTTGCATTTCATAGTGGGGACGTGGTATGTCACCATGAAAATCAGACTGTTAGTGGAAGTGACACACACCTTCACAATAACCTTAAAAATTGCAATAACCTTAGAGAAAAAACACCACTGAGAAAACATTACAAGACACAGAGACAGATTAGTAACTGTTGAAAAGATTGCCTCTGAAAACAGTCAGTGGATAATTAGCATTCCTATATGACAACAAGAATCTAAAAGCAAAGCTGTACAACTCAACCAACATATGAAGCTAAAACTTCTGACAATGCAAAAAGAACCCATCTCTCCTCTGCTGCCCTGTTTCTATCTCCTAAAATATATATATACACACACACACACACATATTCATCAAATTCCTCTCTGTTAAGTTTTTTCCTCCCCTTACCTTTCAGGATCTGCAAGACAGGTATTAAAGTTCTGGTGACCTAGGCAAGCATTACTCCTACCTGTTCTATAGGCAGTGCCCAGAGTAGCACCAACCAAAGCGCCAGGATGAAGAGCTGACAAAGAAATGAGAACTGGGGATATAGAAAGGGTGATAGTGTTCCTTTTGCTGGAAGTGTTTAACTTTAAACTAAGTCTTGCTGTAATCAGTGAAACAAACACAAAGTTTACAAGGAGTAGAGGTAGAGTATTCACTGAAATAGACCAACAATTAAAAGTAACATTTGAAATAGAAAGATCTAACTGGATAGAGAGATCACAACACTACCTCAGCTGAAAATTAGTGTTTTACCAGCTTCCAACTAGTTAGTGTGATATGGCTGCAACAGAGATGGAAACCCAAGGCTCCAACAACGTGAAACAGGATGATAATCTAACGAAAAGTTGTCAAAATGTGTTTCCACAAAAAGTTTCAATTTTGATGAATCGGCATTTTCCAACAAAAATAAGTTGTCAGATAATTCTGTGCCTACATTAACAAACTGGAAATCCTTTAATGAAAGCTTCAGCTCTTACTTCATCATCTAATGTAGTTTATATAATTCATCTTCTCAAACTAGGAAGACGGATTAGCAGCTCTGTTTCTTTATAAACAGTTTAGTGGCACATTAGCACCATGTTTTTGCATTTGGGGATGCAGCAATGGAAAGGAGTGCTTATACCACAAACATTCCTTAAAACTGTCTCAACTCCCTCAAAGTGTTCCCAACAATGTTTATACTTTTTCCAGGTTTTGTAACCCATTTTTGCTTTTTCACATCTCAATTTATCTAAATTGTTTGACAAGCAATACTGGTACTTTGAATGCATCAGCACAGCTGCTGCTTCATGTGTTAAAACACAGTCACGGAAGGCTGGCATAACATTGGCTTCAGCAATTCAGGCAGAATTTCCATACCTGTTTCAGGCATCTGCAAGAGTGGCAGGGGAAGAAAGGAAGCGGAGAGAGCAACACTGTGCTCACAAAACATCTAAACAGCAAATGTTTGGAAAATAAATTAGTTTTAGTGAATAGACACGACATTAAAGATGAAACCTATGGCAGGAATAACGATTTTTCTCTGCTCCCCTCTCCCCTGCCACCCCCTTTCTCCCCAGAAAAAATAATAATCAAGGAAAAATCAGGAACAGATTTTTTTTATCTCCCATATCTTTTACCCAAAAAAAAGAAAAGAAAAAAAAAAAGTTGCAGTAATCAGCAACTGCTGCAGTTTCAGTAATCAGCATGCAGCAAACAGTCTATTTATCAAGTGATACACAAATCATTTTCACCCAACTATAGTATTAAGGCAGACCTCACCCCTATCAAAATTGTCTTTTTAAACACATTACACCACTGAATGTGTAATGCTTTTGTAAAATTGCATGCTTGTAACTATTGCCAATTCATGGCATAATGTCTTCAGCTATCTGTACATAAGTGTTCCTGAAGAAATAAACTCTGCAACATAAGATGATGCAACCCAACCATATTGTTTTTATTCTACATGCAGATCTTATTTGTGGAAAATACCTGCTGATGTTTTAAGAACGATTACACAGTCTGGAAACCTATTACTTTATATCATGGTATGATTTCCTTATAAACACAGGAGCTATGCTTTCATTATACCAAGGGTTGCTTGCAGAAACCTTTCTTTTGAGATGTCTCCTGTCTCCTGTTCATAACTGGTTTGACAGCGTTTAACTTTACATTTAATACCATCTGACCCTCAACTAAAATATCCAGTTGCCAGGCTTCCTTGCTCCATACCACCACCATTCCCCAGGCTACCATTTAGACTTTTATTATACTGAAAATGTAAGCTCATGCCCTTACAGATGACAAACCATCAATTAAACATACCCCTAAGCTATTGCCTACTTCAGGCTTTGTGATCTTTAAATTGTCATCAATATGCTTAAACACGGAGAAGAAATATTTACCTTATAAACAAACCACACAACACTCCACAACAACCACCTTTATTGTTCTAGAATCTCAATAACTTTCTGTAAAACAAATATCTTCTCACTACGTGGCTCATACTATGGTTTAGTTCAGAAGACATCCACAGTTAAGTAACACAGCTGTACATTATGACTTGTTCTGTACCCCCATAGACCCCAGGTGTCCTCACACTAGATGCCTAACTGCAGTGCTTGGGGAGCCTTCTCAGCACTACAAGGGGACAAAAACAAAATATCAGCTGCTTGACTGACATGGTTTTTGCCATCTCCAAGGAAAGGTCAAAAATCTGAGAATATACAAGACCTGGATGAAAGGAGTCACGCTTTGCCATCAAGCCACCACTTCCCAATCACCTTGGCTTCGACCTGAGTCTGTGGGCTTCAACACTTTGAAAAGGCATCCTGTAGCCTACACAGAGCAGATCAGACCATCTCCTGCATGAGTTGTTCAGACCACTTCTTGCAGCTAGAAAGAGTCAGTCAAGTAGTTCTGTGCCGTGGGTGGGCGCACACCCTCTACCCACCAACCAGTTAACCAAGTGCATGAGACCACAGGTGCCTCAAAGTAGACTTGGGTTCCAGCCTAGCAACTGTCATTTTCGTGTGTAGGTATACATATCATTCACACAATCATTCCACAAACCATACACACTAAAGTATTCTACTTGAATGTTTTTACATAAAATAGAAAAATCCTTAAAAAAAAAAAAAAAAAAAAAAAGGCCTGTCTATGTTTATGAACAAGTATCCCAGTACAGTACATCCAGCCCACTCACAGTCACCTTGGAAATTTTTGCCAGTCTGGGAAGACAACTTTATTAGTGAATTGCATGTACTATTACCATTAAAACACCAGTTCAATTGAATGTTATTTTTCTTTTGGCAGCGACAAGAGTTTGTCTGTGGGATCATTCAGCTTACTTCTGCTGACACATTTTGACCACTGCTGTGACCAAAAAAAAAAAAAAAAAAAAGAGAGAGAGAGAGAGAGAGAGCTGTTTCTCTATTCTCTAAACAAACTCATCCAATGATCCAATGTACTCTGAAACATGTCAAGAGTGGCATAAGACAATACTACAATGCTACAATGCAGATTAAAGTCTGAAAAAGCAAAGGAACACTTGAAAAAACAAAAACAAAAACAAAAGTTCATTTTATGACATGCAAAGTCAACTCTACTTCTGATAAGAGGAACGGTAGCAAATCATTTTGGGTTCCAAAAAGTGGAAGAAAGGACTAAGATAGAGATTTGGTGTTCACATGTTTTTGTGGAAAACGCTTTATCATGTCACATTTTCTTCAAGACAAGTCTTTATTTAAATTAGAGCTTCCTTCATTCTTCCACTCCACTTTCATCCTTTCCTACTTCAACAGTTAGCATACACAGCACTAGATACAGACTTTGAATTCAGTCAAACCTGTGAAAGAAAGATCAAGACTAAAATAAAACTGAATTCCAGACAGGAAAAAAAAAAAAATAGAACTCTTCTACTATTAAACTTCTTACCATTGTTGAAGGGCAATTCCATGCCCCAAAACAGAATGCTACAGATACCTTACTACCATCTCTGAATTCATCAGCTGACCATAGCACTTCAGTTCTAAAAAGGGTAACAAATCTCTCCATTAAAAAAGGTCTTGGATAAATAAGACACAGAAGCTCTGAAACAAAATTGGGCATGGCCATTCTTGTCAACAGTTCCTGTTGCTGAAACACTGAATAAGGTGTTGTAATCAAATCCACTATATAACAGGGTATGTGAATTGCATAACTCAGCCTACCAGTGTCTAGATGGAGATAGCACCAGACCGTAATTACCACTTAATTAACTCATATGATTTCTTGTCACGGCTTAGAAACACAGCTACATTAAAATAGTCTTCAGTTACACAAACAGGGTAACTCTAAGAGAAATGAAATGACTGAAGGTCAAAAGGCTCGATCTGTACATTCCTTGCCTGCAATCTGTTGGCTCCCTGGATACAGTGACTGTTCAAATCACTTCATAATTTTGGAAAGCATCATTTATTTAGTTATTTATTTTTAAAAGACTGACAATTTGGCAGTCAGACACACAACGGGAAACACCAAACTATCTTAGTTAAGATTAATGCATGGCACTTGACAGCACTGAGAAAACAGATGCCAGAACTTAGTGACATCACAATTCCAGAGGGATGGCCTCAAATGGAGAAACAAGTCATGTTACTGCTTCAAAGTCAGTCATAGAAAGGCTAGCTGTTCCCATAGATTTTTCTTATTGTTTCTAAAAAAAGGAGCCAGAACTTTTTCCATCAGAAAAACACTAGTCAAGCAGTCACTGAACATATGTTTGACAAGCTGTGTCTTGCATGTTTATGTAAACTTCTTGACAATGGTCACACCGTAAGAAACTTACCTAGAAGCAACAGAGAATGGTGAAAACAACCATTTAACCAAAAATCATCAAGCACTCAGTTTGATACTTGTTCTCATCACCTAGCTCATGCATTTTTCAAATTCTCACCAGAACTCCATTTTATTACTCAGATTTGGCTTATACTTAAATAGGGGATAGCAGTTGTCCCTTACACTGTTTTTAATATGATTTTGGTCTTACTTAAAAGAAAAATACATAGATTAAGCTCAATCTTATTGTTTACCATTGTAGTGGGTTTATGTGAAAAGGTTTTGGTAGCAGGGGGCCATAGGGGTGGCTTCTGTGAGAAGGATCTAGAAGCTGCCCCATGTTTGGTAAGGGCCCCACTGCTGACCAGAGCCGAGCCAATAAGTGATGTTGTTTTGCGCCTCTGTGAGAGCATATTTAAGACAGGGAAAAAAAACGCTGTGCCACACAGCAGCTGGGAGAGTGAGAGGAGTGAGGAACAGCCTTGCAAGCGCCAAGGTCAGTGAAGAAGGAGGGGGAGAGGTGCTCCAGGCACCGGAGCAGAAGTCCCCTGCGGCCTGTGGTGAGGACCATGGTGAAGCAGGATGTCCCCCTGCAGCCCATGGAGTACCACGGTGGAGCAGGGTTCCGCGCTGCAGCCTGTGGAGGAGAGCATGTTGGAGCAGGTGGGCCTGCACGAACAGAGACTGCGACCTGTGGAAGGCCCCTGCCAGAGCAGATTCCGGGCTGGACCTGTAGCCCGTGGAGAGGAGTCCACGCAGGAGCAGGTGACCTGGCAGGAGCTGCTGCCCGTGGGGGATCCAGGTTGGAGCAGTTTGCTCCTGAGGGATGGACCCTGTGGTACAGACCCATATCTGGAGTAGTTCTTGAAGAGCTGCTGCCTGTGGGAAGCCCATGCCGGATCAGTTCAGCAAGGACTGCATCCCGTGGGAGGGACCCCACAGCACAGGGGACGAGAGTGACCGAGAAGGAGTGGCGGAGAAGCGCTATAGACTGACCGTAACCCCCATTCCCCCGTTGCCCTGCACTGCTCGGGGGAGGAGGTCGAAGAGGGTGGATGGGGGGGAAGGTGCTTTTGGTTTCTTTCCTTTGTTTCTCATTTCTCTAGCTTGTTAGTAATAGGCAATAAATCTTACTGTCTTCCTATGCTGAGTCTGTTTTGCCCGTGACAATAATTACTGTGCAATCTCCCTGTCTTTATCTCAACCCTTGAGCTCTTTTCATCGTATTTTCTCCCCACTCCTCTTTGAGGAAGAGAGAGAGAGTGGTTGTGGTGGAGCTCGGCTGCCCACCCAAGTAAAACCACCACAACCATCTCAACGGAAAACACTTGAAGTTAATATTCAGCAGTTAGTGAAAAGAAGTTTCATATAGCATCTAGGTCCTGCAATAAGAAAACAATCATTTAAGTCTGGACACTGGAATGCCACAAACTCTCTTTGTGGAAAAAACTGTCTTCTACCAAACCAGCATACTCAACACTGTTATAGCAAAATAACTATTAATGCTGTGATTTTATCTATCCTACCCTTATGTTCTACCACAACAAGCAAGCTTGAAAAATTAGGCAGTACGCAAGACAGATTCTAAGAGCCATCTTTAAGATGCTTTGGAAACTAGAACTTTAACAAAGAGGAAAAAAAAAACAACCCATGGCACATGTTTGCTATACACATTCCCCTCAAGAAGCTGAATGTAAAGTATACTTTGAAAACTGAAAGGTTTGGTCTAGAAAGTGGATAGTGTACATGGTGGGGGGAAATGTGGCAGAGAGTGAGTGAGAAAAAATTAGATAATCTTGAGAAATATGTATTAACAATTCTCATCTTCCTCTATTTCAAGATGCAAATATTTGCATTAACTATCCTTTCTCATGCATAAATTTTATAGACCACAACTATTTCTGTAATATTAATAACTTTTAAAATAGCAAATTAGAAATAATTTTCTATTCTCTTCATAAGTTTACTTTATAGCTAACTGATTCTGCAAACGCTTTCATTTGCACAAAATAATTAGTTTTTCTTACTTGAGCAGGCAATTGTGAATTCAGGGATGACAATTCCCAAGCAAACTCAGACTTGGAAATTAACAATAGAAGAGTCTTATGCCAAATCATTCACAAGCAGGAGCCTAAGATTAGACTTTTTAATCTGTAATATGACAGGCAGAACTCAAATAAAGATTTAAATAACTAACATGTAGTAACTAACATGGATGATCTTCTGCTTGATTTCAGAAATGGTCTTATTTTATTTTTCAGAGTCACTTTCTTTCCTGTCTAGTCTTAAATATAGGACTTCTGGTAGCCTGTAAAAGAGCCGTCAGACAGCTTTTTCCAATATAACAAATCTCACTTTTAATTTTCATAGTTACTTCTTAGAGCATCTACTTCTTTGTAAAAAACTAAGAAGTTTGTCTCTTCATCTTTTTATCCTTCCAAAACACTGTCAACTACTTCAGCCTCTTGGCTTCAGGACCACAAACTGCTTGGTATCCAGCAGTATCCTGCTTGGGTCCTTCACAACACTCAAGTACATTTTTAATTTTGTAGGAATAGTCCTGTCAAGATCAACTTAACAGTCAAATAATGTACGACTAAGAAGGTCACCAGATAAAATATAAAGTTTTTAGCCTTTGAAAGACCTGTACCCAAGCAAAGTTCTTCTGCAGCTCTGTTCAGTTTTTAACAAAACAACTTCTGAAGCAGATTTCAGACACCTCCTATCTGGAGTTCGTTTGGTATATGTACTGTTAATATTCACACTAGTGTGAACTCCGCAGATAAAATATGCATACACACACATCAACAACCATCTGCATGCGTGTGCAAACATAATGTAGCCCACCATCTTTACAAAGTCACTTCTCTTTACTCAAGTTTTGGCTGAGGTCATGCATTTCTAGGGTATAACACATCAAATTCTCTAAGGGAGGTTTTAAAATGTGGTTTATACAGAAGATGAAGAGAATGAGTGAGATTTTTTGGAAGATTTTACAAACCATGCAGGTGGCAGGAAAGAGTCCCAAACTACACAAATGCACAGTCTGTCTCCATTTTGTGTTTTGGAGAGTCATAGAAGAAACCTAATACTTTCACAGCCACCAATGAGAAATTCAACTTGAGATTACTAGCAGTTGTTTGCATAGGGCCAGGCTTCAAAAGGAGAAGAGTGACAGAGACAAAGAATTTAAATAAGAACCAGAGCTCAAAGATCTTAATCTTCCCACCATGTTGCAAGGGTGGCCTTTTGGCATCTATAATCCTATTCTCATTGAAGAAAATGGGAAAACTTCTGCCTCTGTATCTGTAGAACCCCTGGACGACCACAAAGCCCATCAAAACTCAAAGTCACTGAGCCTTTCTCCTAGTCATTGCTTGGCTCCAGTTCAGGTATGTCCCCATGGACATTGGAAAGCCAACACATTTGCTGTTTTCCTCTGACCTGGATTTTCCTTTTTATTTAGTTAGAGAAGACAGAACAGGCTACAGCAGGGCCATGGCATATAGGGTGTCTGATCAACATCAGGCAACTTGGGATATGACATGAAAAAGCTTCTCTCTGTTTCAAAGTTACCAACAAGACTACCCTTCAGCTACTTACTGAACTGTGGGCAAAATGCTCTGGTTACATTAGTTGACAAAATTTCTCTGATTTTAATGAAGCTAAAATAAATACATTTATATAGAGAACTCTGTTTAGGAACTCACAGTGTTCCAAGTCTCATTTCTGTCTCAAAAAAAGAAGTACATTTTAATGCAAGGAGACAATTCTTCTCCAGTTAAGTAAGAAATTTCTGTCAAACCTCAAGAACACATTATACTTTCATGCTTTCATAGTACCTGTCTCTTTAAATCCAAATTTGGTTTGTAGCTATAAAATGATGATTAGGCCTATATAATTTATTTAATACTCAAGCTTTTAGTGGTTATGAGCAGTGATCAGACCTTTACTAAAACAAATCTCTGGTTTCACTGTTGACTATTTAGCCAAGAAGCTATGAGTCTGCCAGCTCAATGATGAGCGCTGGCTTGAGCATCGCATTCAGCAATCATTCCCCTCAATCAAGCAACTAGTTTTATGCATGCCTAGGGGCCAATAGACATTCTCAGTCAGAACCTCCAAAGATCAGTTCTGGCCACAATAAGCACAACATTTAATACTGTTTAAAATAGCATGTCAGACTACGACAATAAAATGACAAATTGTTTAATCAGGAAAGCACAGTAAAATCAACACACGACCCTTTTTACAGTTAATGGAACATTTAAGTGAGACCTTATGGTCAGGTGAAGCAGCAATTTCCCCCCTGCTCCCCAACCCAACAAAAACAGACAACTCTGGATTGTTACCAACAACTTGAGCTCCATTGCTTTCCAAGTGTTTACAGCAAAAAATATGTGAGTTTTGTTTTACACACCTGAAGGCATCCTTGCAAGATTTCCTTACAGTCTGAGGCTTACAGAAGCCCACTGCTTTATATATCACATAGACCTTTTGAGCATTTTCTTTCCTGATTAGTTTTTACCTTGGACTAATCAGGCTTATATTTAGATCCAAATGTGTTCTCCACAGAAAGATAATCATCTTTTTTTCTTTTTTTTTAATGTAAGAACAAAGCATGCTGAAAATAATTATTAAAAAAAAAAAATCAAAATAGTATATTTTAGCTTACACAGAAGTTCATTTAAATGTAGACAATGATAAGAGTTTTATTCTACAGCAAATGAAAGCATCACTACAGTACACAGCAAGAGAATTGCGTGAACTTAATTTGAAGCACACATTTCTTTTAGGATAATACTACTACCTGCTAGAGCAGAGATAATGCTTATCCTTTAAATAAGAAAAAATAAATTTCACACTTGCATGGATTTATTTAGAAAAAACACTCACAGTCTTAACCGTGCTCTCAGTTGCATAATCTCCTATCTTTACCACTTTTTGCTTAAAGTGACAGAGAAAACTTATTAGAAGAAATACCTGATGCTGAAACATGGAATGAAGATGTAAAAGTGAGAAATGACAAATTTCCCATGAGAAATGAAAATGTAAAGTATGTGTTTAACAACCCTGGGGAAAGAAAGAAGAGAGTGAGAACTGAGGGGAGGGGGGAAGGCTGGGGGGGTGATCCAGAATGGATGTTGACAATTTTGAAGAGAGTAGTAGTAGAGGATTTTAATTAAACATTAAGGTCTAGAAAATATTTTGTAGTATTCTTTCTATTACTACTCATCAGTCCAAGGGGAAAAAAAAATGATTTTGCTGTTTTTCCCCCCTGTTGGATTTATTTATTTATTTTTCCTTTATTTTAACGTACAACACAATTAGCATGTTTCAATTATAAGATACAATTAACTAGACAGGCACCACAAATACATATTACATATACTTTCTCACCCACACATATGCATTTAAAGCACACAATTTAAGATCCAGAATACTAGTGGGAAATAGCATCACTGGTCCACCTGAAGCAACTCCCATGGACAAGGCTTAGGTTTTTCTATTGCTTTGCTTTATTATGAAACACCCACAACCCAGCCAGATGTTTTACAAACAGCTTCCAAGGGAGCTGTCACCAACTAAAGAAATAGACAGACTGGAAATTTGACAGGTAGACTATAGTAATACAACAGAGATAATTCTTTCTCTGAGCATCAAGCAGAAATCCAAAGCACAAACTTTTGCTTTGCTCAGCTCATTTTCAGGTCTTTTATGGATAGTGAAGCAGTGGAACTGTACCGCTTCAAAGACCAACCCAACTCAGCACCCTGGCATATGGACTGTAATGCGAACCGTCTTCTCCTATCCTGGGGTCTATAAACATAAATTCCATACGCAATTATTATAGGTATTTTATTAGGACCACTCAAAATTTATGTCCCCAGTATGTCTTCCTTTCTTACTAGCTGCACTGTAAAAAACTGCATTTGCTCAACATCCTCTGTACAATGTATTATCCCATGACATTTTATCTGACCATTTTACAGAGAAGACAGTACTAAAATACAGTCTTTCTCCACAGGGATAGTCTTATTTTTTCCAGGAACAAAGCCAAATAAAGATGGTTCTTCTATAGACATTTTTTTTTCCTTTGTTAATCATGCTGAACTTTCATACAGCTGAATGCTGTGATTTTTTAAAAAATAAATAAATAAATTTAATCCATAATTTATTTAAAGAATATGAACAGTCTGTTTCAAATCATGCTAGCAAGAGAATTAATCATCTATTTTCAAGAAATGAGCAGTAAATCAATCTTTTTTTGTCAACAAAATAAATTCAACAATCAACTTCCTCCACAAAATACTGCCCAAAGAAACAAAGCTGACTTTCTGCTCCATTTTCTACAATACAAATCAAATCCCTTGGTCTAAAATTTGGACCAAACTTTACACTCTAAGATGGACATATTTCAGTCACTTCCCCAAATGCTGTAAGGAATAAAAACCCACAAACAACATTGTCTTGATTTTAAATGAAGATTTTTTTTTCATACCTGCTGTGACTAAGGCAGGCTATCTTATATATTTCTGCTGGTTGTTACAAATGCACTTGAGAGGTATACAGTATGTTGGCCAAAATATTGCAGTAAAAATTATGAGTACAAACTCAGATTAAGGCAAAAAGTGTGCTTTTGCCAGTGAAGCTTATGTAGAAAGGGAAGATGATGGTCACAGAATGAACAAAGAAAGTTTAAAACGCACTGCAGTGAGCTGTATTCACTGCAGGATAGTTTTGCAAATAAACTTCTGGTGTAGATCTGCTTCAGCACACATTGTCCATAAGGCTCATCATCATTTTCATAAAAAATCTAAAATAATCCTGCCTCAAAATGGTAAAGAGATTAAGAACAAAACTCTTCCCTAAACTGAGGTATAAGAATAATTGGAAATTGTTGTAAAAAAATTGTTATACTGAGTCAGTTGCAACGTGTTTGTTTTTGTACTGAGCAATTGAAAGCTCTTTCTCTACTACACGGATGGGCTACCAGTGGATGTCATGGCCTCTAAGCTAATGATAAACACCTCCAAGTTATATAAGTTGTATTTAAGGGGTTGGGAGAGGAAGACTGTTTTGTTTTACTCTGGCCTCCTCCCTAGAAATAGCACAGACATTCCTTTAAATCCACTCTGCTTCCCCTACAATAACACTACTTTGAACTTCTTAAGCAAGAACATAGAATGAACAATATTTCAGATCACAACTTTCTGCTGTAAATTAATACGGACCCTTTGAGTTCCTGTTAATAGTTATTAAAAGCTGTCTTAGGATCATTCTAATTTTTAAAGGTGTGTGAACAAGTATGTTTTAATTAACATGCTAGCTAGTAATGCTTACTATAGTATAAAATCATGATTTTAAAAATAACTTTCCCTGTGTTCACTCAGTATAAAGCTTCATTCAAAACACAGTTAGTGAAAACTTGTTTGTTCACAATTTATTTTTTTAAAATAGAACAGTCTAGTTTCATAGTCTAGACTTAGATGCTAAGTTATAATTGTAGGGATTGAAAATGCAGATACAAAGAAGTATGCCCAAAGACTCATCACCAGAGGTTATTCACACAGACCAGAAATTACTACCTCAGTCTAAATACTTGGTTCTAACTTACAAAACAAACACTGCATGTAAACTTCTGAAGTATGCATTGATAGTTCAGGCCAACTCACATCGATTTTACCAATTCTTATCACCCTTATCACTCCAATATTAAGGTACATGTTAACAGGCTAAACCATTCTCCTGAATGTGACCTTAATAAATTGTCGATAGACTATCATGTAAAATACCATATCCACAAGTTTCATTGGCACAAATCCAAATCTCAAAACACCAAGTGAAAAAAAAAAAAAGGAAGGAAAAAAGGAAGAAAAAAAAACACCAACAATGAACTCAATTTTTTGACAAACTGCGGTGTTTCAAGATGCTTCTAGTTTATTCACAGTGAAGTTGGCAGAAGGCAAAACACAGCCCTCAACTGATCCAGTCCACAGTCTCGTTTTCTAGCCCAAGCACTTAACAAAGGAGGTAGGGATGAAAGCTTATTTCCAAACTTGCCTTGAGCTAAAAGCACCTATAACTTTACAATACTTGAGTCTTTAAGAACAACATTCATTCATCCTTTACAAATCAACTCTGTGCACTCTAGTTTTATTTCTAACAAGCCAAATCTGTTGCATCTCCTTCCACAAATAGAGAAAACTAAGTTAAATGCCTGAACAGCAAGGAAAACAACTTGGCATATTCTTCTGAGTTCCTGGCAACCTCTGGCAGTAGGATGAAAATAGGCAGTCAATGGAAGCAACATCTAAAACCAGCACAGCAAGATTTACAAGAGAGGTCACCTCTCCAAGCCTTTGCTGTTTTACATACATGGGTTTCTGGTTACTTTCTGGTTACCTTCCTTCACCTCGTCCAGAGGAGGCAAAAAGAGAAGAGAATGACATGAATACTTTGAGCTGTGCAATAAAATCACACATTTGCAGATTTCATATCAGCTTAATACTTCCATATAAGTCACCTACAAAACCTCAGAATTAATTCATGATTGTCATAGGCCAGGCTATACACCAAAAAAATAAGCAGAGTGCACTAATCTGCTGCCTGTGAAACATGTCAGTAGCAGTGGAGGAGTAGCATAAATAATTTCAGCCAGATGCAATCTGCTCAAGGGAGATGTGGCATCAGGCAAGAGAAGGCACAAAGCAAAGCCTTCCGTTATTCACATAATTATTGGAATTTACATCTAAAGTAATTTTAGATAATACTAACTTGAATGTAAACAAACAAAAAAAACCTTCATTGAAGTCTTACAAAGAAATTGTGAGTTTTTTATTACTGAAATGTTTTTGGTAATAAAAATGTTTTTTTGTTTGTTTGTTTTGACAATATCAAATATGCTATAACTATTATTAGAACTGCTTTCCTTTCCTTGTATTGTTTTTATAATATCCACAACTCAGCAACAAAGACCACCAGTTCCCATGGATCTTTTGTTATGATGTGTAGATGTAATGCCTGTATTGAAACTACAAGATTTTTTTTGTGCTTGATGCACTTAGGTGTTAGTTGCCAGCTTTTGAAGAAAAAAAAAAAAAAAAAAAAAAGCAGAAAAGCAGATCCATATAACAAAGAAAGTATATGTATTCCCTGGAAAGGTTTTAGATGAAAAAAAAAATGTCTGCTGGGGGAGGGTTGCACGTTGAATCTGAAGATCTTCCCCAACATGTAAAGTACTTAATTCCAGAAATCAACTTCAGCTGTCATAAAAAGTATTGTAGTTCTTTGTACTCTTAATTCCATTCATTAACTGAAACCTTTACAACCTGAAAGGTTTACAAGAGTTTAGCAATTATAGTAACTCTATAGAGTCACTTGATTTAAACATGTCCTGAAAAGTAAGCAATTAGTCAGCACTTCTAGGAGGCACTTAACATTCCCTTTGGGGTGAACAATACATGTAGAAGTGAGAAAAAACAGTTCATTTTGATAGTGCTTCCTATGAAGAAAGCTGATCAAGTTGTCTAAAGGGCAATTTGGGGAGGAACTGTAATGATGATAATGAAGTCTTTTCCCTGAGGACAAAACGGCTGTACAAATCAAATAAGAAAAAAAAAATAAGAAAAACAAACAAACAAACAAACCAGAATAACAAATTTACAATACTGCATTTTCAAGCAGTACTTGCTCAAGAATCAGAAAAGCCCCTCTTCCACTTGCTCTATTTTCATGCAAGCCATTCCTAAACATGATGCTTTTCTGCACATGGGGTGGTCTACCACCTGGTCTTCTTCCCTTGGCAAAAGTCAATAATGAAGTTTCAGAGTATGTGTTATGCACAGCTGTTATGCACAGGGTCTTATGTTTAACACTGGTCAGAAATAAACAGTTTCAGAAAGGATGACAAGCAACCAGAAGCCTTCCTGAACCAGCCCCAAAAACCCTCCGTCCACTTCAAAAGAAGGCTGAACAAGCACCCCATTCCCTTCCTCTTCGCTCTTTACCTTGTGTACACACACAATATTTCATTGACTGTCAAGATAACAGAACAATAAACTGCAAAATAAGTTGTAGCATATGAAAAAGAGACATAAGAAGCTCCAAGTTCAAAACATACACAGGAGATGGTCAGTAAGAAAAGTCCAGACATTTTAGATTCTGATGACTTCCTAGAGAAAAATATCAGAGTAAAAATTAGACTTGGGGGCTGTGTCGCAACTATCAATTGAGAAATATTTTCCATTAGTGAATGTATTACTTATTATTGATAGCAGACATGACTGTCGATTCTAATTTCTACAATGGTATTTCACAATTACACATATAACCTCACATACAATTAACAGATGGTTTTGGCAGTGGTAGCAAAGGTTCCCCAAACCAGTTATTCTTTAATACCATTACTGTTGCTGTGGCATGCTCTGAAAAAGAACAGTCACGTTCCTCAGAAGAGTAAGTACTGGGTAAAGACCTTCAGAGAGCAATGGCTAAGTACCCTACAACACACAGGTTGCTGAAAAGACCAGAGGGTTGGCGAAACACTATTTTTTTCTACATGGGATGCCGCTAAGAAAACACATTATTCATTACGGCATATTTGTGCTGGCTTATATTGTTCTTAAGGTTTTATTTCAAAGCAGACATTCACATGTTTTTAGTAAGAAAAACATGTATAGTAAATACACATATATACCTAAGCACAGAACAGACAAATACATTTTGGTACTAAATTCAACATGATTTTGAAATACTTTATATATCTGCAATCAACTATATTTGTCAAAATTTACTCACAAGCCCAATTTTTCATTAATAGCAATCTTAGTGTAAATTTTGCTGCTAAATCATTTATTTTCATGAATTGCATGAGTTCATAAATCTGTATCTGGAAAAATCATCAACTGTACATAAGAGGAGATGGACTAGACTGCAGAAGAATGAAAGGGGTTTTGCTTTTCCAAATTTCATATTTTATTAACTATTTTTAGATCCTTTTATGGGTTATTCCTACCACTGTCTGCCAGGCAACAGTGTGAAACCAAAAGATACTTACAGGGCTAGAAGAAAGTGTAAATATTAGCGAGAGAGGAACACACACAGGAACAGTTTAGGGATTTTTTTTCCTTTCTCTTTTTCTGTTTTTTAAACACAACTTTCCACCCATAATTTCAAGCGTTAGATGAAATTCTGCAATGTGACCGGCTTTATTAAAAGCTGAAAGGTTTTCTGCCATAAAATTGCATACAAGGATTGCAATTTATTTATACCATACTGCACAAACATGTACATACTGAAGTATGGTAAGACAAAGTGGATATATTACTACATTACCTTCCTATCTCCCTAAAACATACCCTTCATATAACAACTTACAAAGTGACTTCTACAAAGATTTAGAAAAAAAAAAAAAAATCTTGTCTTTCAATTAGTGGTTTGTTGATTTTGTTTTCGTTTCAAATGCAGGCTTATTGAAGTGTTTACTCCTATTGATTTAACAGATCATCAGTATGGAAAAAGTTATGAGTTCACTTTACCTTTGATCTATTTCACTCTTTTTCTTGTAGTTTCTCTTTGAGCTAAGCATTTTGAAAGAGTACAAGAGTATGCAATCATTGAGTTTTGATCACTGAACATATTACTGGGTATATTTGGAAAATACAAATACTCTACTAAAAAAAGACTGGTTTGACAACAGTGTGTTATTCTTTACTAATAAGGATCACCATCTCTCTGGTTGCAAGACAAATCAAAAACATTTTTACTATGTTTCCTCCCCTCTTTCTCACTTTTGGGATGGTGGGCACAAGTTGTTGCATCTTTACTTATATACTTAAATGGTTTTAGAATCTAGTAAAATAAAACTTGTGCTATCACTGGCTCTAATTTTTAAGTAGTAAAGAGAGAGAAAAAGAATAAGTTTATCCTTTTGGTTATTTCCAAAGCTAAAAATATAAGTAATGCAAAGGAAACATTTTTCCTGTTAATATACCATCAAAGGCCTATTGAAACTGGGGAAGAAAATATTCAGGATATAGCATTACTACAAAGCTTGGGAAAGTCATGTTTTGCACAAAAAATAAAACAAAACAAATAAAACATAAAAAAAAAAACATACATTTTTCCTTTGTGAAGGAAAGACCCAAACAAGTTAACAGATTATATTATAAGAAGCTGCAAGCAAATAAAGTAGTCCTCATCTTTGCAAAGAAAATAATGCATTAATTTCTCCCCCCAAACTGCTGACTGAAAAACTTACTTGACATGACATTAGAAGAGATTCACTTTCCTATTTGTCCAGGAAAAAAAAGATGGTATAAATATATCTACACTACAAATAAATGAACTATAAGAAGATTACACAGTGTCAAAGATATTCCACTAGTCTTTCACTCCGAGAGAGCCAGTCACCTTATCAGAGATGACTACACTCTGGGTAAGTTCAAGCTAGATGTTTATGTAGCATCACAAAAACCACCACAGAATTTGTCATTTCTGGCAACAGCAGCTTAGTCCCAAAATTGGAACAAAAAGATAATACTGTAAGTCACACTTAGAGACTGAAATGAGAAATGGGAACAATCATATCTGTTCTAGGGTGGACTATTCCAAGCCCCCTTTTTTTTTTTCCCCAGACAAATTCCCTGAAGAGTGAAGAGAGCAACCTTTCTGTTAATTCTGGTTAAATCCCAAAACATGTCTCAAAATATTTTTAGTACAGTGTATTTGTCTCATTTCTCTTGCTGTTTCAATAAAGCATAAACATTAACAAGGAATAATGTTCCCAAAATATCAGTTACTTGACACTGCAGTGATGCACAAGCCTATTTACAGGCATTTTGATGGCTTTTCAAGCAGATTACACATTTTCACCTTAGAATATCCACATTTCTGTTCATCATCTGCACTACTGCCAAAATTCTCTTTTTTGAATGCCTGCTGATTTCTAGTTGTTCACAAACCGAGATAAATGCATTTCCAGAAGTGCAAATTATTTTCAAGGCACAATAATAGAGAAGCAAATAATGCAAAATTAAACAGAATAACTTCAACAACAGTACCGTCAAGTATTTAAAATCATTGGGCAAACAAATTGTAGCAGAAATGGTCATAGTCATAAGTATTTTGACAAAGACTTACCCTCTTGCAGGATCTAAGGCAATTGCTCTGGGTTGATCCAATTCTTGCCAAAATAAAACTTTCCTCAGTGATCCATCTAAATTGGAAACTTCAATCCGATTTGTTTCAGAATCTGTCCAGTATAATTTCTCTCCCAGCCAGTCACATGCCAGCCCATCAGGTGACAAAAGTCCAGAGATGACCACATTTTGTACGCTCCCAGACTTATTGAACTCTGTTCGTTTAATGGCTTCTTCACTTACATCACTCCAGTATATCAGCCCCTTCATAAACACAAAGTCCACTGCTGCCGCATCCTCAAGGCCGCCCACGATCACAGTGGCGTTCTCCTTCCCGTGTGCAGCGTCCACCAACCGCAGGTCACGTCGGTTTGCATACAGCAACAGTGGGGCAGCTTCAAATGGGAGAAATAAGGGGTGGGGGGACAGGCAGATGCATTAACAACACTCCTACTAAGGAAAATTTATGGCCTGATGTACTGTGATAGCACAACTACTAATTTAAGGGAAAGAGAACAAAAAAAAGAGGTGGGGGGACATTCTGAAGTTCGACTGAAAAGCACAGACTCAAATCGAAGCCTTTCAACTGTGTTACAACTCAAGTTGGTAATGGGCAGCTCATTATTCTGGGCTGTGCATTATTAAAATAAGATTGAAGAAGACAGGGAACAAAGAAAATGGAGGCTTGAAGTGCCCAAATGACACTGTTCTGTACAGAAGGATGCTTAAGTAAGAATAGCAAAGATGAGGTTAAAGCAGCTTTATAAGCACTCAGTACTGGCCCACAAGAGCAAAAAATATTTGTTTATTGCCAGAATTTGGTAATATACATCTCACAAACTTCTATAAAAACATAATTCATGTCAGGTTATCAAAGATATGTGTGTTGATACTCTCTGAAATCATGTCTCTTGGATATTTTACATATAATACATACAAATACAAAATGCAGAGCACAGCATTAGAGGAATATATATATATATATATTTTTTAACATCGATATTGGTATGAAGAAGTAGGGAGAAAAATACACCTACATGAGTGAACCACAGTGAGTTCTTTCAAACTCAGCTTCACTCCTTTTATTTGCTTACTGTATCAGTTTGTATGGTCGGTACATTTTTCATACATGATACCTGACTAATATAATTAATGGAAAGGAGCAACCATGAAGCAACCATTTTTTTTAAAAAATGTAATATGCCCCTTTAATTCTCCTTAACCACAAGCTATATATAACATTATGAAAATTCCGTCCTCATTCCTACTTTTACATTAGGTTAAGAAAAGTACATAGTTTTTACCACTAAACATATCTACCTTTCCCTGTGTTTACTCAGTCACTGTAGCAGCAGAGCTGTACAGCAGCATCTAGACGTACAGTGGTTGGCATACTGAATGCTTGTCTGCCATCACACAAATTTAACAAAAATCCTCCAGATTTATTCATCAGGATAGGTAGACACATTAAATTTCTAGCAGGATGTATTTTCTAACAGAAAACCCCTAAATTCAGCACAGTTGTGCCTGTCTGAATGTCAATGGCTACATTGCCAGAACAGATACAGTTCTTGCATGAGAATTCACAATGAATTCAGAATCCCACGCTGAATGTAGATATACTAACACCTAACAAATACATGCTTCAGAAAATTCTAAAGCTAGTTTCCAAGAGCAGGTTACTCCCCTCATTACTGCAAAACTGTTTATCAAAGACACTGCCACGTGTATTGGGAGAAGCTGAAGGAACTAAGTTCCTTAATCTACCTCTAACTAAACAAATTAAACAAGTGCCGTTGTACCTTTGGAAGCTATTTTCTTTCTTTTTCTTTTTGAAAACTAAATTGTTCAGGCTGTCTGCCTAAATTTAGAAGTACTGAATATAAATTGATTCATGCCAAACTTTAGAAGAAAGATAGCTGAATAGCTGGGGGGGGAGCTTTTTTGTTTTTAAGGATGTTAAATTTGTACTCCCCCTCCAGAAAGCAAATTTTTAATTGTGCAGCAAAATATTCGGTTTAGAGATTACATTTTTATGGAGAAGGGGTAGACATATTTAAATCAGAAAGCAGAAACCTTTTATTAAGTATGTTTATTACCTTACTTTGCTATCTCCTTCCCCTCCTTGCATAATTTTCAATAACCTAAAGATTCAAAATGAATCACAGTAGAGTTTCCTTAAGTGCAGGTTACTTACAAAGACTGCATTTCCAGAAGAAAACAAAAAAACTATTTGGTAAGCTGAAACTGATAAAAAAGAGGCATGCAATATAATCATCTACTTTTTAAAGCTTGCATACAATCGTGACTTGAAAAATCTCATTAATAGCCAGCTCAATGTCACCCAGAGCACCATGTGAAATGTGCAGCCAACTGGCAGAGCTCTCTCTAATAAGACAGCATGCCCAGCATTTGAAAAAAGGTAAATCCAGGCACAAATGAGTACAGGCTCCATTATTATGTACAACACAGAGCAAGAATATCCATGCACACAGCATGCAGTGAATTGGAACACCAGGCATGTCAAGTGTAATCACTGAGGCCTGAAGGCACTGCTGAGCCTAACACAACTGTACTGCATAGGTTATTCACTCGTTGGAGCTCAGAGCTGGCCGAGGAACAGTTGGAGAAACCATCCTTTTCATGAATGATACCAGTTATTTGAATGACAGCTCAGAAAGAACCCAGCTTCGCTTAGGATGAGCAGCTTCATGCAGATTGATTCAAAGCTGCAACTTGTAGCGCATTCCACAGGGCTGGCAGATGAGGATATTAAGCTTTCCAATTTGTTGCGACATTCAGGAATGAAGTATGCATCACCAAAATAAAAAACAGGTTTGTTCCCCTACCCTCTCCAACCATTCCCAGAAAACACAAAGGCTTCAATATCCTATAAAATCTAATTATTGAAGTTGGCAGCATTAGTACCAAGCATCATCTCTGCTATTTACTTGACTCAAACAGCAATGCCAAAGGGAGAATTGGGGCAGAAGATCCCATCCTGCTCCATGTAACTCACTCTGAAAGAGACACAGGACCCAACGATGCTGTCTTGAATAACACAGTCATGAACTATACTAATAACCTAAGGGAAGAAATCCAAGAGAAACTCCTTTCAAAGCTAAGCAACTATTTCACAGTTTAAGTTGCAATGGAGCAAGGAGATACAACTCAGATTTGTTTTTTTTTAAAAAAAAAAAAAAAAAAGTCAAAGCTGAACTCTTTACATATGTTTCTACTTCTCCTTTTGATATACATCATAAATACACATATTAACTACCACCTGAGAGGCCTACATGTAGTTTATTCTTTTAATTAGGGAAAAGTACCCAATACAGAGTAAAAGCTAGGCTTAGTTTCAAAATAGCCTTTTTTTCTATCAACCAGCAAGAACAAATGTTTGTTTAGAGACTACAAAAGTTACAAAAATTAAGGTTTAACACATCTGAACCACAACAAAAATTGTGGCTTAAAAATACTGCAGCCCACAGGATGCAAAGGGATGAAATAAAAAACAATAAAAATAGAAATAAAAAACTATTAACACGTAAAAACACATTTTTCAACTTCATTATTATTTTTTTAATTTATTTTTTAATATTCAAGAGGCAATGTTTGGCTGTCAGAATTCGTCATACTTTTCTTTAACTGGTCAAGATGCCACTTCCACAAGTTCCTACTTGCTCTCTTTCTGCTTCCAATGATCCATAACACCTCTGGGTATAGTGAGGTCAGCATTACCCTTCCACAGTCTCATTCTCTTTCACTCATAGGGACTTTAGCCTGGTTAAGACAATTAGTATTGCCTCATTTTCCCCAACCCCCTTTTTTCCTCATTTGTAACCCTCAGCTATGTTGTTCTACCCCACCACTTAGTTACAGGCCCTTTCCCAAACTGATTCAAATTATTACATCAGTGAAAGGTTTGACTGGGTTAGCAAGTTGAATCAACTCAAGAAGAGGACCAGCAAACTCCAAAACTAACATAAGGCGAACAGCAGGGTGCTGGAAAGGGAAGCAGCTCTCCCCGCTTTTATTGGCAGCCTGTTAGATCTGCTCAAGATGTGACTGCAGCCACATCCTTTCTCCTCAGCTCCACTTTCAGCTGTAGGTTTCCAACCTCTCTTTTGCATTGGCACTAGCACTCACTCAATACCACGGCAAGACAGGGAGCTAAACTAGCAGAAAGCTACCATACCCTTTCCTCACCCACCAAAAAGTAGTTTTCAGCCAGTTGTCAGCCAGAACCAGTTCAGAATAAAATCAGATGAATGTTAAGACTAGCACAACAGGGAAAGGCAGGACTACATCAGCTTTTACAAATTAGCTGAACCAGGTGTTTGTGAATCCCCAGTTTAGGCCAGATGAGAGGTGGCCACCAAAATTTGTGGCAACCTTTACCAGAATCCCAGTGTGGCCCAGCCAGTCATATTTGGCAGATGCACACATTATGGAAATAAGTATCCATGCAGAAGGCCACTGCTAATAAGCCGAGAGATTGCTACATTGGAAGAAGATGTCCTCAAACTGGAAAGAGAAAACTCCCTCTCTTAAACATCACAGTGAAGAAGTTTGAGCACCTGAAGGTGAATCAATACTGCCAAGCTCACTGTCACGAGGACAGCAGACACAAACTGAAAAAGAGTAGACACAGTGATGAGATGCACCAAGCAAACACACACCATCTTGGATGGGGCACAGGAAGCACAGAGAATTTACCAGACACCTTGATAGAATAACATGCACCCACATACCGACTGCAAGGGAAAAAAAAAATATCAGAGGAGCGGGTATAGATAACCAAAGATCAGTAACTGTAACCTCCTCAAAGCCATCCAGCACAGAAAGCTCCTTTTATGTGCTACAATCCTCCCCATTACCAGTACATTCCAGACAGCCAACACAAGAATGTAAGAAAAACTCTCTCGGTGGAGAGTGTTCTGGCACGGTCAAATTGTGAAGACTCTCCTTTCACTCCCCAGGTTTCAAGTTTTTCCATCACTGCTTATGCTTAAAAATAATTCTGTGTATTTAGTTTCAGTGCATATTCAAATCCTGCTGCTCAGCCTGAAGGAGCGAGAAGGAAAAGGTTTGTCAAGAGTTGTGACTTTTGGTTCCACCCCTCCTGTGGGAGCAGGGGGAGAGCTGCAGTCAGAACTCAAGACTTCATTGTTCTTTGGAAAAGTAACTGAATGCAGTGTTTGTAGTGAGTAAGTGTCGTCATGGACAGTTGAGATAACATTGGAAATAAAAGCCTTGGAGACATATCAATCAGAAGAGAGGTATGTTGCAAAGAAAAACAAAGCTTCCCATCCTCAAGAAACACATACAGTGACAGTTTCTATTTTCAAGAAAAAAAAAAATCTCCAGGAAATATATAGGCGTTTCAGCACAGAAAGCATCAGGATTTACATCAAGTAGCCCATGACAACATCCTTCCTGATGTATCCCACATAATTGTTTTTACACAGACTAATGAACTTAATGGTAGTCCTCATTCCACCTTCAGAGAGAACTGGAGAGCTCTCTTCTATCTGAACTTCCTTGTTCTCACAAATATACCTACAGGACACTGCAGGCAATCAGACTTCAGTAAACAAGCCTGAGGCAGCCCAAGCTTTTCTAAGAGGTCCTTCTCTCCTCTTTTCAGCTAACCTAAAGCTTATTCCACATCCCAAAGACATCTGAGGGCTGTTAAGGTGGCAACTCAAAAGGTGACAGGAACAGCCAGGCTTGCCAATGAATAAGAGGGAAAACATCAGTGCAAAAGCAAAGACACCATACAGCAACAATGGCTCCTGGATTCTGCACCAAATCTCTACTGTTAGTTTTGCAGGACTTTAGCCAGATAGGAGCTGTGGAGACAAAGGTGAGACTTGCTGATACACAGTCAGCACATCATCCTTTAACCTGCTCAATAATAGGAAAAAAACTTCTCTTACAAAAGAACTAGAAGGATGGGGGTAAGAGAATGAGGAAAAAAAGTACATGGAAGGACAGAAATGCCAGGTCCAGGAATACAAAGTCAGCAGACCTGGCACAGTATAACAAAAGCACATGAAAAACACTGAAGTACACCGTGAACCCCAGTGTATGACATGCAAATAACTTTCTGAATGGCAGGCATCACCCATGAAATCACCTTGTCAGCAACAGATCTACAAAGCTGGCAGTTGATGATTTCCAAATTATCATAGCATGCCTCAGCATTTGGTAGCACACTCATGTCAGCTGTCCATCTCAGTAAAGAAAAGGTGACTTGGCTCATTTTTCCGTAACACTGACTCTCCTACTCTTTCCATTGCACTCTCATGGGTATATAAGAAACCACTCTGACAGAGAGTTGACACATCCATAACTTAATATGCTGAATCTGTCTTGCTCACAACAGCCTAGGATGAGCAGGGCATTATGCTCCCTGATCAGGCATCTGCTTGCAGCCACACTGTCATCTAACACTGACCTTCTGCCATGATCATGTTGCTTATAAGGAGGAGCCACAAAGAGGAAAAAAACAAACAACAACAACAACAAAAAAAAAAAAAAAAAAAAAAACCTACCCTTCATACATTCTGGCATCATTATTGCCTACAGAGGTTCTAAGAGTGAGAAAACAAACCAAAAATCCTGCATGAAATCCCTCATAATGTTGCTGAAAGACTGAGCGCCATTTAAGTCCCTGCACTAAATTAGAGCACTGAGACACGGTGCTGGGATGCAGCGGCAGAGGCAGCCCATTTCCCAGGGCCTGGGGAGGCTGGCGGACACCAGATACACCTTGCACACCTCAGCCAGTTGAGACAGGAATGCTCCCAGGTTTGCTGCTAGCCTGGAACGATGGCGGCCTGTGGGCTGGCTGGCACACCTGTTTGGGGATGCACTGAGCAGCAGCACACTAGTTCACCTTGAAACTAACTCCTTTTCCACATGGACAAGAAGTTCACAGTCATTGAGCTACCCTTAGATGACACTTTCAGCAATTTATCCCAGCTGGCATGCTTTGCCTATATGGTGCTTTGCTTAATGTTTCTTTAAGTGAAACAGTGTATATCATCAAGTTAAAAAAAAAATAATAATAATGAAAACATAAAAAGCCCTTAAGTTTACTTGTTCTCTTCTTTAGGTTTTTTGAAGCACTCTCAGGAGGTTGCTGTAAAGCATGACCTCAGAATTTAGCGCAAAAGACCCCAGCATAAGGACTGAATGACTGACAAACAAGAAAAAGTTGTCAGCACTGCTAAGTGCAATGGAAGAGTAATTGACAGCCCTCAGCTGTGACATAAACATGCAACTGATTAGGGGGAGAGTAGAAGGCTCCACTGCCTCAAAAGTCTTATCACATTTTCATCTTCATTCCTTTGTGATTCTTCATCTAACAACATATCAGCTATCCAGTGATTACTTTGTGTCATAATTGCCAGATCAAGTTTGGTGAATGGCACCTTTGTCCATCCATCATAACAAATACTGAGAATAATAATAATAATAATAATAATAATAAACTATACCTCCTACTAGTATGGACAAAAAATAGTGTTTTACAAGTTCACAGATTTTGTTTCTCACACAGTTACAATACTTTCTTCAAGACAAAACAGTATAAAGATTTTTGCAAAAAAATGAAAGATTTGATGCCATGATTCACACAAATAGAAAACAGATTTATAAGAAAACTGAAACAAAATACTCACAGTGCAAGCTTAAAGCTAAACTTTCCATCAGCCAAAGGGAAAAAAGTTCTCAAACCAAAATTGCACTTTAAGCAGTCTAAGACTTAAGACTATATTAAATTTACTACAGATTAGTAAATAACTATTCCAGCTTAAATGAATAGTTAGGGACTATTTTTAAAGGGTAAAGAAAGTTGGACACACACTTCAAGAATTTTGAAAATTGTTGCACTTTTTTTTTCTTTTAAAACACAGTTGGACCTGCATGATTTGTTTTATTCATTTGTAAACTCTCAGAATACTCTCACATACCATCATAATTAATGTCAAATCTTCAACAGACTTACATTAGAAATTATTCATTTTTATGTGTGAAAAAATATATGTATTCACAGAGAGTAGCATTCAAAAAATGCAAGTTCCTATTGAATACAACTTAATTCTGGTAATCCAAAAGAAAAAAAAAAAAAAAAAAAAAAAAAAAACTAACAATCCATAAACACACACACACACACCCCAACCAATTTGGAATTATATTAACTATGAACATTACTATTCCCTACAGGGTAAATATTAACTGTTGAGCCTCGGTTAAGTTTCTGATATATTAAAACACAAATGTGTTTTCCAAATGAATATATGAGTCACTACAATGTTTACAAATTATTTTTCCTATTCCTCCATTGTTCTTAACTTTAATATCTCTACTCTTAGGGATTTTTGGATTTCTGCAGTGTCAGCATTTTAATTAATGCTAATACTATGAGTACAAGCAAAAAAAATTATTCACTGCTTTGACAGAACAACAATCAAAGGAAAAATATTTAAAATTCTAAGTCACCTTCCACATGCTCTTAACTTCAGGAGTTTAAGCAAACACAGCAGCCCTCTTCTAGAACTGTTTGACAGCTTATAGAGGAGAATGCTCATTATTGAGATGTTTTGGAGGCATAAACACACACACACACACACACACAGAGAGACAAAAAAAAAAAAAAAAAAGTTTTTTCCCCTTGGAACAGGTTGGGGGGAAAAATACAAATGAGAAAATTACATTACAGTATCACAGAGAAAAAACAAATGATTTTTGATCAAGCAAAATTATATAGCTAGTTTATTAAGATATTCTGTCTCTCATATGATTACTTTTCAAATCTGACATCAAGAGCTCACACATGGCCCTCATAAACAGAATTAAAACTATAATCCCATTTCTGCCACATTGATTATATCACGAGGGAGTAATTCTATTTAGGTAATGTGATCCTGTAACAAGATACTGAAAAAATCTGTATGAACATTGCCATTTTCCATGTCTGTTTATATTTAAAACATTTTATTATTGTTCTATTCATTTAAATATTGAAACTCAGAAAGCATTCCTTCTATTTAAGCTAACATGCTTTCTCAGAAGTTTATAACATTTTGCAAAGGAATCAAAATATTACTAAGTCATAGCTTGGCGCGCCCCCCCCCCCCATCTACACTTTGAAAAGTATCTTCTTAAAAGTACACTGAAAATCAAATGGTATTACAGTAGTCACTTTGTATTCATTGATTGGTAGGTCTGACTCCATTTCCAAATTGGTAGGGACTGTGCCAACTGCATTGAAATAGAAAGGTCTGTAGCATGATAATCACAAGGAGACAAAGAACTCCCCTATTTTCATAACCACAGCACAGGGGAGCATAACAAAAAGGAGAAACAACAACAAGCTCATTTCTGCTTGCAAACACCATCAGAGTCAGACCATGTGAAGCAAACATCGAGCCTACTACCTGTGAATCTCTTTCTATAAGTATTTATAAACTACAAGAATATCCAGACAGCTTAAGGAAGGCTGTCTGTGTTAACATGCCTGCCAAATATAAACTGTCTGTGTTAACATGCCTGCCAAATATAAATAGGAAAAAGTTGCTTAACGTTCAGGGTGTCAATACCCAGCATTTACATACAATGTGTTAGAGATGCAATGCTTTCTGCTTCCAAGCCTTGGACAATTACCATAAAAGCATCACTCAGTTCCTTTGTTTATACTTTGTTATACTCTGAAGTGTAAACTCTGAAACTACACAAGCAAGGTGTAAGTTGTATAACTACAGATTATTAGAGGAGAAAACATTTTTCACCTCATGAAGAAAGGCACTAGCAACTGCCCTCTAGAAGAACCATCACTACGAAGTGCTTGGCTGAGAAGTGTAAATGGTCACTGCACACTCATCCCAGATATCCCATCCACACACCAACAGCCACAGAATTTACATTCAGTGGCTCCACTTCCACACAAGCAATGCCAGCTGCTTTCTGAAAGTAAGAACAGCGACTGCTCCCCAAGTCTTTGAGGCAGCTGCATCCTCCCATGTCTTTTGAAGAGACTTACACCACTCGCTAGTACAAGCCCACCCATGGGAAATTCCTTTCCAAGGTAAACTGTGCTGTCAAAGTACCAAGAGCCCTTCATGTGTCATCAGAGAAGTGAGTGGCAGCACTGGATTTTACCAGCCACATATCATTTATGAGCCAAACCTCTCCCAGGTGAGGCTGTGGATGGGTGCGGGCTCCCCAGTAGGAGAGCTGGGAGAAGAGCTGGCAACATTCCTGGGCACTCAGGTCAGAGACCCTGCCTGAAGCAGCAGCACACAACAAAGCTCTAGAAAAAAATGCATTTCTGGTGCTGCTCAGCTATTACAAGTTCTCCTCCCTGTTGTACAAGGATGGGGACTCTCTGGAAGAAGCCACCAGCAAAGCAAGCCTAGCAGTTAGCATTTCATAGGAAATTAATGAGGTTAAATGTGCTGGGGACAAAGAATACAGTGTCTAAGCCTGAAGACCGGCTGCCAAAAGAGATGAATGGTGACAGATCAGAAGCTGAGAGCTGTTTCTCCGTTTTCTACCCCTACCCCACTCCCTCAGAAGGAAAAAAAAATAAAATAAAAAAATAAAATAAATTATCTGCGCTCTACTTGAACTAAAAAGTAAATCCCATGTTATATGCACTGCAGCAGGTATTTTGAAGCTGGCATTTTTGAGATGCGACATCATCATAAAGGTGGATTACATACATCCAAAGGAATCAGATTTCTTCAGCTCCCAAAGACAGAGTTTAAAAGGTTCCTACACCCCAGCTCCTGACCTATCTTCCTCCAAAAAAAAAAAAAAAAAACACCTCTACCCCTTCTACAACTTCCAGCCAAATTCCCTCATTGTCTGGAACTCAGGAAGTGCCGATGTTATCAATTCATAAGGGAAAAAAAAGGAAACCTGATTAATGCTCCTCTATCTAGTATTGCTGGGAAACATGAGCAAAGATTTTCACCCAAATATCTGTATAGAGCTCCACCGAAGGATACAAGAAGCCCATCATCTTTACACACCTGTGAGCAGATATACACAGCTTCATCCATATACCCAGACCTTCCTCACATTTTCAGTGCACCTTACCTCCCAGGCATAGAAAAACATCCACCATGCTTTGCATCTTAATTTTTCAGTGAAAAATTATAAAAATAAAAAGCTAAAGTAATCTGATGATAGTGAACTATAACAGGATCAACTGCAAAAACTATTAAAGTAATGGTGGATTTTATAACACCTTAGATCACACTATTTTTAGACTGCTCTATGGAGAGATGAAAGAGGAAAATGCATTGGAAACCACAGCAAAGTCGTGCTGATTTCTAAGGAATCATACAATGGAAAAACATGACCAAAATATGGTCTATTCAAGCCTGGGTGGAGAAATACATCATGGTGATAACAGAAAAAATATAGTAGATATTTCAAAGTCATTTTGTCAAAATGTAAAAATTGTCTAGTCCTAGGTCAAGAGACCTTTAGCCTGGAAGGTAAAAAGGTAGCTCCAGATTAAACCCCATGCTTCATCTCCAGCCTGCCTGTTTCAGAAGTAAAAAGCCTGGTCCTATTTCTGGACTTTTGGTAGAAAAATGCGCACAAACACCCCAGTCACAGCTTAACAAGTCTTCAACATTAAGCTCCTCTAAACTGCTTACAAATGAGACTGTCTAAAAAAAATCCAAAAAAAAATAAAGGCAAAGATGTTCTGCTTATCAAAAGCAAGTTACTAATAACAACAGATTCAGAACTCTCTTCTGAACACGTAAGAGAAGAAGGGGTTTTAAAATGCCCATTACCAAACAGCCATTTTCATTTCTTCACTAACTGACCTTAAGCCCAGAGGTCTGCAACATTCAGTAAGTCTGCACAAACATCTTTTATAAGCTACCTCTACCAGGAACTGCATTGGTTTCACAGCTGTCACAAAGAACACGCAAAGCTGCCATGAAGCAGGTCTTGCTCATTCCCCCCTGTACCCCTGGGGAATGGCTTCAAGAAGCACCTGGGACCAGGAGAGGAGCACAGCGGCTGGGCTGCGGTGTGGTTCAGGGTGTTCCAGGAAAGCAACCTCTTCCTCCCATCAGCCACAATACCGGGGTTGGGGGGACGGGGGACAACAAACAAAAACCCAAGCACACAAAACCTCCACAGCTGGCTGTCATGACAGTAACCCCCCACCTCCTACAAATCTAAATATCTGTCCTTGAAATGTCAGTAGGGCCTGGCTTATCACAGTCCTCTGAGGTGCTTCTGTCTCTGGCTAGTAACAGCCCGGTACTTCAAGCCCATACTAGTTAACGGGGTGTCGCACTTCCATGCGACCAATTTTATGCCTTTCCAGCATGGTAAACCAGCCTTCCATAGCTTCCTTACACTAATAATCATGGCTCAGTTGTAAACCTCTGTTCATTTGTGTTATGTTGGTGGTTTTGTTTGTTGCTTTAAGCCAGTGAGAACAGGGAGGTGGGTTCTGTAAGCAGAAAGGATGCTGTAGTCCACCCATATACCAGTTCCTGGGTTTCAGTCTCCAATACTGTTGGCTTGGCACCCCTCACAGCACTGAATTCACAAACTAAAGAGCAGACTTTGTAACTTTACCTCTACTTCCACGTATAAATGTATTCATACTGATGCTGGCACTGCCTCTGCCTAATTAAGGAACTGCTGACACCTCTTATGAACTCAGTACGTATCATTCAAACCAATTCTACCTGCACAGATTGTTTACTAGGGAGGACGTATGCATTAAAATTTGATTTGTTTCTTCAGAGTTCACCTGTTCCTGTTGTTTATATCTACGTACAGTAACAATCAGGGAAATTACTATCATGCCACAAATAGAAGATTATGACTCCAGGGAGGTAATCAAACAACAGGAGCACATGAACACAGAAGAAAGACAAGTGTTGTTTGGATACAAGTGTCCTTGGCAATAGACAAAGGTGAGAGAGGAGAAGAGATAACAGACTAAACTGCTTATAAACTGAATGTTTCTTTGAAGTTTCTATTAAGCATCATCACATATGCAAAAAACCTCAGTAGGACATGTCACTATCTTGAGATTAATTTGAAGAATTGACTGTGACCGTGCTTATACTGCGTGACAGTATGCATCCCAATGATTTCTATGCTGTCATTTGGACTGGAGAGCCAAATGAATGGTTTATTAGGACCAGGTATGATCGTGACATAATAGAATGAACTAATCAGGAAACAAATCCTCTCCACGCTCTGGATCCAACTTTAATTTTGAAGATTGAGGTTTTACTGCCACAATAGGAATACAAAATGTGATGCAGTCCATTTATATAAGTATACTTGTATCTTTGCAAACAGGATACAATATGGCAAACAGATGCATAGAGGAAAAAAAGGGAGGGGGAGGGGGACACGGAGAAGTGGAAAATTTTGTTTTCCAGAGTGCTGAGCAACTGGCTACTGAGTAGCTCCTTCAGCCTAAGCCACCTTTACTCAGGCTTTCATCGAAACCCACGGATGTTGATGACAGACTAATTTTTGACATTAAAGTGCAGTTGATTAACTATTAGCAATTAACCTCTTCCCTCATCTAGGGAAAAACACAAGGGCAAGAGGATGGATGCAGCCACCACAGGTGACTTCTCCCCAGCAAGAGCCAGCACGGACCCTGTCGCTGACTTCAGCTCGTTCTCCAAGGGCACCTCGGTTGTCTCACCACGAAATCCCAGACCAAGAGACCGCCTTGGAGAGGGGGGGCAGAACAACAATTCCCCGGGGTGCCCCCAGTGACACCCCCCGGAGCCACTCGGGGGGCTCTGCGCGGCCCCGCGCGCGTTGATCGCGACCCAGCAAACTTCTCCGCGGTCCCAGCAGCGACAGGAGGAAAATAATTTCTCCTACCGCCGGGGCAGCGTGACATTTGCGTTTTTATTTTAATTTAATTTTATTTTATTTTAAGTTAGAGGAGACAACAATGCCGGGAGGGGTGCGGAGCACTGCCCCCGCAGCGGGCCCCGCCAGGCCGCTCCCCTCCCGCACGGGCAAACATGGCCCCTCGCAGCACAGCCGTCAACTTTTCCTCTGCCTCCTCCTCCTCCTCCTCCTCCCGCCTCCCCGCTCACCTCTCATCAGGGAACAAAAACTGCAGGCGAGCAGGCTGCGCAGGACGGCCCCCATCTTCCCTCGCTCCGCGCTCTCACCGGCGAGGCGGCGGCGAGGAGCAGCACCCCCGCTGCCCGTTCATGCTTCCCGGCCGGCGGGGAGAGGAGGAGGAGGAGGAGGAAGGCCGGGGCAGAGAGGCACCCCCTAGCAGGCCGCTCGCCCCGCCGCTCCGCCGCTCTCCCCCATGCCGGCCGCCGCCTGGCCGCGGCCGTTCGCCATCCACCCCCCGAGCCCGAGCCCGAGCGCTCCCCGCGGCTCCTCCGGGCGCGCACAAGCGTAGGGATACAGCCTCCTCCTCCTCTTCCTCCTCCCCCGGCCGCCGCGCCCCGCTCCGCGAGCAGCGCCCGCCTCCCCGGGCACGGAGGGAGGGACGGCTGGAAGGAGGGACGGACGGAAGGAGGGACAGAAGGAGGGAGGGACGGACGGATGGGATGGAGGGGTGCCAGCGCCGCCCCCTGCCCGCTCGCTCCCCCCTCTGCTCACGCACACGGCCGCGGCGGGGCCTTCCGTGCCCGCTGGGGGCAGAGGGGTCGGACCAAATTCCTGCGGGGCTACTGCAACGTGGGGCTCCCCTCCCTCTCCTCTCCCTCCACGCCGCTTTTGGGGAGCAGTGCGGCTCGGAGAGACGCCGGCCCGGCGGGGACGGGACTACTTTCGGTCACGGAGCAGCGGCACAAAGGCGGCAGCTCCTCCTCCAGGTGAAGGCCGCCCCTCTCCTGCTGCGCCCTACCGCACACCCGTTTCTTAGCGAAACGAGCAGCGAGCGCGCTGCAAACTGTGGGACGTAGCCACACAGCTTGCAAAAAGGGGTCTCCTGCCTTTTACGCCACGGGAAACAATCGCAGCTTCCTCGAGTTTCCTCCCTTTTTTTCCTCTCCTAACCCGTTTTCCTGAATCTGCTTCAGGGATTTTCCAAGGAAACACAGTTTCCTCCGGTTTTCCAGACCTGCTTCAGGGAGGTTTCTCCAAGGAAAACCCACGTTCTCCAAGGAAAACACACTTTCTCCAAGGAAAACCCAAGTCTGAATGCACATGGCTCCCTGCCAGCCTGTTGCTGCCCTTTGCTGGGGGGCTTCCCCTGCACAAATGTACAGAAAGTAGATAAACATCATCTTCCCCGTGTCATCACAGCCAAGTTTGCAGGGACGGACAGAAGGATCACAACGTTCAATTTTCACTGTATGATTGGTGATTAACCTCTTCTGGAGTATTGCGAGTCTGTAATGAATTCTTTGTATCTTAATAATGTAATGCACAGCTAAGGAAAACCTCAAGCCTGAACCCCTGAATCACATAACACATTTCTCTACATGCTGTTCCCCCTAGCATCTTATCTTTTTTTGGCTGGAAACACTGTGGTGTCTCAACTGTCTCCCTTGGGAGCCTGATCCCCTGCCTATTTTCTCTCACATCTTCCCTGCAGTCCAAGCTGGCTGGTTTTATTTTTAGCTTCCAGACATTATATGCTGTCACCCCTTATGCTGGTGCATTTCACCATTTTCCTCTAATTCAAGCCTTTTCCTTTCCTGATAGGATTTCCCCTAAGTCATTTAATGATTGGTGGCTCCACTTGCCTCTGCCTATCCCCTTTTCTCCACACCCTTCCTAGAGACAGTCCTCATCTCTCTACTCAAGCCTAGGCAGCTTTTTTTAAACCCTTTTTCTATTCAATGCTTTGGATTCAAGACCAAACCTCTGTTCTAACTGTTTCTCGGCTTTGATTCTAGTTCATACACACAGATTTAACTCAGTCGTAGCAATTTTTACAAAGTAAAAGAGAAGGCAAGAATACCTCACAGAGAAAAGCCACAGATAGGCGGGGTTTCTCTGAAATGATTATGCTGCTCGTTTGAGTTTAAAGTCAGAATGAAGTAAATGAGAGTAGAGAGGGAATAATTTTTCTCTTGGAGCGAGAAGCTCATCTTGTTGGGTATGATCATTTTTATTAACCTTATGAACAGAAATCTTCATTTGCTGGTTCGAATCCCATCAAAGGCTTCCACTGTTGAAAGTCTACACAGCCTTCCCCTTCCCCCCAGACTTGGATGGTGATTCAATGCTACAAGAGCTTTCACATAAATTTCTTTATGCTCAGGTTATTTCCCTGTTCTGGTTCCTAATGCGTCCTCACAAGCAGTTCTGTCAGGCACAGAGGACAGCAAGGAGTGGCAGCTGGGGCTCCTGAAACTAGTAGCAACAGCCGAGGTCTCTGCATCTTTGAATGGTGCCCTGGGTTCCAGGGAAGTCAGTGGGATCCATTGTAGGACTGGGACTAAAGTCCCTAATGAGCAAAAGCTGCTAGGAGAAGATGGCTGCTCGGCAAATGAATTTGTGGCTGCCCACATCACAGAAACCACTATCATAATTAGCTCTCTCACTGAAGGTCTCAACAAGAATGAGTGGGCATGGCGTGGTGAAATCCTGGTCCCTCTGAATTCAATGGCAAAACTCTCACCAACTTCAAAAGGGCACAGATTCATACTGAAACTCTAGTTCACGTCCTCTCTTGCCCCCAGCAAGAAAAACTGCAGCAAAGTAGCTTAGGAAATGGGACATGACGTAGTGATGACTTCGCCAGTGTTGTCTGCTAAAACCATTTTGCAGATATAATAAGACACCCTGACTCCCAGGATCATCGCCTTGCCATTTCGCTTAGGTCGTACAGTTGATATTCATAAACAAAAGTACTTCATCCAACTCTTTCCCAACACAAGATCAGCTCTAAGAAATATGATAGATATGCCTGACAAGGTTTATCCTGTTCCAGGAGCAATGGGTTCACCATAGTGTTACTCTTTTGATGAACAGAATACCTGATCATCATCTATCCCTTCTTAAAGTTCAGTAATAAGCCAAAATACCTTTTCCCTCACCTTTGGTCCCATACCATATCAACTGCATCTTTTCAGCAGGACTTGGGCAGCTTATAAGCAGATTTCTTTGGATTGATAGCTATTTCTCTATTCTGGAAATTTTCTCCAGGCTGGGAGATCTTCACAGCTACTGGCTGCAGAGTTCCCCACAGTCTTTCAAAACACAGAAAAAATAGCACTTCTACTTGCTACTTCTGTGGCAATTTCCCCCTCAAACATCTAATCAAGTCCCCTTCCACCTCCTCCCCCCTCCCCCCCCCCCCTTTATATTTTAAATCATATAACAGAATTAGAATTTCCTCTTCTCCTTGCTCTTCAGTAGTGCCTTTTTTTTTTTTTTTTTTTTTTTGCCCATTAGGTATAACACCCATTCTTTCTTTCCCATCTCCACTTTCAGAAGATGTTGCCTGGTGCCCAGGATGAGAACTGCATTTATTTGTGGCTGAAAACATCCTTACAACAAAGACTTCACAGAGAAGAAGGTGCTTGAGTTCAGCTGAGCATACAGGTAAACTAGTCCAGTGGGAAGCCAGTGATAACCCCAAGGGGAAATATGAAATAGATGACTCCAAAGGCTTGGACATTTTCTTTACACTTTTCGAAGAGTGCTTGGACTCCTGCTGATGGTGCATCCAAGGTCGGGCTGTTCACCTACTACCTCTTTTCTCCTGTTACATCTCCCAGGGAGTTGAAAACAGCACAGCCTCAGGATACGCTCCTTCAGCTGTAGTGTTTTCAGTGTGAACCATGTAGGATTCTGATTTTAATTTGGCACTGCCCACCAGACCACAGGGGAAGTCCGATACTTTCCATATGAATATTTAGCCATGGCTACATTTCAAAGCCAAATTATAAAAAAAAGTCATTTGAGAAAGTTATAGTTCTAAAATTTGTAAAGTACTACAATGCTAGATTGATACAGCTAAAACATCCTTTTAAAAGAGATTGCATTTCAAGCTGACAGACACCAAAACACTATTTCATTTTAGTTTGTGAAGATTTTCAAAAACAGTCAGCATCTGGGCTCTGTTAACCATAATGTGAGTACATTTTAAGCAACAGCAATTTAAGAATACTTCCTTTTCAGAACCCTTTCATGGAGCTCAGCATTTTGCAATACACTTCCACAATATTTACCAATTATCACAGAATCACAGAATTTCTAGGTTGGAAGAGACCTCAAGATCATCAAGTCCAACCTCTGACCTAACACTAACAGTCCCCACTAAACCATATCCCTAAGCTCTACATCTAAACGTCTTTTAAAGACCTCCAGGGATGGTGACTCAACCACTTCCCTGGGCAGCCCGTTCCAATGTCTAACAACCCTTTCGGTAAAGAAGTTCTTCCTAAGATCCAACCTAAAGCTCCCCTGGTGCAACTTAAGCCCATTCCCCCTCGTCCTGTCACCAGGCACGTTATGCTTCTCACTGTAGCCTTTGAAGTCTAAAAATTAGTTACTGGTAAAGGATTGTACACTTGTTCACACTATTTTAGTCACAGGGATTAATTACTAGAATTTATGCCTATGGTCAAGAAAGGTAAGTCACTGTGTCACAGTAATTAGCAATCATTCATCCAGCACTTCAACCTTTATGCAATATACACATTGTGACACTCCATCGGTGTGTAGGAAAGAGCTCACTGTCAATATATTGAAATATTTGAAGTAACCACTTCTGGGCTAAAGTGAAATACTAGGGAAGTGCATGGGCAAGCTGCTGTTTGTGACAGGAAAAGAGAATCATCCCTCTCCAATTCAAACTCTGGGGAGAATATTTATAAGTATATATATTTATGTGTATCTTTATTTTATATATTTATATTTAACTAGTCTGCAATCCAGCCAAGACACTAAGCACCTCAAGAAAATGGCTATGTATCATCAACCATGATACCACTTCAGAGGTTTTGTTTTTATTAGCTGTTAGACAAGTCCTCAAGACAGGCTAGACAATCAGGACGAGTTACACGCACGCTTCCTTAGAGTAGAAAAGAGTGCCCTCTAATGGTTAACGTTTAATATCTACGATGTTATTGTCAACCTTTGTTTAAGTGATTTGTAAGGTAAGATCATAGAAATGAGAGACGTTATAGCAGTTTGCTATTTCAAGGAAAACAAAAATCTTTTTTATTTTTTTTATATTTTTTTACCTTTTTAATTAGGTAATAATTAAAAATAAGGGTGGAGTCACATGCTTAACACGTTTTTCATTAAATTAACATTTCCCAGGATTTCTCAGAGAAATATTGTTGCCTTTGACAATTCAGAACTGTTATCTCTACTCTAAGTTTTATGTTTTACTGTGGTGATCATGTTTCAGGGCTTGGAAAAGTAGCATGCAGGTCATATATAAGTCCTTAGTTTATTTCAGAATCAGGCATTTGTGAATGCCCTAGAGCAGGACACCACTCTTCTATGCATAGAATCATAGAATCATAGAAAAACTAAGGTTGGAAAAGACCTCCAAGATCATCTGGTCCAACCATCCTGCTACCACCAATGTCACCCACTAAACCCTGTCCCTAAGCACCACGTCCAACCTTTCCTTGAACACCCCCAGGGACGGTGTCTAACATGATCCCCAATATCTTTTCTGCAAAAATCACTTCCAGCCATCTGGCTTCCAGCATCTACTAGTACATGAAATTTTCTCTTCTCCAAGTACAGATCTCAGTATTTGCTTTTGTTGAACTGCATGATGTTCCTGTCAGCTCATTTCTCCAGACTGCCATACTGAGATTATTTAATTTCCATTATGATAAAAGTTTATTATTGCTGAAGAGTCACTGCAAAACACCTGAATTGCTTAACATGCTTTAAAGCTCTCTCTTAAGTACAAGAAGATATCTTAAATGGGCTTCTAACATTTTACTGTTATTATATAAGAAACATGAACATGAAGGCAGGTATCATCAGTCTTAAAGACTTACTTTGAAGAATTAATTTAAGAAGTCCTTAAGAATTTGATCTCCAGAAGTACAAAATATTCTCACCTCCAAAAATGGTAATAAGGATAGCTAATTCCTTGCTAGATAAGGCTAGGGCTAGCTTTGTGACTCAAGGTCACACAGGCTATGTACATTTGGAGGCCCTGTGGCATAATAGGAATTAATCTACAGAGTGAAAAAGTTCATACAGATGATCCATTGTTCACAATCATTGCATTTTGGAGGACTTTCCTTCAGATGAGGTCAAGTCTCACAGATCCCATGCCCAGTAGTGGCTGAAGAAAAACTGATGTAATCTTAAAACGCATCTTTCAGTTTAGATTCATCATAAACTACAAGGACAAAATCCTTAGCTTTTCTTCCTTCCTTTCTTTTTCTGTCTCCTTTTTCTTTCCTTTTCTGTCTCCTTCCTTCCTTCCTTCCTTAAATCAACAAATCACAACGCTGATAACAGTTTTTGTTAGTCCTTGTTCGCTTCATTTCAACTAATGAAATCCCAAGATAATTGACAGTGGTTGATTCTATAGTCTGCCCTTTTTAAACAGTCCTAGACTGTTCACTTAGTGAATATCTAAACATATCTTAATATACTTAGTAAATTTCTGGTTTAATAGAATCATACTGATCAGAGCTATAGGACTTGGAGGGAATTGCCAAATTACCTCCTCTGCTTTTCCATATCCATTAGTTCTTTGAATAAGTTCCTTACAGTATGGACTTTGATAAAGACTCTACCAGTATGCCTGGCAATTAAATGTAGATAAGTGAGAAAGGAAAACACAAAGACTCCCCCCACACACACAGACAGACATACACCCAATATATTTATTAAGAGTTGTGTCTGCAATAAAGCTATTATTAAAGAATCATCTTACTCAGTATTGGATTAAATAGATCCTATTTTCTCCTTTGAGGGAGAAAAAAAAAAAAAAAAAAGTAGAGCTATCCAATCAATTTCTCTTCCTTTCCTATTTCCCCACCACCTCTCCAACCAAGCCCACAAAGATAGTAGTAGGTCACATAGATCTTCAAATAAAAGACAGAGAATTGTGTTTGAATAGCCCTGACCCATAAGCTCTTTCCAATGCCTTTTCCAGTGCCAGAGCTTTGCAGTTAATGCAACTTCTGCTAATTTTTTTCCTTACTACAATTGTGAAAAATCTAATACCTTTAGAATGATTTGAAAAGAGCTTACACAGAACAAAATCCCTATTTAATCTTGGCATATTAAGAAATCTTTTCTTTGAACAATACGTGTAAAATGCTATTTTCACTCAAACGCTTTTCTTTTAAATAAAAAAAAGCTCTAGGAGTTGAAAGAACTGCCAGTTTAGAGCCCTGTCTGCGTTTGTGGTATAGGAATCTTGGCACTTTAGGTGGGCGAAACATCAGTGAGGATATGTGCTTCCCATGGTACACTGTGGCAGTAAATTGCAAATATCAAATATCAAAGGTGTCTGGGTCACCGTGTTAAAAACAAAAACAAACAAGCAAATGAAAACACACACACAAAAAGAAAACAACAGTGGGGGCCAAAGACCCAAACGACTTCAGGATAGGCAAAAAAAAAAAAAAAAAAAAAATGTCTGTAGAGCATTATGTATACCAGTTATTTAGTCGTCATTGTCTTTCCATCTACCACCCCTCAGTTCTGCACATACTATAGCTTTTATGAAACAACAAGGGTTGGGTAATCTGCACTTGTTCTCTATTTACTCTGCTGAGTGATCACAGTGTATAAGCAAAAGAGCTCTAGCTTTTGGCTTTGTTCGTTGCCCCAGAAGCCTTCCCAGTTTCTACACAGGAATTTTCCAGTACTCTACTATGCATCTGTCAATTCTTTTTACTATTCTTTCTGATAGCTACATGCAATGACTTATACTTACATGAACACAAAACATTTGAGACTCCTGCCAACAACATAGCTGGAACACTTGTCATAGCTCTTTAAGACAAACAAAGGACAAAATCTGCTTTTTTTCTGAGATTCTACTTTTTATTTCAGTAGATGCAGAAGGACTGCTTCATGAGTAAAAGGCACTCAACACTGCAGTGCTGGATCCTCAACATAAATATCACCTATTAATTGTTTTTTTATGTAGATGCTATTTCAAACAAGCATTTATTTCAAAGCAAACCCCAGCAAATAGAAGGGCAAATTCCCATTTTCTTTCCCTGAGTGAAACCTCTACTCTTGAACAACATCAGCTCAACAATGGAACAGCTGTACAGAAAAAGAGGGTAAAAGTCACTACTGATGGTAATAGGGTAAAAACTTGAGTTGAGCTGAGTTAGAGATTCAAGCAACACATTAAATTTTAGGTCAAGCGCCAAATCAGAAATATGCAATGTCATTCCTGGAGTGACCTGTCTAGTTTTACCAGGCATCTTAAGAGGCCTGTAGCCAAGGTAATTGCTAATTGGGATTCAATCAACATTCAATCAGGTGAAAATTAAATAAAGGAAGAAAAATCAGGGACAGTTACAAAGCTATAAATTTTACCCCCAAACCAGACCTCATTTTTTTATTCACCTTTCAAGCCCACGTTTCTCCTACAGTCTCAGCTGTACCACAGGTGTCGGCACACGTACAAGAACCAGGGTCTCGCTTGGGGACAATTACCACTTGCCAGCTGATGCATGGTAACCTGCTCTTGTGCAAGGTCATGGACCCCAGCTGCCACATCTACCCACTTCAATTCAGTCTGGATCGCTGCCCAGGATAACCTTCTATGTTTCAAAATACATGATGTTCTGCAGGGTCAGGAGACTTTCCAGACATAAGGAACTGAGCTGCAATTGAACTGCCTGTAGCATGCAGCATTTTTTTGATTGCTCTTCATGTCATTGTTAGTGTATGCAGACTAAGTTCCTGGAAATCATTTTAGTTACCACTTAATGAGGTAGCCATTGGAGAATTCTGCTGTCACCAGTGATACCCATTTTTGGCAACTGAAAAAAACATCATGGCATACTGTCAAACCCACCCTTGAGATGGCATCTCCAACAGATATCTGGAAAAGCTTATACACTCTCCCAGATATAACATATGGATAGACTTCAGTGTTCAGGCTTGTCACTTTTCAGAATATACCAGCCTTCACAACATTCTTTTGAATGGCATATACCCTTGTTTTATATACTTGTCTGCGTAGGAAAGCCACATGTGTATCTTGTTAAGTTTAGTAGTGAGCAGCATAGTCTGAGCTGTTGTCACTTGTTTAAAACTATACTTCACAAACAAATTATTTTTGGCCTTTCTAAAACAGAGTGCTTTGTAAAGGCAATATATATAGCATGTGCCAAATTTGGACTCTTTCCAGAATAATGCCTGATATATCACATGATGGAAAAACATTTGAACTTCTTATTTCATGCCCTGAAACAAAACAAGGAAAGCATTGTCATAGTTAAATAATCAGAAGCAGATGGGAAAATTGTCTTCAGATTCTTTCATAACTTTTACCTCTGGGCTGAGAAGTCATATCATCCTATAAGGGAATTGTTTTGGAAAGTTATGAGCCACTAAGTGGGAAGACTTGACTTAAAGCCATAAACAGTGTGCAGGAGGACCTCCCAAATTAATAAATGGGAATTGCATGCACAAAGACAGCGCAGTTTATGGCCACCGAAGTACAGAGATCATCTCATTCATGACTTGCTTGGACTACTACACAGAAGAATTTCAGTCGTGTCAGTGGAACTGGGATTTAGGAGTAGGGAAAAAAAGGCTCTTTCATAGAACCAAACAGAATAACTTACTCAGAAACTAACTAAACAGCAGGCAAGCCTATAGGAAGTCTGTGTCATAGGGTTTCTCTACCATCTTCCTAGAACAAGAATAAAGATTTGAACTTTGTACAGATTTTCAATTTGTTCCTGAGAAGAGCTACAGAAGTCACAATGTCAAAGCCTAAAAACCAGTGATCACATCATTCTTTCGGTACAAGTAGGGGGCACAGAGAAAATCCAGTGCTGCTCCCTGTGGCTTTCGAATGTTCAGCCAGAACTCTATGAAATTCAGCTGCTGCTCTGATGTGGCAGGTACCAAATTGCCTCTGCAAAATGCAGTCAATCCCTGTAGACAGACAGCCTCTTCATGAAGTTTAAGCTACCTCCAGAGGCTTCTGTGCAATAAAATAAAATAAATTAAGCCACAAATGAGTCCAAACTCAGGCCTGTAACAAAAAGTTATGCACGCCATGCATTACCAATGAAACATGTTAAAAAGAGCATGTAGCCGCCTTCACCATCCTAGCATTCTGAAGAAACACCTTTGTGTTCTTCAGAGTGACATCTCAAATGAACAAATGTGTCAAAATATGTCTATGGTTTAGCCAGTCTAACCTACAACATCTTGAAATTGTTCTGGATGTTAACTGCCCGTTAAATTTCTTTGACAAAAGAATCTGTGCACTATGTGAGAGTGCATAAATTACCTGATGTAGTCCTGGGTATTTCTTCTGTTGTCAGTAGGTTGGAAATATTTATTTTATTTTAAAAACAATGCAAAACAGGAAGATTGGTTAGAACATCTCAGACATGGTATATTCAAACTCTTTTTGGTACATGAGACAATGAAAGGACAGAAACCTTAATGCACAACCCTCAGATTTTACTGTCTGTGAAGTAAGCTGATAGGCAGAAAACAGTGATCAAGCATAGTTGTACTGAAACTTAAAAATGCATTTATTCGTTGTTTGTAATATCTACCAAGCACAAAGAGGAAGGAGAGCAACAGTTGTATGCGTTGTATTTTGATATCCTCAAAAAGTGAAGAGACCTAGGGAAGAAAGTAAATGTAGACTGTGAGATTCAGCATATGTAGGCTTCCTGAAGATGAAGAAAAATTTTCAATATATCCCAATACTTCAGGGGATCTATCCATCAAAGGCCTGATAAGGCACTTGGGAAAGGCATGTACACTCCTTAAAGGATATTTATTTTTAGTGATGAAGGGATGCAACTGTCCTATAGCTATCTATGAACAGGGAGGTGCAAAAGTATATTATCTGTATGGGAACAAGTAATGCATTAGAAGTGCCCAGCAACCTGGGCCAATTTTGAGAGTGTGCCAGAGCACAAACTAGACTTCTGCTATAATAAGGGGTAGTAGGTGGAGACTGTTGGCTGAGGTAATGGCACTTTGAACTATCAACATGTATCTATCAGGTGTGTGTATCAGTACAGAGGGTGGAACAGTGAGTGTAAGCGGTTATCTAATGGTATCCTCAGATTCAAATCCACTTGATTTAGTTGGTTAGTTAGTGATCATTTGTAAATAGTTGGTTGGTCAGTAATTTACTCAAAAGAATCCTATGCATAAGCATTTCTTACTCCTACAGGAATTACAATAAACCAAAGCACTATTTGGAGAAAACATGCCATTAGGAGTTCGCAGCCCCTTAAGGTAGTGACTGTGTGCTTTTCTCATCCAACTCAAATAGATCTGCAATTGAGCTTGTTATTTCTTTATGATTATTTGCAGTGGCTATAAAATTTGTGCTTTCTATTTGCTTTAGTGTATAATACCACAAAACAGTTTTGTTCATGTCAGTCTGTATTTACACACCTCATGTTTGTTCAGCACTGTAAAATCTCTACATGAAACAAGCAGCTAAAGCATTTATGACACCCTCCAGGTGATTTAAGTCAGTCAGCTTTTGGTCTTGTGCCCTAACATAACTGGTTGCATTCAGAAAGAGCCACCCCAAGTTTGTCTTCATATCACACTGGTTGATGATCATATTACATGATCCCAGTTTTATTTTTATGTAGATCTGTTTAGTTCCTAAACCATCTGCAAAAACTCATTGCTGCATGATCATTTCATATCAGGGAGAATGGTGCACTTGTAAGATCATAAGAGCTGTCAATAGAAAAAGAGTGCACAGAAATTTTAAATAAGCAGTATTGAAAAGCATAACAAACTGGGTGAACTTTTACAATTAATCCAGCTCACTCCTTTCTCTTTCATAACACAGCAGCATTACCCACACAAATAAACAAGCTCAAAAATGCATATAACTAAGCATCACAGCTGAAAGAATGATTATGGGAAATCTCTCTCCTGCTCTATTAACTGACAATGCCAATATTTGACTAAAAATACAATCTGATTTAATATTTTTCAAATGTAGAAGATAATATGCTTAATGTTGTCTTCTACAGAAGTTCACTACTGCTATATGATGTAGTAAGAAGTTTAAAAAGTGTGTATGTATAATCCTCCACCAAGAACCTTCCCATAAACAGAATAGTTTTCTTATAAAACACTTTTGCAATGAAATAGCCATTGATTGGAAAGTTAAAAAACGATCTAGTTAAAACATTTTTAAACTGGCATCCTCAAATTTGCCAGTTCTAGTTAATAAGCTGTTGTTACCCTCTAGTGCTCAAACACAGCTTGTAAAATCCCCAAGGGAATGATCCAGGCAGATCACCTAGCAATTCCCTGTTTGATCTTAATCCAGGACAAATGGGTGGCAAATACAAAACAAAACAAAGTGTTTCAGCACACCTACCTAGAACATACTTTTCTCAAGCATTATTTATTTATTTATTTATTTTATTTTTCTTGTTTGTTTTTCTGTAAGAATACTTAAGATCGTTTGTTTCGCTCTGCTTTCTCACTGAATCAGTCATGCTACACTTGCAGCTCACTGCTTTGCTTCTGCCATTCCCAGTGCTTGATGTAATATTGGTTGTTTGGGTTGGAGGGCAATGTTTCTGATGATATCAGCCAAATTCAGGTCCAGTGCTCTGAGTGACCCTGAGATATGTCCACCTGCCTTCTCTTGAATCCATCTCTGCTGTACTGTACTGCATCAATTACTGCCAAACATCTCCCCTTCCAACAGATTAGTTATTACAGTCGAAATGCACAGTGAAGATTCTGGGGTTGTTCTCAATACCTCCCTGTAATAAGTTGCTGTGACGTCATAGGCAATGTAGAAGGTTTCTCACTAAGTTGTAATTCTTTTTAGAGAAAACTTAACCACAGATCTGTGCCTGCATTTTCCAGCCCACAACTGAGCCTAGTACTTATCATTTTATTAACTTATTTCCCAGAAATGTTTTTCCTCCTCCACTTGTTCCTTGATCACAAACCTTTGAAAATACCTAATAAAAATATTTTTTTAAAAAAAGCAAAGAAACTGAGGTTAAATAAAGCGTAGCCAACAGACAAGCCGAAGAACTTGAGATACTTTTCTTTTGAAAATTTGTTCACTTTTAAGAGGTTATTCAGAATGTTTTTCATTTAGGTATTATCAAATGTAAGCAATGCAGAAGACTGCTGTTTTTGTGCCTATAAAGCAGCGTGCAACCCCCATATAGTAAGAATTCAACTTCTTGACATAAGGAGCACTGACTTTTCTTTGATCTTTGAATAATGGAAATTTCAGAGAATTTTCTGCATAAAGTTATTGTTAGAGCTCTCAGAAAACTTGCCTTAAGGGCATTTTTGGATCTTGCCTGCTTGCCACTGCACTAAGCTTGACAGATCTAAGAACCTCTTGGACATGAGTCACTTTTCATATATTATAGTAGATTTATTTCCTTGTATTTATGAAGCACCCTTCCTTCTCTATTTTGATATTTGTAGTTAATTATGCTACGTGCCACACAGATACTTTGATATCTAGTGTTTCATTCTAAAAACAGATTTAGATGGGAGGTGGAGATGGGTGCAGTGAATAATATCAACTGGAGGTTGTGTAGCAAGCAGCAGATGCGCACAGATAGTCACTTGTCTCTTGTTCCGGAAGCAAGGAAATATAGATCAGCTGTGCTTATTACCAGTCATATGAATATGACCCCAGAAGTAAAAAAAGGTGTACTTTGAGAGCACGGAGAGCTCTACAAGTTCAAGAGGGACAGCAAGTCTGGCTGTGTTGCAAGCAGCTCTTCCAAGAGCCACTAGCCTGGTGAGGGAAGTAGGAGGATGCTAGAAGCAGAAAGATAATGCGAGCTTGTTCATCTGCTTCTGTGACTATAGGAAACATCAATTAGGTTGGGACCCTTGTACAACATAATTTTCCTTTAAAACTTTCTTACTTACCTTCAATCTCTCTAGATGTTCAGAAACAGGAAACCACACCTTTTCTGTATCTTCTGCCAATAATACAGCTGTTGTCTTTGCTCCATTCCCCCACAAGTTTCCACCTGCTCTACAATCAGATGTTGAATCTCAGCTGTTATGGACTTAGGTATATCAGAACTGATTATTTCTTGTGCATATGTTGAGCTTATCCATTACTTTTTTTCAATGTATTTTATATGATGAGATTTTTTGACACATCCTGCAAAAACTCAGTGTGCTGGAGGGTGGGAAAAGGCAAACTCAAATTTGCAGCGTGTGGTTTTAAGGATAGCTTGTGATGTATGCAGACAAAAGCATGCAGGATACACATCAATAAACTAAATGTAGCTAAAGGAAGTTGAGTATACTACAATTTTTACTCTTTGTACTTAAAACCATTTGGATGCAAATCTCTGCTACCAAGTACTCCTTTAAGGCCCAGATACAATAAATAGGATTTCAGATACAGTTGCACAATGCCAGACAATTGTATAACACTAAGGCAGATAAAATAAATTGGGGGCAAATAGCTTTGAAAATGCTCATGCACTGCACAGATACTCATTTTATTAGGTTTACTAGGTTTATTTATGTTACTCTAGTCACAAAGTATACTCACTACATTCTTTTTCTCCTTAAACATAAGAACTTTTTTGCTTAACTTGGACTTGAGTGTTTATTTTTAGAATTTAGTAATAAATCAAATCATAGACATTATATTTCAGCATAGAAATAGCAGTTCTCTTCCCCACCAAACCCATCTGCTACTTTCCCATTAGTGGCCAAAAAAAGAATACATCCTCTTCTAAGATTTCAATATTTCCTATTCAGTCTCAAAGTAGTTCTCTCAAAGATGAGAAATGCTCCTAAAAATCTATTCCCCTTGCCCCATCATACATCAGCATACATTCCATTGATCAAGTAATCCAGCCTGGTATAATGTCTCTTCTGAAGAGATTCATGCATTTTCTTCCCCATGAATGCAATAACTAGTAGCAAGAATACCACCCCAAAAAGTAAAGCTGCTACAAGTTTGCTTTTGTCTTCCAGCTGAAGGACACCTTTCCTTCTCAGAGCACTTTCTGACAGGTAGCTTTCTGAATCAGATGGGTCATAATCCTGATGGCTGTTTTGGGAAGCCTGGGGAGAACCACTAGTAGATGGGGCAAAATCTGAAAAAGAGAGGAGGGTAACATGGCTGGTATCATTGGAAGAGACAGGTGTTGGCTCAGGAGGTATGACTGAAGTTCTGAGCCCTGATGTGGCAGTAGCTATTCTGGAATTTGAGGCCATCCGCTTGGTTGTGGAAGTATAAGCAGAAATTGTGGGACTGGAAAGAGGAACATGAGTAACAGCAGTGCTGGCAGTAGTGATACCATATTCAGCTCTAGCAGTTGCAGTATGCATAAAGATAGCCCTTGTGGTGACAGCACTGGGTTTAGCACTGCCAGTAGGTGGAGAAGGTGTATGAGATTCCAGTCTGGTGGTACTTGTAGGCAGAGAAATGGTAGTACTGCTGGGTCCAGGAACACCAGACTGAGTGCTGGGGAACAAAGCAGAGGGGTTTCCAGTTTGAACATTAGAAGATGTATTTGGTGGCAGATTAATTTTTTTCTGCCTTGGGATGGGGTCTAAGCTCTCAAGACTGTTGGCCATTTGTTCAGGAAAAACTGTATGAAATTCAATATTGTCTAAATGTTTGTCCACATGGTTTGGGAGTTCAGATGCTTGATGAAAAACAGATTGCTGCAAAGCAGTGGTATGATTCTGGTGGCTAGTCAGACTGTGAGAAATATAGGCTCCAGCATCCAAAGGCAAAGAGTATTCATTCAAATGAAAGTCCTCATTTTTGAGGGAAGTGTCCTCCAGGGCATAGGTGTCTGGAAACAGAAAGGAAATATCAGTATTTAATAACAGAATCTATTTGTGACTACCACAGGCTTATTCTAGTTACTTATATTTCATAGTAAGAGACATATCAGGGAGCTCCAGAAAGTAATGACTAATCAAACTGAGACATCAAGATCTTTTCTTTAAAATATGCAGTGACTTTTAAATTCTGTCTGTCATAAGACCTGTCAGCCCCAAGCATGGTCACATCAGACTGTGACTATCACTTCTTACAAAATTTACATGTGAAGAGCAATCATCCCAATGTGATTTTTATACTCATATAGTATGAATGTGTTTATTTAGAGGTGAAAAGTAGAGTGAGTAAGCCTATTGCCTTTAAACCATTCTACAGTCTGTCAATTAAGTAGATATTACCAACCTCACTTTTGTCAGATGTAAGCATTTCCACCTACCCAAGATAGTTATATACCCCCCTTTCTTGTTATATCCAAATACCGCATGATTGTTTGGTAGAATTCACTTCACATACCATAATTGATGATACAAGATGGCAATAATATTCCTGTTTTATAGACTGCAACCAGAGCAGAGAGTCTGAGTGACTTTCCCAAAATCATTTAAGAAAACAGTAGCAACCTAGATGTCATGATGACAAGTCTGTTAAGGTCCAGGGTCTCCTGGAATTAGCATCTGTGAGTGCTTTGCTGCAGTTAGCTGCACTTTGCTGTGATTTCATTCACATGACTGTAATGTTATGATATTCTACTACACAGATGAAGTGTCTTTGGGGCTTCCATTTACAGACGAGGTAGGAACAGTTCATAATTTCTCTGATATTATTCATCCTCAACTGTAATAAAATGGTTTGTATTTCTACAACCGTATGGTGCAGAGCAGTGATCCAGGCTTGTTCACTTTGCAAAATACATTTCTGATCAAAGTACATGGCCAACGAGGGACATAATATTGAATGTTTCTCACATAGCAAACTCATTAAATGAATACTGCCACAGAAAAAAATTAAAGATTCTAATATTTTGCTGAGAGAATGCAAAAAAATTAATGGTTGGACTAGATGATCTTAGAGGCCTTTTCCAACCTAAATGATTCTATGATTCTGTGGAATGTTGCATAAGTTCTCTAAACGTATGGTAACGACAGTGAATTCTGTTTTTCCAGAATCTAGGTAAAATATACTTTTCTGTCAAATCCAGCTATATTTCAAAAGTTACTAGTCCAATTTGCCCTGTTAGGTAGAGAGTTATAGGAGTCCCAACCATACTACTCAGTGCTAAGGAACAAGTAGTCAAAGAAACTTGTTGCTACCAGATCTCCAAACGTCCATTCTTCCACTTCAACCACCTCCCCCTCCCTCCCCCCCCAAAAAAAAAAACACACTGAACACATACTGGTCTGTAGGAAAGACTTGGGCTCCTGTTGCCATGCTAGAAGAAAGACACTGCTCCAAGAGTCTCTGAGGTATCTAAAGTAGACTGCACATTACCATTTCTCCAGCAGTCAATGTATATTGCTTCCAAACCAGGTGGGGGAATGTCAGTTAATGGAATTTGGAAGCAGAACAACAGCTTTCTGTAACAGAAATTCAATATAATCGATAATCTTAGCTGTTATCTGGTTCTACACAGATACGAGAGAGAGACTTTGGGTGAACATGAATTCTTAGAAGGATTGGCTAACTGGCACAGGTTGTGTCCTCGTTGTCATCATGCAGCAGCCTCCCAGAACATTTAAGAGGGAATGTGCTCTCACTGTAGTTCAGACTCCCACTCTTCTCTTACAGAAGCAAAGAGATTTATTAACTGCACTGGAATTAAAATAAATAATAGCAATAATTTTAAAAGTCCATGATATTTTCATTGTCACTTGCTTCTCAACTAGGAACTCTTATCTAGATGGATGGATTTATTTCAGTTTTATTATACATACACAGAAGCCTAATTGGCTGCTGTTTTAAGACTCCTCCAAAAAAACAAAGTGAAATACAAAATGAAACATCCCCTCCACAAATGGCAGTGCTTTAAATAAGAGCACAGCATTTTGAACCACAGATACCCATTTTTATCCTAACCTTCCAGTCAGGCACCAGTTTGTTAGCAAAGTAAAATTCTAAACAGAGATAATAGACTCCAACCACAAGGTCTGACTTACAGGAAAAAAAAACAACAAACAACAACAAAAATATTTTTTCTTGGAAAGTGGCTTTAAATAACAAAATGTTCAGGCATTACAAAATAAGAAACTGAAAAGACAGTCAAACTCTCAGCTGTGTCTGCAGTTCTGAACACATTTCCCCACCAGCAAGGAAATGGCCTGTCACAATCACTGAGCCAGTCAACAACTCCTTTTTCCCCATTCCCAATGCACTCCCATGGCTTCATCCGTGAGCTTATTTAAACTGATGTTGTGTGACAACTACAAAGCACTTGCAGCATGCTGCATGATCACTCACCTGGGCAACAGCTAGGAAAGCACAGAGCATTCGCACAGCATTCAAAGAACAAAGTATGAGCGCAGCATGGGGAAGCTAAGCTGAGAGTCCTGTACAGGAGTTAAGTATCATTGCTATTCTGCAGCACTCAGATTAATTAATATAACTGCTTGTGTTAACTAAGTCTACTCCACAGATTCAGAATCAAACACTGACTGTGTAGAATTCTCTCTCTCCATTTTAGACTACAAGCTCCCAAACGCAATTGCCAACAAATGTTGTGCTAGGTACAGCTGTGGTGCTAGCACAGATACACGTGTTGATAAGAAAGAACAAGGGCACTAGACAAGTCAACCTTTAAAAAGAGATTGAAAAAAAAAAAAAAAAGTGGTCCTGATGACATCTCAAAACCAGTAAACTGCATTAGAAAACAAACCTTAGGTGTCTATCTTAAAAACAAAATAAACACCTCCTGAGCAGACTTTTGGTAGAATCTATGGGTCTTGCTTGGCTATCTCAGCAGAGTGGAAAAAGACAGCTCCACAAAAGTACAAGAACAGCAGAAACCAGATTTTTTCCCCCACCTCCTAGCTCTTTGCCCCACCTCCCTAGCTCTTTGCGACTGTAATCAGGAAATGTTTTACTTCCCAAGTTACAAGCTGTTTCCATGAGTTAACAAGTTGCAGGAATAGCTTAAAAGAAGAAAAAGGAAAACTATTATTAACACTACTTCAGTATTTGAAGTTACTTTATTAGCAACAGAGTGTTTCACCCCTTTTAGTTCCTGTTTCAGTGTGACCACCTGGAGATTCTAATTTTAAAAACCAAAGCTTTAAATGTTTGTCATTAAGAACACCACTCAGGTGCTACCTCTGAAAGCTTACTAGGAACCTGAGGTAAATAAGCTATCAGCATCTTTTTGGTTAACATTAAATGATTATTACACCTAAATGCAGGACAAAAGCACAAGCACAATTACATGCCTTGTTTCTTTGCATTCCGTGTGTTCTTCTAGGACAGAAAGAGCTAGAGTAATAAATGTGGTTGTAATGACAATTTTACATGCAATCCATTTGTTGCACAACACTTTTGCCCAGTTCCTGTGTGACTGTGCCCACACAAAAGTATTTTGTAATATTATGTGAATAATCTTTCTACATATCCTGCTGTTGCTCCCTTTATAGTTTCTTGTGGAAAAGTTCTCTTTTTCAGTAAAAGTTCAGACTCTTGCAATACTAAATTTCTGCTCTCTCAAGAAGCCACACTGAAACCACCTTGTGAACTCTTGGCAGGAGAACAGTCTAATTATCAGCTTCTTATCTGACCTGCTTCTTATCTGAGCTGTTCAGACTGGTCTGGTGCAAGTCAATGCCAGTCAACAAATAAGACTTGGATTAAAAATCCCACAGCACATGACAGATAATGAGAAATTTGTGAGTGTGCAGCCCACATGCCATGAAGCTTTGAGTTTAGTCAGTCTGCATCTGTGCTTCAGGTTCCCTAACTGAAAACAGAAAATAATGATTACTATCGCCAATTACTCACTAACATCACAGTGGTGCTCTGAGGCTTGCCTAATGCTTGCTTGCTGTTTCTGCTTGTATCTATATGGTACTCATCAGTGTTGCCTGAATCCTTTGAATACACAGACGGCTACAAGGGCATCATATTTCTATTGCTCTCAGCAATACTCTTCAGCATTATGTACAGGAAATTGTCCTTGACTAGAATACATCAAGATGGAAGAAGCCTTTTTGTTTTAAGCAAAGGAAAACTATGAATAATTCTGAACCTAAGATGAAGGAATTTCATAATAGTTGGGTTGTTATTCCAGCCAGGAAGCTGGGCTCACGCAGGTGCTCACCAAACACTTGCTTATCCATCACCCACAGAGCAAAGAATGACATTGTAAATTTAGAATGCTTTGTTTAGAAAATTTTACTAAAAATGCAACCCCCAAACATTACCCAGTCACTACTGAAAAGACACTGAGGCAAAGGTGATCTAGTGTGGGGAGCAGTGTCTTTTCTTATAATTTACCTCGAGCTATCTTGTAGCTAACAAATCCTGCTGCGTGTTTCATTGGACAGGCCTCTGTGCTTGGGCAGTAAAACAGATAGCAGTTTGGATGTGTCCTTGTCCCTCGAGCATCAAAAATCATGAAGTTACACTTCTTGTCTCCTGCAAAACAATATATACATATTTCAGCAGCAAGAACTTTATAGCATTTTAATAATAAGTTCTGGTTAAATTAAGTTTTCCTCATGTGTTGAAGAGTAAAACTACTAACATGTAACATTCCTAAAGGAAAACTACAACATATAACATTCCTACAAGAAAAACAACTCAAGACTGCAAAAGAATGGCCAAAGGCCAACATATGAAACGTCACACCGTCCTCTTCCTGTACAGATGAACATGAGGAAATAATGAGTCTAATCTCTCATTCTCCCTTCACACATACCACGTTGGCACCACTTTACATAACACGTTTTTGCTTACAAATCATGAAAAATCTGAAAACCTCAGTACACCTGTGGATATACACTCTTCCCATTCTATTAGGGGGCACTTTTAACTGGCGTCTTTTCTACTTGCTGCTGTGCCTCATACCACTCTAAAAGACTGATGGAAAAAAAAAAAAAAAAAAAAAAAAAAAAAAAAACACCAACAGTTTCAGAGGAGCATAAGCACTCTCATTTTTGGCTATAATGAACGTAGCACAAACTGATGGTTACTTCGCAGAGTGCTGAATCGAGATGATGCATACCTCTTGGCTTTTGGGAGCCTGTGTGGTTGCAGCATGTAAAACGACCTCCATTCCTGTACTGCAGTTATTTTCTTGAACACTCTGGTATCAACAATCCGATATCACATGAAGCCAGGCAGGACAGCAAAGTAATTCCGTAGGTGCTCACAAGCAGTAACAGAGAAAGGCAGAGGGGGTCTCTTACCTGGCAGCCCTTTTCCCAGGCAGCAAGCCCTCATACACGCCTCCGGAGCCGAAGCGTACACCGGCTCTGCTCCCCTGATGCCTGCGGGGAGGGCGAAGCTGATGTCAACGACGGCGTTCTCCTTTTTTTCCGCCGAGCAACCCTGGCCGAGGGCCGGCTTGGGCGCCTGGCAGGCGAGGAGCAGGAGCAGCAGCCGGAGGCCGATGCCCGCCGACATGGCCGCCCCACAGGGCCCCACGGCCGGGAGGAGGGATGAGGGCTGGCCCAAGGCCGCCGCCTTCCCCCCCGCCCCATCTTGCCTAGCTAATGCTTTTCCTTTGGATATTTTCAGCTCCTCCTTTTATTTTTAGGTAGTTAGTTATTGAGTTTAGGGAAGTGTTTAGTTAAGTGGCCCGGAGAGTAAGGAACACGGCAAACAAAGGGGCAGTACGATATAGTCCTTCTTTTAAAGCCAGCTCGTCCTGCATCATACTTAGAATAATATAGTTATTTCTGTAACTAAAATAAATGTTCTTCTTAGGGGTGGTCCATTACTTGAAGAGATACCGAAGGACAGATTACTTTACACTGCAATGGTTTGAGTAACATAATGCAAACAGGGAGTCCTATAGGACTAAACATCTGGATGCAGATAGGAACAACTGCAGATATACATATACATATGTTTGTGGGTATTCACACTCAGATTCACTAAATATATACTTAGTTCCCAAATCAGTCATTGTAAGCTACTCTCGGATAGTGTAAAAGTGTGACTCCGGACCCAGTCACATTACCCAACGCTCAATGGCAGCAGCGAGGCTCAGGGGACTGTGCCCTTCCTATTGGTACCGCATGGTGAAGCGGCATGCTGCAGGTGTCATCACCACACAACCATCATATATATGTATGCTAATGTAGATATATACAGCTGTACACTCTGAGTAGTTTCAGGTACATTAACTTTGTTACTACTACAGAGGGTTTGTGTTACGTCCACATTAGAGGCAAAATAAAGAGTTCACTATTACAACCTCCACATTAAAAATACACTTATTGTCATAGTGTTTTCAATTATAAGACTTCATGTGGCAGACATGTACAATGGTTGATAGGTAAATTAAACTTTTTCAGGGGTATCAGTATACTGCACATTCACAATTTTACAATAATAAATGAAAACACTTTCACAGAGCAGCTGGAAATGTACTTCACAAACTATTTTGAACTCTGTTAAGTAGAAGCAGTAAATGAAGCTAACTAAAGTTAAATGTGCTGATCCAATGGAGCTAATTTTAAACTTTGTCTGAGACTGATGGATAACATCAGATGTCTTTATGACAAGCACTGGTCGGGTTGCAGCCCTACAGACATCACACAATTTGTCTGAACACTCCAAGTTCTTTAAGTGCCACTGAGGCCGCTCACAGGTGATTTTAATAATGTGTGAATACTGCAGATTCAGAGCACAACTTTCTCTACTGAACTGTGCCAACAATAGTTTGTTCTTCCTTCCAAAATAATTACATTTCTTTGAACCTATTTGTTTGTTATTTTGGCAGGAACTAAGCAGTTGAGATAGTCAAAAGGTCAGCCTATTGTTAGGTTACAAACCCATGTGGGTTTGCATGCTGTAAGAACTGGTGCTGGATTTGAAGTTTTCTCCTATAGCCTCCATCTCGGTAACAGTTGTGAGGTGCAGTTCCCTCAAGATAGGAGGATTGTTTTTGTGTTAAATTAAACCTTGGTGGGAATAAGTAAAGGCAGCCAGAAGAGAGGATGCTGAACTGAGTTAAGGGCAGAGCTTTCACAGATGCTGGCCATCATACATGAGTGGAGAATGGGCTTGTTCAGGAGTTAGCATGTCCCAGCACTTTTTATATTTATTGGCAAATCTGCTGTCAGAGACAATCAGGTGGCCAATTTGATTGTCAGATATGAATGCAATGAGTCTGAAGTACATTTCCTTCTCCTTTCTACTTTTCTGCTTAACCTGAATCACCCGTGACCTTTCAGTCTGGGCTGCTTTTATCTCATTCCTGATCATGATAAACATGGTTGGTGCCGGCTGCTTCCTGCGTGTTACTGGCTGGTGAGTTACCATGGTCAAACATGTTTTATTTTCAAAAGGCAGTGCTGTATCCCGCAAAAACACACACACACACAAAGTCATAGGAGAGAATTGTGACCCCGCGGAGCGTGCATTTTCACCGGGCCCATTGGGGTACAGACCCTAATGTTAGCGTAGCAGACACATAACCACAGCGTGATTATATGAAGGTGCTTTATTCAGCGCTGGAAACCAGGGGCAGGTGCCCAAATCTGGCTTCAAGTCCCGTTACATCCCGATCACTATTAATATCCTAAAAGTTACATATTCATTAGTATTTATTAATATTTACAACATCAGCCTCGCTTCGTATGCTAATTATCTCTCCTCCTATTTGCACATGCGTGGTGCTCTCTGGTGGTCGTCCCGGGGGTCGTCCAGATGAAGGAAGGAGTCATCCTCAGGGTTAAACTTTTCACCTCTTCTCCTTGGCGCATGCTCCTTTTCAGTTCTTGACTTTAATTAGTTCTTGGCTTCAGTCCTAACCCACCTTATCCATCTTATCTTCCTAACAAGGCTCATGTTGTTCCTGTTCTATCTCTCAAGGTCCGTCTTGTCACTCCTCCATCCTTCTATCATTTATTTATGTTTTCTTTTATTATATACATGATGATATTTGGCTATGAATCTCCCATCTCATTATCAAAAATTGTTTCTTAACCCTAACATTCCCCCCTTTGAAAATACTTCACTCTATTGGGGCAAGTATTTTCATATTCCCCATCATTAGATCGATAGCAGCAGCATTATGCCTTACCATGATAAGGGGTTTTCCCGTAATTTGAACGCTTCATTATTAGATCGTTTGGTGGGGGGGGGGCGAGATGTTCTGGATGTTCCCTAGCAAGGATTTCCATTATTTGGCGGTTCCATGCACTACTCCTAGTTATTTCTCCCTGTATGCACATGTACATTAACCATATTATAAGAAACACAACTATCAGTAAAATGTTCATTTGTAGGAGAGATCTAACCCATCCTTGTAAGTGAAGCCCTAATCCCTCGAGGATAGCCCCCAACTAGCTTTGTTCAGCTTCATGCTTTTCTCCCTTAAGTTCTGCTCGATGTGGGCCAATTGGAATATATCATATTCTACATCCACGATTACATTAGGGATATACACAGAGCAATGATCTATCCTATCTCTCAGGTATCCACATACTCCATGCTCTTTTATTAAAAGCATATCTAAAGCCATTCTGTTCTGCAAGGTCATTTTAGTAGTGGTCTGCAATTGCAGATTTAGACCTTCAAGTCCTTTCCTGGTCACCATTGCCAATCTGTCCACCTGTGCCATCAAAATATATAGCATTTCTCTATTCCGTGCCTTTCCTTTTCCTTTCCATTCATCCCATAATTCTCTTTGTCCTTTCTCATCATCATAAATTACCTCAGGATCTTGCAGGGAGGGCCTCAGATCCTTTCCCACACAATCCGAGCCTTAAGACAAATTTACTGGAGCATCATTTGCGACCTTGCAGACCAGAGTAGCATTGTTACCAAAATGTTCTGTTATACTTCCTTGCTTTTGGGGTATCTCTAAAAATGTAGCACTTATTTGGTTATTACACACTGGTACCCAAAATAATGTGAAAACCTTATGCCAAAATCTAGCCATTCATATACTTCGTATCCTCAGTTAGTAGGACCTATTGGTTGAGCTTCCCAAAGTCTTGGTACCCGTTTCACTCGAGTGTAATGTATCCAGGCATCCACTCCTTCTACCCTGATAGCCGTAAAGGTTGTCAGTAAGACCTGATAGGGTCCGGCCCACCGTTCCTTTAAAGGTTCTTCATTCCAATTCTTAATATACACTGTATCCCCTGGTTGGACATCATGCACAGGATTTTCCAGAGACAAAAGTCAGTTCCACACCAGGACACTGCGTTGTCAAGCTAAGGTTTTGCCAAGAGATAAAACATAATTATAAACATCTTGTTTACCACCAATATGCATACTTGGATTTGGCTCAGGAGATTCATAAGGTTTTCCATACATAATCTCAAAAGGACTTACGGACATTCCACTTCTGGGTTTTATTCTGATTCGTAATAAAGCTATCGGTAAGGCCTGTGGCCATTGTATCTTAGCTTCTTGACAGATCTTACTTATTTGCCCTTTTAAGGTCTGATTCATTCGCTCTACTTGACCACTGGACTGGGGTCTCCACGGAGTATGTAAATTCCAGGAGATTCCCAATAATCTACTAACATCTTTAACCACAATTGCAATGAAATGTGGTCCCCTATCTGAAGAGATACCTAATGGTACACCAAACCTAGGGATAATTTCCCGTAGCAGCCACTTCACTGTTTCCCTTGCTTGATTGGTGCGACAGGGAAGGGCCTCCGGCCATCCAGAAAAGGTATCTATCCCCACTAATAGATACTTATATCCCCTTTTTCTTGGTAATTCTATAAAATTGATTTGCCAGTAATCACCTGGTTCCATGACTGTTCAAATTCGTCCCATTTCAGCATGTTTCCTTGCCACTGGGTTATTCTTTAAGCAAATTTTACACTTGGACATCACTGCCTTTGCCATTGTTAACATATGTACTGAGACAATATTATGTTTTAAATAAATTACCATTGCTTCTGCACCCCAGTAACATTCGTTGTGTTTTGTTTGTAATATTTCTCGCATTATCAAGGAGGGTATCACCACCTGTCCGGTAGCAGTCACATACCATCCGTCAGAATTCTTTTGAGCCTTCATCAGTTTTGCCAGCTTCTCTTCCTCCTGGGAGTACCTTGGGAACTTTGGGAAGTTAAAACAAGAGAGACCTACCTTTGACGGAATCAAGGCCATCAGTTTCCATACCTCTCGTGCAACTCATCAAGCTGTCTGGTCTGCCAGCCTATTTCCTTCTGCAACTTCTGATGTTCCTCCTTGATGGGCCTTAAAGTGCATTATGGCCACTTGCCGGGGTTTTTGCACAGCCGTTATAAATTTCATTATTTCCTCTTGATGCGTTATGTTAGCTCCGTTATGTCCGTTATGTCCGTTAGATGCGTTATGTCCGCCCTGCTTGCATACGTATATTCGATGACTTCCATACAATTATGGTTCAGACTTCCTTCTTCCGGCGATGTTCCTAGAAAAAGTGCTGGGTTCAACAGATTAGTTGTGTTTAGGGTCACATCATCCTGCTCAGTTAGTATAGCCTGGTACTTCATCATTTGGCTAGGTGATAACCAATGACCCCCCTTTTGTTCCAAAACTGTAGTTACCATATGTGGCACAAATACTTCAATGCGTTTCCCCAAGGTGAGTTTTCTAGCTTCTTGTATTAGGAGGACTGTAACTGCTACCGCCCTTAAACACAAAGGCCACCCTGCACTTACTGCATCTAACTGTTTGGAGAAATATCCCACTGGTCGTTTCCAGCTCCCTAGCCGTTGAGTTAGCACCCCCAAAGCTAATCGTTGTCTTTCATGGACAAATAATTGGAAATCTTTGACAGGTCAGGGAAACCTAAAGCGGGTGCCTTTGTGAGGGCCTCTTTCATCTTCCTGAAAGCCTCCTTTTGTTCCTTTCCCCAGACAAGCACATGGGCCTTTTGAGCTTCATAGAGAGGTTTAGCTATGAGCCCATAGTCCATTACCCATAGCCTGCACCAACCAGTCATACCCAAGAAGGCCCTCAGTTCATGTAAGTTTTGAGGTTCGGGAATATCGCAGATAGCCCGTATTTGATTGACTCCTTATCTTCTTTGTCCTTGTGAAATTTTGCATCCTAAATATATTACTGTTAAGCATGCAATCTGTATCTTTTCTTTTGAGACCTTATATCCATTCATTCCAAATTGATTTAAGATTTCAATAGTTACCTGGATGCACTGTGATTCCTTCTCGGTAGCTATTAATGTATCATCCACATATTGTAGTAACAAATATTGGTCCCTTGGTACCTGGATACATCCTTGCTTAGTCCAGTCTTCTATTTCCTTAGCCAATTGACTACCGAAGAGAGTTGGTCTGTTCTTGAATCCTTGCGGGAGCCTTGTCCAAGTTAGCTGCATCTTCCGTCCATTGTGCGGATTTTCCATTCAAAGGCAAAAAGTTTCCTGCTACCCTTGTCAATGGGTATGCAGAAGAAAGCATCTTTTAAATCTGTTACTGTGAACCATTTATATTTCTCCTTCACAGATGTTAACAATGTGTAAGGATTAGCCACCACCAAATGGATGTCTTTTGTTATTTCATTTATTGCCCTAAGGCCCTGTACCAGCTATATTCCCCATTGGGTTTCTTTACTGGGAAGATTGGGGTGTTATATTCTGATTTGCACTCCTCCAGAATATGGTAATTAAGAAATTTGTCTATTATCTTCACTATTCCCAACCTTGTTTCCAGTTTTAATGGGTACTGCCTGATCCGAACAGGCCTAACCCCTTCCTTCAACTCTATCTTCACAGGTTGTGCACCCTTGATTTTCCAGGTACGTCTGTCTCCCAAACTGTAGGTATGACTGCATCCTCTACCTCTTTTGGTATCTGTGGGACGGTCTTCTCTGTAATCATCAAAATCTGTCCTACTTTTGATTCTGGAATTTTCATAATTAATTCCCCATCCTCGAAGACCAGGGTGGCATTCAATTTTGTTGACAGGTCCCGTCCCAAAAGAGGGACTGGGCAGTCTGGCATATACAAGAATTCATGGGTTATCTCTTTACCCCCAAAGCGTAAATTGAGGGGTCGAAGGAATGGCCGTACCTCTTCCTTCCCGGTGGCACCTACAATTGTAGTCTTTTTATTCCCCACCTTCCCATCTAATTCATTAAGTACTGAATATGTAGCTCCTGTGTCAATAAGAAACTTTACCTCCTTATTCGCTATTTGGATTTTCACAAAAGGTTCCTTATCTTCTGTTAACCTATTATCTAGTCAGCTACTGTATTCTCCCAGCACCATGGCTTTTGCTATTTCTTGATTCTGAAAGAGGTTCTTGGTGCTGGAAAACTGTTGCTCCCTAAAGGGGCACTCATTTTTCCAGTGACCTTCCCTCCTGCAGAACGCACACTGATTCAAACCTAGTCTGTCTACCCTGTTCCTACTGGGACCTGCATATCCTTTCCCTATCCCCGCTCCTCGGCTATTAGGATTTCCTCTTCCCTTACCCCTTAGTCCCAAACCTCCTCGCCCCTGAATTACAGCCAGCAAACCCTGTTGCTGTCTCTTGCTTGTTTCCTTCTCCCTATTATTATATACCTTCCAGGCTACCTCTAATAACTTATCCATGTTCCTCAAGTCCACACCTTCCAGTTTCTGTAGCTTTTTCCGAATATCTTCCTGTGACTGCCCTAAGAAAAAAGGGCTAGTTGAGATTTAGCCTGGTCGGTTTCTGTTTTTTTTTTTTTTTTTTTTTTTTTTTTTTTTTTTTTTTTTTAGCAGTTTCCAGAAACACGGAAAGCAATTCCGCCTTTTCTTGCCTCACATTATATAATTTTGACCATTTTATGGTCCGAGGCATAGCATTTTGTACACCAATTTGTACCCAATCCTGATACCTCTTCAGCCTCCTCATTCCTTCCCCAGTATTATAATCCTACTGTGGATCCTCAGCGGGGAAGTTCTGATCAACATTCCCGGGTACCAATCCATTCCGAATATCCTCACAAGCTCTGTCCCTAGCAGCTCGTAATACCATATCCTTCTCTGTTGAGTCCATTAATGTGTCTAGTATTACCTGAATGTCATCCCAATCCGGATTCTGAGTTTTAATTATCATTTTCACCACTCTAGCTACTTTATCAGTATTTTCTCTGTAGGTGCCTGCTGCCTGTTTCCAAATTATTAAGTCTCCAGGAGTAAAGGGCACTTTCACATATATTAGTCCCTCCGTTCCTACTCCCTGCCTGAGGGGAGCAAGTATATTCCCTTTTTGTTTACTTGTATCTCATCCTGTCCTTTGCTGCTGCCGAGTCCTATATGATATTGGGGATGCTAAAGTTGGTATTTCCTCCTTTCCATCACTATCACTATCTTCATCCCCCCTTGCCTTATCCTGACTTAGTTCTGGGGTGGACGGTGCGATATCCAGATCTATATTTCCACTGTCTGCCCTACAGCAATTATTTTTCATAGCTTCGTGTTTCATACAGTGCCTGTCCCTGGTACAGGCTTGACATTGTTCATTAGCAAATATTTCTAGTACCATTATTCCACAAGCACGCTGCCACTCGGATTTTCTATGCAAATAGAAAAATAACTCTACATATGGGAGTTCATCCAGTTTTCCTTCCCGTTTACAAAACAACATCAACTGTAAAATGGTATTATATTGTAACGTTCCATTTTCAGGCCATTTTTCCTGATCCTCCAATTCGTACTGTGGCCACCAAGTATTACAATAATCAATTAATTTCCCTTTTCGCATTTCTTGCCCAAAACTTCCCTCTCTCCAATGGGCTAATAAACATCCCAATGGTGACGATCGTGGGATAGACGCACCCTTTCCCAAAATCCCTTTTAACCTGTCCATTACCAATATAATTTTACAAAGCAACCACAAGCCAGGTGCCGCCTCTGCAGCACTTACCACACAAGGGTTAAAACCTAGAGAGCTGTTGCCGCAGCAACGCTTACCAGACCAGACGCTGATCCTGCAGTGTATACCAGACCACTCATGCCAAACGCAAGAGTTAAAACCGAGAGTGCTGTCGCCACAGCAACTCTTACCAGACCATTACCAGACCAGACGCTGATCCTGCAGCGTATACCAGACCACCAATGCCGAACCTGCAGAGCTTTCGCTACTGTCTACTGGACGGCGCCTAGGCTTACCCCGGGAGCTCCCTGCCCAGCCGAGCGTGGCTTTCACGGCGTCTGACCGGCAGGCTTTCCAGACCAGATCGGTACCGAAAACCAGAAAGCACCTTTTGCTTCCCTATCCAGTGGTACGTTGTGAGCAGCGGAGGTCGGTCGCGGGTCGATGGCTCCCCGAGAAACTCCTCGGTGCCGGCTGGAGCATAATCGAGACACAATCCGCCTCAGCAGTGCCCACGCCGTCCCATCTGGGTCGCCAAAACGTTAGCGTAGCAGACACATAACCACAACGTGATTATATGAAGGTGCTTTATTCAGCGCTGGAAACCAGGGGCAGGCGCCCAAATCTGGCTTCAAGTCCCGTTACATCCCGATCACTATTAATATCCTAAAAGTTACATATTCATTAGTATTTATTAATATTTACAACATCAGCCTCGCTTCGTATGCTAATTATCTCTCCTCCCATTTGCACATGCGTGGTGCTCTCTGGTGGTCGTCCCGGGGGTCGTCCAGATGAAGGAAGGAGTCATCCTCAGGGTTAAACTTTTCACCTCTTCTCCTTGGCGCATGCTCCTTTTCAGTTCTTGACTTTAATTAGTTCTTGGCTTCAGTCCTAACCCACCTTATCCATCTTATCTTCCTAACAAGGCTCATGTTGTTCCTGTTCTATCTCTCAAGGTCCGTCTTGTCACTCCTCCATCCTTCTATCATTTATTTATGTTTTCCTTTATTATATACATGATGATATTTGGCTATGAATCTCCCATCTCATTATCAAAAATTGTTTCTTAACCCTAACACTAACGCTATGGACTTTGGTGGCTTTGCCTCCCATTGCATGGCCAGGGAAATGAAGCCCCTCAATTAAAGAAGAAGAGGGGGGCTACCCGGCTCCCCCCGCCCAGCGACGGGCCGGGAGCTGGCAGCAGCAGGGCCCACGGCGGGCAGGCCGAGGCGCCGCAGGGAGCCGTGGTAGCGGGACGTGGGCTGTGCAAATCGCACCCCCCGGGGGGCTGCGGTGTTCCCGGGGCGGTCAGGCAGCCCCTCTCCCGACCCTGCCGGTGCCTTTAAGCGGAGCTCCGCCTGGCCGTGGCGCCGGGCGGGGCCTGCCGTGACCCAGGCGCAGGCGGCAGGAAGCCTGGGCGGGAGTGGTGGCTGTGGTGCGGCCACCACGGTGCAGGGCGGCGGAGCGGAGGAGGCCGAGCACGGTACGGCACGGCACGGCACAGCTTGTCGCAGCGCGATTGTGCGCCATGGGAGCGGAGCAGAGCGCGGAGGCCGAGAGCCGCCCTTGCGAGCCTGGCGCCTCAGGTCGGTGGCGAAGGGGAGCTGGGAGCGGTGGAGCTGGGGGGTGCTGCCACCGCGACCCCGAGGACGGGAGGCGAAGCGGGTGCTGAGGACGGCAGCCCCAGATTCCCTCCTTTTTTGCAGTGGCGCCCGCTGGCCTCGTGAGGAAGGGCGGTGTGGGGATGCTAGCCTCCGGGAGAAGGGTGTCGGCGGCGTGGGGAGGTGTCCCACGGGGAGAAAGCAGGACGGGCGTGGCGTGGAGACGGGGGTCCCAAATGTCTCTGAGATTAAGCTCTTGGACTGAATTGTTCCCCAGAATATAAGGATATGAAAGAGCCTTACTACGGTGGAGTGCTGACAGATAAAAAGTTTCTGGTAGCTTTTGCCTTCAACCTTTATCGCTGAAACAAAATCATCTTGGGTTATCACTTGAGCAAGAAGTCAACATGTCCTTAATCAGCACCGTTACCTTGTTCTGAAAAAAATTGTTGAACATGACACGTTACCAGAGGGAGGGGGAGAAGGGAGGGTTGTCAGTGATCTCAGGGATGTGTTTGAACTGTATAAAGAAGACTTGCTCTCTATTAAACATGTTAATATTCTTTGAGGGTTAAATTCTGATTAAATATACATATTAATTTGTTTATGCATTCTTTCCCCCACCCCCCAATTCTTCTAGCATCTCCATCTCCAGCCAAGCAAAGAGCAAAAATGGATGACATAGTGGTGGTAGCCCCCGGAACACAATCCTCCCGGAACGTGAGCAATGATCCAGATGTCATAAAATTGCAGGAAATTCCAACTTTCCAGCCCCTTTTAAAAGGTAAGTGATTTTCCTCTGTTTTTGAAGCCTCCTTTTTTTGTGCCAAATAGAGTATGTGCTCTGTGGCATACTGAGGTTCCTACTGAAATTCACGTTTCTGTCTATGTTTTTCATATCCCTACCGTTTTTTTAAGCTTTGTCTTTTTGGTGTTTCATAAGCATTCCTAGCCTTCTATATGGCGTGTGAACTGGTTTAGAAGTGTGCTAATAATGTTCTCTGATGTAGAGCAATCTACTGTGGAGGCAAAACAGCTCTAAGCTTCCTAGTTTGCCCAGTGCTACTGGTTTGCAAGGCTGTTGAAAAGAGATGCTATGTTACATTCTAATATATTGTGGACTACAATCTCTAGTTTTGCTCTCGCTCTGAAAAACATTTCCATGTTACTAGGAGTAAAACTACATGTGTACAGATTAAGTTGCTTGAAGTCAAGATTTATTCTTGGGGTTTCCCATCTAGATCAGATTTTCTTCTTGCTTTGGAAGAGGGGAATAAAAAATGAGTCTCACGTGGGGGAGTGTACTTAAGCTCTATATTGATGACATCCCTTTATATCAGTGGACCCCTTAAATTCCCCTCTGTCTGTCTCTTCCTTTCCCCCCAGCTTTTTTTTCTCCCCCTGCACCCATTCTTTGTCCCTCCTGTTTGGTTTGAAGAGAAGCAAATATCTAAATTACAGCTGTCAAGCCTACGGTTTACCAGAAACCATTTATGTGCTTTGTGGCCTAGCTCTAACTCTTTTCTAACCCTTTTCGGGGAGGCTGTGCATAGCATCTTCTTGTTACCTGGAAGTCCCTTGGGAAGGAAGATGCCTGGAGCAGCCTGCATGAATTGAGCCTGCTCCTGGCCTCCTCCTGTTCCTGGAACAGTGTGGGTCAGCAAACTTGTGTCTGCTGCATCGTGTATTCACACTCAGTGAATATGACCAACTCAGTGAAAAGACCAATGTCTTTTTTTTAAAGTTTGAGTCTTACTGTGAATTATGTACGTTGGCTGTATCTCTTGCTCATTCATGCCTTGTAGGCCTGCTGTTACAGTGAGGAGCTGCTGCCATGTTTAGCCCTTCCTGCTACTGGAAGGAGTGAAGTGTTCTTGTACAGCTGAGAGTTTAGGCACCACTGGTCTGAGTGCCATTAATTCACATGTGCCTGCTGGGAAGATGTGGCAGCTGCTTTGCCCTTCAGGCTTTGCTAGAGACGATGTAACATCACTTTTTAGACAAACTATTTATTTTCATTATTTCAGCTTGAAACAGGACTAGTACTTGTGGGTAGTATGATAGCCCAGTGGGCCAAATATTTGGTGTTGGGTACTGCTGGATGGGAATCTAGATCTGTGTGGCACTAGCAGTGCCATTTTCATCAGAAGTGGTTAAAAAGATGGAGAGACCACTGAATAGAAGAAAAGCAACCCTGAATATCTTTAGGACTGGCACTACTGTCCCTGTTGACCAAGGAGAATGTGCATTGCTTATCTGTATTTTTTTTAATTCTGCAGATGGTGATTTCATAGAAATCCATATCTGATTTATTCTTGACACTTTTACAGCCAATTCTAATAGGGTAGTGAGTTTTTTGAGGTTTGCAGTGTTTGTGTCAGCAGCAGTTTCATTACCTTCAGTGAGAACACACTGTGCATGCATCCGACCTTGTACAAAAGGCAGAACTGAGATCTCACCACTGGCAGTTTGAAATGTGAATGCCATAACCCAATTTGAGAAAGGTAATAAGCTTTAATCTGAGACTTCAAGCTTACAAGATGCATTAGCATCTGGCACTGAGATTATCATGTATTTGTGAGTGTGTGATGACAGTTTCAGTTCCACCCAGCCTCAGGCTTGTATGAGAGCTGTGGAATTCCTTGGAAGCAGGGCTGCGATGTGTTAGCTTCCAAGGGCAGCGTTCCTAGGTGGTTGAGGAGTCAGAGGGCACTACCTCAGATCAGCAGTCCAGGCCCTTTAACTCCTACATATGCATATATTACGTTATTTGCTGGGCAGCTGTGTTGGTTACCGAGTTGCTTTTGCTGATCCTACTGTGGACCTGAAGGTGTGTGTATATGACAGAAAGGTTCTCTTCTATTTCAGTTGCTTTGTCTGCTAATGTCTTTCCCTCTGTCTCTTGAGATGTGGTGACATCTGGTGACTGCTGACGAGTATTGCATGTTAAATAGTGTTGGCCCTTGTGAACAGCTTTTCAGCCTCAAATACACTATGTGAGTACTATCCTTGAATAACAGGGCTGTGATGCTTGTGTTCACTACAAAGAGCAGTGTAGTCTGAGCCGAGTCTTGAGAGGCCACAGGCCTGCTTGAGAACCTGTTCTGTTCTGGATTGGTCTCTATTCTTCACATGCAAGATTATGTTCATGGAATGGATAAAGATGTGGGCAAGAGATCTTCTAGGAGTTAGTCCTGGAACTTGTGTCTTAGGAGCCGCTAGCTTGGAGAGCTCAAAACGTGAAGTCATAGCCATTGTATGCTTCACTATTCTTTTGGTTTCTCCTTGGCTAAGCAAAACCAAAGGGCTTTATTTTAAAGTCTCAAAAGAAGCCTAATTGTTAAATTAATGGGCTGGGGAAGTACATGATCATGAAGAGAATGAATGTTCTCAAAAGGCAAAGCACTGAAAAGCTGAAGTACATGTCTCTCCTAGCCGTCTGGAGTTGATTTTGCTGTGACCAGTGACACTGGAGGTCTCTGCAATTGTACACCCTCACCTGTAAGAAACTGTTCGTGTCATGTCCATTACATATTTCATACTAGATTTTCCTTAGCTTCATTGGAAAAATCTGCACCTCAGAGTTACATCTGTGATGGATGCCTGTTATACTGCCATTATGTTGACAAAAGTCAAATCCCAATCCTACACAAAGTGAGAGGAAAAGGTACTCTTAGGGAGTACACCTAGGAATTAAGTGCCTGACTGTTGTTCTACAGTAACTGTTCTATATCTGGGTACAGAGTAGTTGGCTATGCAAAAATTCTTCTGGTAGAAATACTAGCAAAGAACTTCACTGTTTGACTATGTATTTATTTACTTATTTTAAGTGAGGAGCTAAGTATAAAATCCCCTGAGTGCAAAAGCGGAAGCCTCCAACTAGAATTCTGCTTTGTGTTCAAACATTCCCTTTAGTGACTACTTTGTAAGCGGTACAGAACAAAATGTGATCTGATGTTTCTTGCCTTTATGCTGCTTCCTGGGGATATTTGCATAAAGAATGAGCTTCTGTCTGTTCAGTGTTCCTGATTCTCACAGTCTGTTTATAGCATAGAGTCATAATGAGCTGTGTATAAAGTAGATGTCATCTCCTATGAGTTGCAGGGGAAAGTGAATCTCTTACACATGGAATAATACTGTGTTTTTTAACTATGCAAATTTTCTTGGTGAAATAACTCCTTAGGGCGCGTGTCTTAAGCATTGTTACAGAACTTCCCAAAAGCTTCTGAGAAGGGTGTTTAGGTTTTAACTTTGTGCCACAGAAACAAAATGCTTAGTGCATTCTTTCAGAGTGCATCAGTTTCTCTCTCAAGCTTCAGGAAAGAGTGAGACCTTTCTGGTAGCAGTGCAGTGTTATGTTAAACAAAATAGATGGATGTATATAAAGGATATATTGATGCATGTTAGCAATATAGGAGAAACTTTTCAAGAGAGAGTCATCCAAATGCAGATGTAATTCCTATTTTGCACTGAGGTCAGCAAGACCTAGTGCAAACATAACATGCAGGGAGCTTGACAGTAGGAATGAAAACTTTGCTGTCTCTCCACCCTGACCTGTAGGATTCTGCAATGGGTTTGCTCTCCAATTTAATTTAATGGTTCTTCTTATCACCTTGGTTGCATTGTGAGCATTTGAGACTTACTGATTGACAAAAGCTGCCAAAAAGGCAGCGACTTTCTGCTTCTGCTGGCCAAGCCAAATCAGATGTTAATTTCAAAGTACATATGCATTTTGTCACTTCCAAATCCTCTTAGACATCAGACCACTTAATGTTACTGGGATATGTATGTCTATTAAGAGATTTGCAGAATCTAACTTTTTTGTTATTCTGAAAATGAAATTTTGTAGCAAATGATTTCTGTGCTTTATTGAGAGAGGTTTCCGGTAAATCTGAAAGCCTAAGTCTTTTAGTAGCACGTGGATTCTCTAGAAAATGGCCACTTTAAAGTTGCATTCTGTTTGCTTTAGTGCAAAGTTACGAGTTCAAGTAGCAAACAGGTATTGAAGGGAGATTATTCTTGTTTTGGATACCAGTTCTTCACATTGTGCAAAAATGACTTTCATTTTTTTCTTTTATTTGAGATTTACTGCACAGTAGTTCAGTGAGTGTCCAGGTTGATAATTAGCAAGGGGAATTTTCTGTGTTGCTTTTGCTTCTGGACATATAGGCATGTCTGTCCCCCCCCCCATTGCTTTGGCTCTGGTATTTGTTGGGTTGGCATTTCATCTTGCTAGCCCTACAGAAGACCTGGCGTTTCCACAGCAGGCTGGTGAGTGGAGCTGGCTTGCAGGAGAGATCAGTGAGCGCTGGAGTTGGTGTGTAAGTGGCAGAGATGAAGATGAAGGAGGTGCCCAGACAGCAACCTGTCTGTATCAAGACTGGTAACTTCATTACATCTGGATGGTATTGGTAATGACGTTGAAAAAAATTTATTTTAATTGTTGCCTATTTCCTCTGTATCTATTAATGGTATCATAAAGAGTCCTCTACAATGTAGGTGGTGAAATGGTTATTGCTAGTAAAGATGTGATTAATCTGCTCCTGGAATTTGCCTGGGTTGTCTGTCCAAAACAATGATCCCTGAACTCATCTCTTTGCTGTAACTTTGGATCTAGCTGGAAACTAGCTCTGTATATGGGGCCTTCTATCATAACTGGGTGTGTGGTCATGCTTCCTTTTCTCTTCTTAGTGTTTTGGGTTTCTCTGAGGTGACAGACTATTTTCGGACGATGATGATGATTGCACCCTATTAGGGAAAATGTCTTCCCAACATTTAGGAAGATAAATTTATGGCCAGATAGTAACTTAGTTAACTTAAAATGAAAACTGGAATCTGTTCTGTGTGTCTGGCAAACACCCTCATCAGCTGATCTATTTGTCTAAACAGCCTGACAGCAAATGCCTTTTTGATGTGTTGGGTTTGAAATCTTGCACTGCAGTCCATAAGGGCTGTTCTCTGGGTGGCAGTGCAGGGAGGACTGTGCTTGCCTAAGTGGATGTTCTTATATGCTCATGCACTTGTAACTAAAACAACACACTCAGCAATTCCAAACAAACTGTTGCCTGTAAACACTGGCAATTCTTTTGTCTTGCCATTTTCCTTGCTCTTTACTCCTCATTTGGAGGAAGCTGTTACCAGTGTCCTGGTAGCTTCTCTTGGAAGTGTAAGTGGTACTGAGCGGTTCAGGATGCCATGCATACTATGGGTTTGCTGAGTACTGGCTTGTGGATGTTTAGAGGTACTTCAGCAGCCCTGTCTTGTGCTCTGAGTTACCTATGAGGGAAATCTTACCTAAACTAAAAAAATAATAATAATCATTTTTATGCTAGATATTTAATTCTTGAAGCTGTTGCCGATCTCTGCTTAGCCTGCTGCACAAGAATGTGATGATTCTGTGCTTCTTGTTTTGTTTTCTCTAGCAGTCTTAGGCTTGTTGAATGCCTGAGAGCAGGGATCGGTTCTGTGTGTTAGGCAACATGCTGATATGTAACTGGAGACTGCTTATGAAAAGTTTAGGTCTGGGTTCTGTGCTGAGATTGCTAAATACATTTGCCATAATATAATGTGTATAGTAGGGTGATGGTTTGACTGTCTTCAAGATGATCTTGGAGGTATTTTCCAACCTTAATGATTTTCTGATTCTGTCTTCTGTTGAAGGAACTCCTGATCACCAACAGTGAGAGAAAGAAAGTTAGCAAGGGGAGCTGAAACTCTTGTTTTGGACTCGCCTGCATTCCTAGGCACACTGCATGAATGAGAGGTGGCTTCTCTGTAGCCCTGCTGCAAGTTACTAGTGGTGTGCTTCATTACTTAGTTTGCCAAACATACGTGGTATATGGAGTGTGCAGCTATATGAAGGTCTTCATGGGCCACTCATTAACATCTCCTAGCCCAATGTGGCCGGATTCCCGTCTTATAAATACCACTGCTGTTTCTGTAAAAACAGCAAAGTGTGGAAAAAGGTTGCAAAGGGCTGTAGTATTTCTGTCCTTAATATTTTTAGGGACACATTTTGTAAAGATGTATCAGGCATGAATTAAAACTAAATGAATAGCTTATGGCTGACCCACTGAGGTCTTTTCTTACCACGCTGCCTCTTATCCATATCCTCCTTCATTTATCAAGGTATTTCACAAAGCAGAAGCTGAGGCCTTTACTCTTCAGAGTCTAGAGTATAGTTTACCAGACAGTAGTGCAAGGAGACCGAAGTTATGTAGCAGAGAGTCTTGCAAGATAAGTCCAGCATGAGGAGTGTACTTTTGTCTGAAGATGGTTTGAAGTGAAAGCTGGGTGGTGGTGTGTTTATTGCAGCTGGTGTGCATCTTCAGCAGAAAAGTGTGGGGAGATGCTAAGGAATCTCTTGAGAGAGAAAATAGGTGAAATCCATAGTTATCTTCTATTATCCTCAATCATGGGAAACCTAAGCTTGTGTTAGGCAGCTGAAAGGGTTGTTTATCCCTATATAATTATTTTCTAGTGAAAATATCAATGTATTTGTCTTCTCTGGAATGGCATGTAGAGGAAGGATGGATGTTTAGACTCTGAGCCTTGTGGAACTTAAAGCGATGGATTTTATCACATCTCACTCAGTAATTTCTGCTGACTGGTTTACATCCTCTTTTTTTCTTACCACATTGTATGCTATTTCTTCCATGTATTGTCTAGGGAATTTAGTTAATAGTGTATGACATGGATTTTTTATTCCTATAAATCTGGGTATTGTGATACTTTAGTCCTTTTTTAAATTCTGTCCCTATGGCTTACAAGGAAGATCTGCTTATTACAGCACTCAACAGCATTGCTGAGTGTTTAGGGCTCTAACAGGATTTGCAATGTGGATGGGCTCCATGCTTAGTACTCATAACAAGCTCTGTGAAAATGAGCACATTAGGCAGAAAGAAATATTGAGAGTGATGTGAGTGCTCTCCAGCCTGTTTTATTTTTTAAGGCTTGTGGACCAGTGAATATTTTGGGGAACCGTCTCTATCCATTTTGCTTTCATGACTTGAAACTAACTTTCAAAAGCAGAACCTCTAAAGATGGCCCTATTTTAAGGAAAGGAACTTTCCTTCCAAGAGGTAGTTGGAAGAGGGAAGGAGAATGATGTCCTATTTCCATATGTTTCTCAGAGGCTTGACTATTTGGATACCTGGGTTAATTCCTTTTTGTGTATTTGAGTCTGTGGTTAGGTACTGTTCAAATTATATATTCAACATCAGTTGGAAGGGTATTAAGGATTGCGGATACTCAGTTATGTGCCTTTCCCCCTGTCCTTCCCACCCTTTCCCTTTTCACGCTGTTCTACCCTGCACAGTATAACTTAGGTTTTGGCAGATAAAAAAGAATAAGCATGTGCATGTCTGCTTAGACTGTTAGCCTGGCATCTTTTTTCCTGGGTGAGTACCTTCAAGCTGTTCAGTTTCTGCTGAGCTGAACAGTGCAAGACAGGAGCCGTGGCTCTTGATTTGAACCTCGGTGGTTCTCAGACATGGAAGGTTCCTTCCCACCATCTTGCTGGATATGAATGATCTTTGTTGGTCACTACAAGTCACACGCAGGTTCTCCTTCCTTTACTGTCACAGAGCTTCTGTGACAGAGTTCTCCAGCTGGCCAGGATGGCTCTTGGGGTGCAGCCACCCTTTGGATACTTCAAAAGATGTGCTGAGGAAAAATACCATGTGGTAAGGTGTTAATGTCCTGGTTTATAGATGTGTCATGCACTGTGGTGAAGAATACCTGTGTTGGCCAGCTTACCTGTTAAGGTGAAATGCAAAAGAAACTCCTTACTTATAACATCCAAAATACATAGTGTAATTAAAGTGTTCATAGAATGCATAAGCAATCCCCCAATCTTTCTAGGACAAGGATACGCATATGCTGGGAGAGCATATACATTACACTTTATTTTGGAGTCCTCAAAGGACTCTAGGCATCTAAATCTGGACAATTCTTTCCCTGTATTCAGCATTATTGTATTTCTCATAAGTTAAGACTTGCTCGTAAGACTTGCTAGAGTATGTGACTGAAGGACCTGTGAACTTTCTCCTTCTGCCTTCCCCGTTTGGTGTCTGTGGATGTATTTCCTCTGAGATGTCTACCCCAATGAACTGTATATTTTATGTCACTGAAAATTGCCTGCAAAGAAACATTACCATTAAAAACGTCTGAGTAGAACTAGATGTGTATATATATGTGGAACGATGAATCTCCAAGTCTGTTTCTATAGAGATACAGTAACAGTGTTATTCAGTGGACCAAAGTCTCTGAAGTCATTCACCCCTCTGTTGGATGATTGAGATCCAAGGGAAAAGAAGGACCTAAAGTAAGCATCTTCCTAGTGCTGTTAGTTTGGTTCTCTCCTCTTTAGTGGGCCAATGTGATGCTTACTGCACCTTTCACTTTTATTCTTTCAGCTGTTAGTATCTTGAAGTACATTGCGTTCACTAGATAGGAACAACTGTGTTAAACATCAAATGCTTGGATGTAGAGAAAACAGAAGATTATATCTGGCATGTGTCAGTCACAAAGGGACCAAAGTAAGTTGTTGATCAGAGACTTTATCTAGTGGGTGGCAAGGGGATCCATGGCAAGGGGATTGGAACTAGATGATGTTTAAGTCCCTTCCAACATGAGCCCTTCTGTGACTGAAGGGATCTTGAAGTGGTCACCGAGTTCCTGGGGGGATCTCTGACACAAATAGTACATGGCAAAAAAAGTGTCAGTTTACTATGCTAATGAGCAAAGTAGGCATGTTCTGATATAGATGCACAAAAGAAGGCCATAGAGGCTGAAGAAAAATAGCTGAGTTTTCTTGATGAGAAATATCTGCTATGTTGGAAAAAAGGATTAATCATAACTATGTATTTGAAACAGGATTTTAGTTAGGTTTAGTTAGCTTATAATGTTTCACTGTTGCCATCATTAGTGGTCACTTCAGTTACGAAGAAGTATTACTTCCTTGTCTTCTGTTGTTGAAAATATGAAATAAATCATAAGAAAAATCAGCTAGCAGTGACAAAGATCACTTTGCTTCTAAGTCCAGGACAGTTGTGCCATTAGGAATTGGTAAAACTGTCAATGCAAAGCAGGAAGCAAAAGAGTGTGAAATGCTTCTGGAAGATTCTTGCATCCCATAAACTCTCATCTCCTACCTCTTTAAAAAATGGGAGGTGAGGGGGGCAAAGAAAAAACAAACAAACAAAAAACCAGCCAAACAAAACCACTTCAAAGTGTTTTGGCCCAGAATCCCTATTCTATAGTCATGCAGCTGGACAGACTTGCTCTGGACAGACTTACAGCACACGTCAGTGAGCTGTGTGCTGCCTGGTGGGTGTGTGGCTGACTGACAGAAAACATCTTCCAAGCATGTGACACTGTTTAGTCCTTGTTCACTCACACTGCTGGTCTGTAGTTGTGTGCAGATAGTATTTAAGCTATATATAGTATGTATATACTATACATAGCAGATGCACAAACTGTATATGTGCTGTTTGCTTTTAACTTGTGTTTGGCCCATTTTTAAAGTTCTACTGCCTGATCATTGGCCATTTTTTTTTGAATGCTTCCTGTCTTGCAGCTAGACCAGCGATGGTATTGCAATGGATTGCTTTGGAAAATCTTTTTTTTTTTTTTTTCCTTCTTGGTGTTTGTAAACAATTTCTGCCTCATAGGAGTTTATCTGTTTGCCCACGTCCAGGAGATTTGATTTTTATCCAATCAGTTTATTGAGAAAGGTTATAATTAACCAATAGGGACAGTGTAAATCATTACACACTAAGTCACTAATTCTTGATATCATTTTATTTTTTATGCATGTTGATTAAGTTAAATAAACTTGATCAAGGTAAAGGATGAGTGCATACTTCTGTATCTACTGTTTGTCTGTAGTTAACTGCATTTTCTGTAACATCACATAGTTGTGTGATTTTACAAAAGCTGTGCTCTTGTCCTTATTTCCCTGCGCAGACACTGACAGTAGAATAAAAAAAAGATTCCCAAAAGTCATATGCAGATAATACCCTCCTTCTAATTAGGGGTTTGCCTTACTAAAATTATGTAAAGATAAAAAGGTCATTAAGGTAGAAGTATGGGAAAAAAAAACAAGTCTACTCAAGCCCTAAATCTTGTTAGCAAAGCACTATGGCAGGAGCTTAGTGTAACCATGTTCCCTCCATACAATTATGTAAGATGAGATCCGCAAGCAGGTAATAAAGCAAGCTCATTGTTACAAAACCTTGAAGTTTAGAATCAAATCTGATCTGCCTCTATTCCTTTCTTAGGGAAGCCTAACAGAAAGGAAAATAGGAGGAGTTTCATGGTTCATTTGGCTTGAACCGTGAGGTCTGCAATACTGAATTCTGTAATATTCCCTTTATTTTCTGTGCGAGCTTGCTCATGGTATAAGTGGCTAAGTTGTCAGCACTCTTGTGTGTACAAACCAGCAGATGCACCATTGCAGATTACGTATTGAATTCTGAGATCCCGATAAAATTCTGAAATGCAGATAATCTGCCAGAGATGTTGCTTCTTAATTTGCAGTGCAAAAAAAAAAAAAAAAATTAGTGGTGATGTTGAGTAGAAAGTGGAATTACTGACTGTTGTTGCACATGACCTTGGAAGCCTCTTTTATCCTGTGGTAGTTGTCAGAGAAGAGGTATTAGTCATAGACAGGGGCAGTTCACACTGTAAATCAATAGCTTAATGTGGTAATGCTGCAGTTTCAGGGTGAAACTGACTGCTGAAGTCAGTGGCAAAGCTCCTGTGGGTTTCAGCAGAGTAGAGATTTTTGTTCCTAAACTGCGTGTGTTTCTGTATAGTTTCAAGTTCATATGGCAGAGTGCTAAGGTTGATGTTTAAAGTTTAGCAGTAATAAGCACATTTTGGAGACTGAGGGATGTTGCACAGTAAGTTTGTTAGATGTGATGCCCTCGCAACTTCTTCCCACACACTTCATCCTTAGGCTCACATAACCACATTGCACTTGGTTATTCAGAAGATGGGGACAGCCTTGGGGTTTTGTGCTCACTTGTTGTTTTATGCAGTATGCATTAAATAACAGTAAGCTAGAAAGCATTTGTGACTCAGGAGAAGGGACTAGAGACCAGGATTCCCAATACTTTGTTCACTCTCACACACCCTTTATTTACCCATCTACCTCCTTCTGTTTTGGCCGCTTCCTTGGCCCTGTGTATGGCTAGGGGCTATCAAACAGCCTTTGGCATGAGAGGTGCTACTGAGAGGCTTCTCAGCTTTGGTAAAACTGTGTTCATCCCTGGCATGCTCTGTTAGTGCCTGGGGAGGGTTTGTTTTTTTTGGTGAAAACTCTTCATGCAATGTTAAGACACTTGAGAAGTTTTGGACGTTGTACTGGAGTGATGTAAGCGCCTTTTGGTACTGCTGTCTTAAATGCTTGTGGATTTTTTTTTTTTGTTCAAGCTTTTCTTGTGTGTGCAAGTAGGTGAGTTCCCTGGATACTCTTACCTTTGTGGCCGAAGTCTTCCTCTCATGTTCCAGAATGTTTACTGATGGTAATTCTAGCACGTGGTTTCAGCAGAGACATGAGATATGCCCCGGTTGGCTTTGATGTGCAAGTTGAGTATAAAATGTCATGCAGTGCAGTATTGCCTGCCTGATTGACTGTTGTATTAGACATCCACCTTAAACTGGTTTGTGGCCCTATATCAATATATTTTTTCACTTAATAAAGAGTTGAAGGGCAGCAGTAAGTGCACATGCTCTTAATCAGTACTTCTTGTGATGTTAAGAGCAAGCAGTGAAAACACTAGGCTGCTGTTTGAATGCACCTGTGGTTTGTTGTGTTTTTTTTTTTTAATGTATCTGGCTGATACAGAAATGAGACTCGTCTAACTCTTCAAAAATATGTTGTATTGCAGTTGCATTTCTGCAAACAAAAGATTGGGACTGTCTGACTGCAGGCTACAGTTCTCTAGTGGATATAGTGGGAATATCATTTATAAGTCACTTCTGTAACTTGCATGGGCTCCGGAGGGTGGAGTGCAGGTCAGTGTTACAGTGGAAGACCTGAGAAGCTCAGACAGTAAAACTGGACAACTTTCACTATGTTCATCAGACTGGCAAAGAGATACTACACCCAACTGAAAGGTGAAGTAAAATAGTGGTGTGATAGTGGGTGTAATACCTAATGCCTCTGACTCTGCCTGCTGAGCACCTGCTGGTGAGTCAAGGGGACAGTGTCACAGGCTGCTAATCTCTGCTGGTGCTGTATAAGAGAGAAACCTGTGTGTGTTCCGTGCCTCAGAAGTAATGAGGCTCAGCAGGAATCGTTAATCTCGACGCTGCACTTTTATTTCTCTGTTTTTCTAATTTGCTGTTCTATCTCTATCCTTTGTTAATGAGAATTGAGAACTGCAGTCTAGGCAATTGCCACCAGGTGCCACTATAATACAGAAGTATTCGTAGATGTCTTTGAAAATGGCTGGAAGCGTTCAAACAGTGCCTTGAAAACTGCATTCACTTTAAGCCCTTCATTAACATTTGTCTTCTAGTTACCTTCACTGTGGCAAGTGACCTAGGTTTTGGTAGCCTAGCTGGCAAACTGGATTTGGTACTAGCTGGAGCTGCGAGCTGAGCCACAAGTAACAGAGAGACGACTACAGACTGAAACAATACTGGTTCTGGAAAGAGAAATGCTGCAGAGGTCTAGTTCTTCATCTGAAAGCCTTTCAGAAATCTTTTTGATCTTCAAAAGTAGAAGTCTTGTGTGACACCTATTTTCAGTTGTTGCTACTAGCTGTTTTCAAAGTGTGTATGGTGAGAAAATGTAAGTAGATATCAACAGTAATTCACATGGGAGCACTTTAGGTTCAGCTCCTGTTCATGGCTGTTGATCCTAGCCTAGGTACACCATCTGCAACATGGAGTTTACTAGTATTTTCTTGGCAAGACTCTTATGGTTATAGGTGTGTTGAAGTCTGAAACTGGTACATAGTCCCCAGGAGACCTACTGTGCTGGGAAAGATGTTTTTCCAGCAGAGGGAATGGAACTGGGAACCTGATGTGACTAGAAAATGATTGTAATACAGTCGTCTTGCCCTAGCCTCAGCCCCAAAATGTTCAGCTCAGTCAGATCTTAGCTCCAGTTCATCACCAGCTCTACAAATTATTGTTGCAGTCACAGCACACAACACTGTATGAGTTGAGACCCTGTAGTGAGTGGATGAGGAGAGGCAGGAGAAATGTGAAGGTTGGAATTGTGACTATTAAGTGATGACCTACAATTCTGGGCTCTTACCTTGAGCTAGTTCCTTGAGCTCGTCTTGCTTAAATGAACATGTGTGTTTGGGGTGAATGTTTTTATTGATCAAATGTGTCTGCTCAGCTTAAAGTCCAATGCTTTATTATTCCCAAATAATTTCTATGGGGAGGTTGAGTGGAAGGGGAATGTCTTGAACCTCCATCTCTGTTGCCCTGGAAAAGTCATTAAGATATCTTGTCACAAGTCTATAATGCCAGTAAAAGTCCTTTGACTTTGCAAGGGATTTATTGGATTCTCTTTTCATCAATGTGTTAATGGGAGGTGTGTACCAAAACATCTGGACATCAACTGGAGAATAATGTCCTTCATTATGTGCTGTCTGAGCCTTTCAGTGCACAGGGACATGCTGGCATCTTACCAGGAACTTGAGGCTACAATATATTTGCATGTAACCAGTTTTTAAAACTTCAAATGCTCCTATAGGCAACCTAAAATACTTGCCTAAACTTGTTTTAGTGAGACACCATGCAAAATTGCTTGTGTGTGCACCCCTCCCCCTGATCTCATTGCTGCTCATCGTGAGGTTGCTGGCAAAACATGTCTCTTCAGCAATCAGACTTTGGTATAGTATTACTGGAGTCTGAGCTTCCTCATTTAAAATTCATTGCTTCTGCAAACTTTCTTAACTCCCATGCCAGCTCAGAGGGATGGGAAACAACATTTCAAGTTAAAACACAAGCACAGTGCAGAGGAATACCTTTCTCCTGGATAATCGCTTTCTTTTTCAGATGTTATTTGGCCCAGGCAAGCGATCATCTCTTCTTGCTATGCCTTTATTGTGTTACATGCCTGTTGCAGTGGATTTTTTCCTGTATGTCTAGGCAGACCTTCGAGGGCAGGACACTCCTGTGACTGACCATGGCCAATGCAGCTGTGCCTTGGCACCTTACACCTGCTCAGTGCTTAGTGTCTGTAACTAGAACCTGACCTGGAGTCCCATGCAGTGCAAATACCACTTGCCATTCACAGAACCACAGAATGTTTTGAGCTGGAAGGGACCACAAGGATCATAGAGTCCATTTTCTGGAACCACACAGGACCACCCAAAAATCAGACCATGTGTCTGAGAGTGTTGTCCAAATGCTGCATGAACTCCATCAGGCTCAGTGCCATGATCATTGCTGTGGGGACCCTGTCCCAGTGTCCGACCACCCTCTTGATGAAGAACCTTCATCTGATACCAGTTGAGGCAGTGTAAATGGGATGTTTCCGAAGAGCTCCCTGGAAAGCATGGTCTTTGCGGAGATCACTGCATTGTAAGTGATAATGATTGAGACCATTTTAAAAAAAGAAGTTTTAATTTGGCTCTGTCATTTTGTAACCCTTTGCTGTTAGTTCTTCTGTATGAGCCCCAAAAGATGATGTGTTGAGCTCCAATAAGCAGGAGGTAGGTGCTGTGTTACTTGTTAACTTGGTGATATTTCACAAGTTTCAAATAAAATTGCTTAGTAAAACATTTCTTTCAATACGATATAAGTCATGAATAAAACTGCTAGAAAGGAATTGGTGACGTTTTTGGTGCTGACTGATATCTTTGCAAGGCGGGAGTAGAGATGTTTAGCTGACTGAGGAGGATAGACAGAACGTTGGTCAGGGTTTTATCACTCTTTAGCCTTTGAAATAGCAGTCTCAATGGACTTCTGCCAGCTAAACAAAGCCTGAACATGGAGGGAAGGCTAGATGGCAAAAGAGGAGGCTTTGATTTTCCTCTTACTCATTAGGCTTCTTTATTTCATCTGAGTAAACAGAAGCTTATCTTTAACAGGAAGTGGAAGAGATACTAGAGATGGAACTTCAAGCAATGCATGTTGCTTTACCTCCTATGAGAATAAATCTTGTTTTTCTGTGATACAAAAATAGCAGAAAGCAGGTGATTGGAATGGAAGCAGCAGATGTTTGCATTTATACACTTGCCCAAACTGGAGTAGAATACCCAACCTATTGCTTTTCACTGCCTCTCATTGAGGGGCCTTGTCACCAGTTTTAGAATTAACAGAAACTTGGAGTCAATTTGGTGGTGGCTGAGTTGCTTTCATTACACTAGTCTGAAATTTCCCATTGTTGCACATTTTCTTAATTACCTATCTGTAGTCTTATATTCAGTGGTAGAAAAGGCTGTGAGGAAGCTTGCACTGCTTGTTAAGCTGGGAGGCTTTATTTCTTTTTCTTGAATGTTGGTGCAGATTTTTGTTAGCTGAAACCATTCCTAAACTCTGAAGTATGCTTGAATATATGGGTGCATGGTGGCAGAAAGAAAATCGCTGTTGTATCAGGGATGAATCTAAACTTTGCACAGCATTGTCTCTGAAGCTAAGAGCCCTGCTGAGCTTTAAAATGGAATTGACTGTACCTCCACTCCTTCTGAACACAAGGTGGTCAAGATACTCAAGGGGCCAGTAGGAATTTGCTCTAGTAGTCTAGCAGAAGATGCTGCAGGACCCTGCTTCAAAGATGGACATTTGACTATTGGAGCTCTGTGGACAGTTTGGCCTACTGCCTGAGCCTGGCTATGCAGAAGTTACAAAAAGTGCAAACGCACAGACCGCTGTTGTTTTGTCCAGGATGTCTTTGCCTTACCAGTAAAACAAGGCACAGTAGCAAATGCAGTGTGTCCTATGAGTAAGTTTTACTACAGGTGGTTGGCATTTACTTTCTTAATGTCCTAATAAAGAGAACTGAAGATAAAAATCAGGCTTTGGTTCATATATTAAATTGGTCTTGAGTTATAATCTTCTCAAGGGCCCAGATTGGTGTTTTGATAGATGGATTTTTTTTTTCCACAGTGAGAGTCTAATTAAACTAACTGTGATCCTGACTTGGGCAGATTGTGTGCAGGTGGAAATATTTGTAGCTTCTCATTGGATGACCAATAGAAAAGAGGAATAAAATATCTAAATTTATTTAAATCTTTCATAATAACTAGCTACTAGTGAAGCAGTAGTGTGTGTGTACACTGTCTACCTGCTCTCCTGTGTTAGACAATTGTGCATGATTCAGTCTGTTCTTGCTTCATTGTCAAGCTACACCTTTAATGCCTGGCTTTTGAAGTATCTGCTGGTACTATTTTTTATGTTAGGAAGAAATAAGGATCATGCAGACCCGCTTGCATAACAATTAGGTGTTTAGAGGTGCATTGTTGACAGGCATGAGGAGGAATCAACTATCACTGTATGTGGAAATGGGCACATAAAGTGTTTCAGAGACTTCACTAAAACTTGCAACTTCTGGAGGTTGGTGAGGAACTTGAATTGAATCAAAGTCTTGTATTCAGCAGGTTATAATTCTTACAACTGTAGTAAACATGGAATTTGATTAGTACTGAAATGAACATCTTAATGTTTAATGAAAACTAGCATGTTAATAAATGTACATATCAGATGTCAAAGGCCCTGTAGAGGGGAAAAGAAGACATGATGAAAATAGGCAGATTCTTTGGATGTAAAATGCAGAGGTTGGCAAGAGCTGTTAACTGTCAAGAATGGATTTAAACTTTTAAAAATTTTGGAAAGTGTTTTTATATGGTTCTTTTGTTTTAAACATAGCAATGTGCCTGACTTCTGCAGTGGCAGAGGAAGACAGGAGAGTATTTGGTCAACCTGGAAGGCAGAGGTTTCCTGTAATGCTGGCCTTGACTTTCTCTGAATCAGCTGTTAGATGCATTGCCCCCAGTATTTTTGTTTTTGAAAGACACAGGTTTTCTCATCTTAAGAAATTCCGACCAAAAAGTGTAGAAAACAAAACAAAAACAATCAGAAAAACAAAACAAACCACACAAAACCAAAAACCCACAGCCCTTTCCACGCTTTCTCCTTGACCCATCCACCCCAGCCACTTAAAGCTGTTCACTTTAAGTATGTTTCTCCAAAAAGCCTTCACGTGCGATTGAAGACATCTGGCAGGTTAGAAAAGTGATAGATCCAATGGGCTCAAAAGCTGGGTGCCAAGCAAGCTTTGCATGGTCTAGTGTACACAGATTTCTTATCCAGTTCATCAGCTGCTGATTGAGCTATAGTGGGTATTTTAGACTTTCCATTTTTCAATTTAAATGCCAAATACCCTTATTAATATCTGAATCCAATTACTTTTGCTTGTGGTGTTTACATCTTTTTGTTTTTCTTTTTTATTTATTTTTAATGTGAAGAATCAACCTAGCTGTTAATGCAAAGCAATGGGACAACTGTGGGAAGAGGAGGAGGATTTTTTTCCTGTTGTAGACCTTGCCTGTGCAGCGAAAACTGGTGTTGTCTACCTTCGTACCACCTCTGCATGCAGAGAAAAGAATCTATCAAGATGCAAGTTAGTTTTGATTGCAGGAGCCATTTAAAATACTAATTAAAATCAACAAGTGTGAATTAGATGCCGAAGCATTGTACCTCAGCACGAGGACTGATGTGAATTGGTTGGTTTCTAAATAAACAGAACTGATGAAGTGAGTTGGCTAAAAATGGGCTGTACCCACGTGTGCCATCACGGTCAATGTGCAACAGGAAAAGATAAGGCTAGTGCATACGGGACAGAAGAAAAGGGAAAACTGTTAAATATTGACAGATCAGATATACTTTTGGAAATGGGGGGGGGATTAGGCTGTCTGTTTTTCAGCCTGTAATATTACCACTGGTAATATTTAACTAGTGGTGATGGGCAACTCATCTCTACTATCTGTTCCTTGCAAAGGCAGCATCAATATGAAAGAAAAACAGGGTGATTGGAATAAGCAAGGAATGCTGTCACTGCTTCAGATAGGAACAGTCCTGAGTTCCCTGTAGAGCTTGAGAAGAGCAATCAGGTCACTGCTGAGCATTTTCTTTTTTCTCCCCTCAGTTCTATTCTACCCTGTTGTGTGACTTCCAGAGTGATGTAACTGGGGGGTGTTGTGGTCCTGTGCTCTCCGATGCTCACCCTTTCCTCGCACCTGTGCTAGTGCTCAACTTCATCTGGTGAACAGAAAGGAGACAACTTTCTTCTGGCAGCCTAGAAACCTGACCTGGCTTGTTGCAGGATCAGGCAGGCAGCAGAGCTGATGTGGGGACCAATCTCATGCACTGTGGAGTGAGGTCATGTCGGGGCCAGCTGAGATTGGCTTTGACAGTGGTGGAGCCGTGGCTTCATACACCTGAAAAATGCTCAAGTGTACAGGCTTATGACTGCAGTTGCTAAGTTCTTCTCCATAAATCTATCAAAGAGATTTCCATCTTGAAACATCTGGCACTGTGCTGGTTCAAGCTCACTGTCCTGGCACAGTACTTCAGAACTAATGAAACACTTACCTTGATGGTTTTAAGGCAAGCGGATGAGCAAATTAGCCTCTGGACTTGGTTGGGAGAAAATAGCGTGCAAAGAATTTAAGTACCTTAGGTTTCTGGGAGTGTGTGGGGCCCTGCGAGGCTCACTGCTCTGCTTTGTTGATGGCATGTCCCCTCAGAAATGCTGCCCAGCAGGGAGGCTGCTGAGCAGCTGTAGGTGATGGCAAGGTGTTAGGAGCAGAGGTGCGGCTGTCTCAGCTTGTCCGCTTGCACTGCAGCAGGTTTCTGTACAAATACTTGATATCCTGCTCTCTGCTTTGCTGTTTGCTTTAGTTAGTTTCTGAAAGTGGAGGTGAACAGAATGAACAAAGCTAATCATTTGGGGCTTTATTCCTAAAAGCAGCGGGATTGATCACTTCTCTGGAAAGCAGTCAGCAGAGGTAACTGAGGTTTAAAAAACAAAGTGCTTACTCTGTTCACAAGCCTTTTGCTTAGGAACTGTTTTGATGCTATCTATTTTGATGTTTTTGATTTTTTTTTCCTCCTCTCTTATCCCCTAAATTTAAGGGGCTTAACAAGAAAATGCGATCTTTATCACTTCATCCTCTTTCTCTTAATTTTTGACTGCATTGAGGTTGTTCAGAGGGCTGATTATACTATGCTGATCTTTATTGTCTAGCTTGCTATGCTGATTTTTCCTAGCTTATCTTGATTTCTCTGTACCTTATTTTAATAAGAGTACTATTATATTTTTCAAGCCCTGAATAGCAGAAAATAAAACGAAACAAGTCTTGCTGTGCAATAGAAAAAAAAAAAAAAAAAACAATCTGTTTCCTCTCAATTCTTTTCCTAACTTCTAGCCTACTACCATTTCTTAAATGAAACCTGTGCTTCCTGTTTTCTTTTTTTTTTTGACTGAAGTCTCTGTCAACAATTGTGCGTTTAAAAGTGAATTCTTGTCCCCTCTTCTGACCCACCATGCCAGTTACCTCCTCTTTGAAATATTGCCCTCACAAAATGGAGGCACAAACACATCCTTGCATGAAAACAAAGAGATTTAAGTAGCTGATGTGGGGCTTGGGGAGGAGGAAGGAGGGAGGGAATAAATCTTTGCTACTGCGTGGATTCTCAGAAATGGTGGGTTGTTCAGATGTGAGATGGTTGAGGGGGGCAGAGTATAGATAGTGTGCTATATTAAGCATCATCGTACACTTAACGTTTTCATCACGTGAGGTTGGTTAGTGGGTGATTTCTTGAAGTCAAAGGCAAGTTTAAATTTTTTTCCTCATTTTATGTGAGGTGTTGGTGGAGCTAAGGTATCAGTAGGATGGGGTGAAATTGGTTTTAGCCCAATGCTCATCAGTACACAAAAGGGATTCAGTCTCTGTATTTTGCTTGATATGGCAGATTACAAACCAAGTACTCCCTTGGTACTTGTATATAGTCTATTATAGTAAAAATAAGAATGACTTCACCTTTCTCATAAATATGAGAAAGTCTTTGGACATGAGTGTAGTAGTCCTTATGCTAAAATTGAATTTGTGTAATACTAAACTCTACACATGTTCACATGTTTAGTATTACACATGTATTACTGTATATTAAAAGAACTATTTTCAAAACCTAATGAAATAGGTAAGTTTCTCTAAAGCATTTGTCAAAAAAGCCTTTTTTGTGAGCAAATTCAGTGTGTATCTTCATCCGTGTGCTTTGACCACTTTGATTCAGGAATGATATTTACATTTAATGCCTCTTCCCCCCATTTTTTTCAGCCTTCTCATTAATGTGACAGTTTCTGGAGAGTGTCTGTGATACAGGCAGCTTGCCAGTCACACTGGTATTATTTACTATAAATCCACTGAGGAGCAGATAGGTTGCAGCCTCCCTAAGAGCTGTTAGCTGGTTGCATTGTGCCATGCTGCTTTAGTGCAAAAAGAGGCTGAATCCCCCTCTCTTGGAGTGCGAGGGAAAGGATCTGTGCAGAAGTCCTAACTATAATAGATCATAACATACTGGTGTGAACTATCCTGTAAGTGCATTTCCACTCCATGTGTAATAGTGAAATAAGGTCACCTCTCTGGTCGCAAACTTGACACGCCATCTACTTACTCTGTTGTCTGTTCAGAACAGCCTCAGCGTAACTTAAGCGGGGGAGGGAGAGCAGCAAGAGTTCTGCTGGTGAGAGCTTAAGTGGTATTTCATTAAATGTTGGTATTTTGCTCAGAGCTATTGCTGTCCTGCTTTACATTCTCATCTGTGGGACACTTTCTCTTGAAATGAAGCCAGAATATGCTCGTTTGCACAGAGCTGTGTACAAATGCCTTTTCTTCCCTTGAGTCTTAGTTATCAAAGTTTGGAATCTACTGTGCCTAATTTATATCTGATTATTATTTTTTTTCATTTAACACTAGTCTAGTTCAAATGTCAGCCTTGAAACACAGGGATAAGAAACATTTCTTTCACTGGAAATGTAATAAATGACCTTAAAATAGTGCCTTATGTCACGTTAAAACTCAACTTCAATTCTGATTGTTTACTTTTCTTACAAAATGAATACTCTCTGAACCTTCAACAATCAGAGGGCTGTAAGACTCTCATGTTCATGTGTTTTCTTTTACTGTTCTACGTTTTCTTTGCAGTGTTATTTTAGATCTTGCCTACCTTATCCTTAGAATAATTATTTTCACTAAGTTGCATAGTGGCTGGGAAGAGGCTGCTCCACCTGTGAAGCTTTCCTGCAGTTCAACAGTTACTTAAAGCAAGGGCTGCTGCTGGAGGAGCCAGGTGCTGTTCTGGGCTGTTCCCCTACTGGTGCTGGCACAACTCACTATTGCAATATAAACCAAGGAATGGAGATTCACTATTTTAAAAGTACTTGTTTACACTGGGTTAAAGGTCATGATTTTACTTATACTTTGGGTCAAAGCAGTTCATTTCATATAAGGTCAGATTTGGAGTTTGTTGGTCTCTTTGTTTGTTTACTTTTGTTTCATCAGTGAGTCTCTGACTTTGGATTCCTGAAGAAGTTATCTTAAGATACAAAGAAGTTAAATAGCTGGCTTTGTTCATCATTAAGTCATAATGGATCACCAGTACTTTTGCATGTTAGAAAGCAGTAAGACAAGTTACAATACCAACTTTTTTTTTCTGCTTTATCCTTTAACTATGTGTGCTCATGATGCCTGCAAAGCAAAAACCAGGCACACTTAATAATGGGCACTAATGTACAAAAGTAAAAAAAGAGAGAAAGAAAGCTTGGATTGATTCTTTGCTCTTCCTCTGTAGAAAGCAGCTTGTTGCTCTAGCCCCAGAGAGCTCTGCTATTCTGAAGTGTCATGGAGGGATTTGGCATGACATACTTGCCCTCAGGCATGTTCTTGTTGCATAGCTAATCACATAATTTAAAAGTGATGCTGTAGCTATTGAATTTTTAAAAGCTATATGGAGGGTTTTTTACTGAACTACTTCTTTCCATCTACTCTGGGATAATCATCGTAGATAATCACCAACATAGAAAGCTGTTTAATCTGTGTTGAGAAACATCTTCAAGTGAAATCATTTATAGACCTTTGACAGAGCTCTGGTTAGTTTTAGTTTGGGATGTTGGATATTTTGGGTCCCTAGGGGTTGTTTGTGTAAATATAGATGTGCATGTGTGTATATATATATATATATATAAAGTGTGTGAGATATATACATATATATGTATAAGCATTTTTAATATTTGGAGTAGGTTAGATAAAACATTGCAGGATGTTGATCTACAGAAATAGATATCGTTCCCTGCACTAAAACAGATGGGACAAGACTCCTTAGCTTATCTAGTTTTGGCTTTGTTTTGATGTTGGTGGAAATAAACCTTGTTCCTAGCTAGACGCATGCCTTCCTTGTAGAAGATTTACTGAAAGGCTTACTTTTAAGAGGGTATTTTACAAGTAAATGCTACTATTTTCAAGAGACATCCCCAATATGGGGACTCTTTATTAAAACTGAAAGCCAAGAACCAGTCTTCAACATGACTAAAATAAATGGCCGTTTCTGCAAGCTGCAAACTCTTTGTGCTATCCTAGTAGAGAAAATGTCTGACATCTCAGGCTGCAGCTCCACGTGTGCTGTAGGAGCAGATGTGGAGCTTGAAGGACCGCTGGTCATTGCACCAGTAGCATGGCAGGGACAGTTCTGCAACAGGGAGCTGTTGCACAAGGCAGGCCTTGCTGACCTAGCCTGGCATTCCACTTAAAGCCCTGCTTTGTCCCCTCTGTACTTCTTTCCTTCCTTATGCTGCTCCTGCTGGTGATCTGGTGGATCTCTGCTGGCAGGTGAAGTTACTAACAGCAGAGAACTAAAGCAGAGAGAGTAGATGAACTTGGTCCTGGGCTGTTGTTTGTGGAGGGGGTCTCAGAGTACCTTTGAGGATGGGACTGCCTGGTCAGGAGCACAGAAGGTGGCATGGGGGAGGAAGACACTAGGTGGCTGTGGCCTGTAGGAGTTGCTCAGCTGGTAGCTTTTACTGTCATGTAAAGTGAACTCAGTGGCTGTATGCTGAAGCACATAAACAGAACTCCAGGGATTGCTTTGGTGTCTCTGCTTCTGGGAACAGTGAAGTCAAAAAAAGGTTATTTGAAGAACATCTTTAACCACTACAAACTTTTATCCAATGTCTCTCTCTCCCTTTTTAGTGAATTTTTAAAAAAAAAAGTCACAAAGTTGACTTGTCATTGTCCACTTCCTTGAATGCAAATAAGCAGCAATTGCACAGCTGTTTTCTGATGCCTTTGAAAGAAAGCCCTTTCTGCAAAGGGGGCACAATCTGGTATATGGGCATCAGTTCGGTGCACAGCTGAACTGCTAATCCTTGTGCGGAGTGGATGCCTGGAATGTAGTTCAGAAGTGTTCTAGATTCATCATTTCTTAATAGAGGGATCAGATGCCTTAGGTTTGCTTTTTGGCTATATCTAGATAACTTGCACCTCATGTAGGATTTGGAAAAGTAAAATAAGAAAATACATTGCTTTTTCTCCTTAAATGAGCATTTGATTCCTATCAAAATGACATTGTTGCCTTGAAATTGTATAACCATGTTGTATTAAAGTGAGGCAATCGCTGAAGAACTACAGGTTTAAAGGGTATTTGCTCTGAAAACTTGCAGAAGGCAAAATTTCTCTATCCTGTGCTAGCCAAATGCTTGGCTTTGGCCCTACATGTAGGATTAGTGCCATGGGGATTATTATTTGCTTTTTATTCACAGACTGTACGTAGGGTTTGTGTAGCTCATTTGTCTGTGCTGATGAGTGGTAGAACATCAAAATGATGCTGAATGCATCTAGAAAACTGAACACAGAGGCTGATGGAGCAAGGTTGCTGTCCTCCAAGGCAAAGTGAGACAGTCTGGCTCCTTAGGGTCAAGTTATGCAATGTAGTTTGGGCTGATGTAATAGCTCACTTCTCTCCAGTGAAGGAGAATACACCCCCTCACATTCCTCCTCCGCATGCTGTTCCCCCTGCACTTGTCCTCCTAGTCTGACACTGATCTGACTGTACATAAGGCCCCTTTGGCTTCCTGACCTGGCAGAAAGCTCATTCTTGTGCCAGGTTAATTTCCCACTGTTAACACGCTGGCTTGGTTTACCATCCTGTCAGACCAGTGCCAGGGTTACAAGAGAGGGTCAGAGGCAGCGCCTCCCCATTTCTGACAAGGACAAGCTGTTAGGAGTGAGCTGATACAACTTCATGCTGAGGCTTCACTCCTGTGACTCTGAAGCCACTGTTGGTACATGCTGACCCTGTCCCTACCCACCTTCCCTCTGGGCTGGCTCCAGGACTGGCTGGAGAGTGTACTGAGAAATATCAGTGTCTAAGCTGCCATGAAACTACTGTCTCCATATGCGATAAGAGCTTTACCTGTTCTACTCCTGGTGAAACTCAGGTTTTGCACAGGGGTTTGACTACCTGCAGGCATTAGCCTCGTAGGCACATCCTGACATTGTGACATACATGTGTCGCGCTTTGTCTCCGCCAAATCCTGCTCTGAAATCCAGAGTGAGTCTGTCCCTTTAGGTGAGATCATACCTTCAATGCCTAATTAGTGTTTGATAGGCAAAATTTGCATAATATTTAGGTAGTACTTTTGCCATTTATATTGTCAATCAAACATATATATATTGATCGTTTCAGCTGAACTGTTTGATTTTTCTGGTCAGCAAACTCCAGTAAGAAAATTGCATCCAACATTAAGTCTCTAGTGGAGTAAAATTAGATTTTTTTTGGCAATGACTGCCGTAGTTTTGGATATCAAACTCTTATTCTTCTTTTGTTTTTAAAGCCATTGGGTAGCCTGATCATTCTTGGCTGTTTTCTTCTACTCCTCTTCTCAAGTGATTGCACAACTTCACATTAAAGTCAATAATTCCTCATTGATAATTGCTCTCAGGCTATGACATCAAGATTTTCTAGAAATATAAATCCATAGTGCTGATAGCAGGCTATATGATTTCATTCTGGGAGCTGGCCAGTACAGTTGGGCTCGCTAATGTACGGGATGCAAGGGAGAAGATGATACAACACCAGTGTGCATGTGTGCTTAACGCATTTACTCTGTTTTCTAGGGACTTGCTGTGTTACAAGAGGACGTCCTTAATTTAAGTGTTCCGTGATAAAAATGGAGCATCTCCTTGCTATTAATTGTTTGAATATTTTGTTGTTCTAATACAGCTTTCCTCATTCCTGCCTCTGCATATTTGTTGTGGTTGGCAGAGAGAATTAATTGCTTATGAAAGTATTGCTGCAGGGATTAGTCTATCGTAAGTATTCTACTTCTTGCCTTTCAGGAATTCCTGATGGTCTAATATGTGGGTTTTGGAGGCCTGGTGCAGACCTGCATTCAGGGCAGCACTCTGCTCTGAAGCAGATGTGTTCAAAAGGATTATCAGGAACATTCTTCATTTGCACATGGGTGGAGTGGGTTCAGTGCTTGAGTGAGAGAGACCACTGTGGGCTGCTCCAGAAGTTAGGAATTGGAATTTAGGTTCTGGAACAGCCAACCACAGGATGCTGACGGGGCCAAGAATTTAACAGGGTTCAAAAAGGGATTGGATGTTTGCTTAGGGGTTAGGAATAGAGGGAGTTGTCAGAATAAATGATTACCAAACGTTTTGGAGGGAGTATCGAACCTTATGTTTTTGTGTCTGAACAAGTTTCTAGGTATCAGGCTGGGTAGTACTGTCTTGGCTGATTCTGAGGCTCTTGATCTCACAGAGGAGAGGCAGGACTAGTCAGAATTCTAGGCAGCACTCTGCTTTGGCAGTTGTGTGGTCAGAGAGCTATCCCCAAACCTTCTGGGGACCGGGAATGTCACATCGGTAGGTTTGGCTTGCAGTGTGGTGTCCTCTTGTTTTGGAGCACTTTGGAGGCATGGAGGCAGGCTGCCTGGTTGAGAGAAGGTCTTCGAATTTGTACCTCCAGCAGTAGTTCTGTTCCCACATGAACTCCCAAAATGCCTTTGTGAGGGGTCATGTATGTTAGGACTTGAAATTTATACTGTGCAAAGCTGTGTCAGAGGTACTCAAGCCAAACAAGTGAAGCAGATTCATTCTTGGCTAATAAAGTCACTGAGTGCATCCCTGAGCTTGGGCTGTAGAGCCCCTCAGAGTGAAGCATGTACCTTCTGCATGCGAGTATGTTGGGCTTTGTAGCTGTGACTGCTCATTCAAAACTGATCAGTATCTCTTCACAAAGCTTTTTATTTTAAAACGTGTTTAGTTCACGTTCACATTGTACACACCTCAAGCACTGAAACGATCCTTGGGGAGCAGTGGCATGAGCACAGCAGGTTTCATCTCTTAATGTTCCAGCTGGCTTGCCAAAATCAGTTTGAGCTTAGAGCTTGTTGAAGGCAGTGCTGCTGCACTCATTTTCTCTGCTCCCTTGTGTTATCCTTGCTTCTCCTGCAGCCAGACAGGGAGCTAAGCCAGATGAAAACTTAACCCTACCATCTCTAAAAATAACACTAGTTTTTCTTAATTTCAGTTTCCTGATGTAGCTCTCCATCGAGCAGCTATAGGAGTGCCAGTGACAATGTAAAGGAGAGGTCAGTCAATGTGGGCAGTTGATTATGGGGAAGTAGGACAGTAAGCTATAACTTAATGGCTTAACCCGTATGCTGAGATACTGTATTTCTTCCTGCAATCCTAAAATCAGATGCAAAACAGAAAAGGAGTGTGTCTCCTCCCCCCCCCCCCCCCCCCCCCCCTTTTTTTTTTCAGTTCTTTTCCTTAGAAAAAAGAAACTTTCAGTCTTTGAGCTTAGGCCTCTGAACTATCTTCATCTGCAAGAGTTTATTTTGTTGCCAGTTTCAAGATAAAAGGAAATCGGTAAAAATGCTGCCTGAACTTTAATGTTATCACATGGGTTAATTCCAGTGCTTTTGGATAAAAATGGAAAGGAGAGAAGCTTCTTCCTCTTCCTATGTTTGCTGGAAAAACCTCTTGCAAACAAGGGTAGTGATATGTCTAGGAACACTCATTAGTGTACTCCTTCTCTAGAAGCAACATAACTTTTTTTATATATATTTAAATGGTAGGATCCTATGCTGTGCTTCTATCATTTTGTTCAGATGTTTAAGAAATGGCAACAGGGTGGAAAGAAACTTTCAAGATTTCAATATATACAGCACCATGGATGAAAGAAACCTTGCAGCTTATGGTCTAATGATTGTTGAGAAGCTGACATTTGTCTGGAGGGAAAGTTGTCATTGTTTTTTGAGTGTTTTTTTTTTTTTTTTGGAAGTAGGAGTGGGTGGTGTGACATGAATGAAAGACAGTATTTCCTCTAATAAAGCATGCTTAATGACAGGTAACTTGTTTGCTTGCATTGTAATTTCTGTGCTTCAGCCATAGCTGAGATGTAGTTAGCTTCTCTAGAGTGAGTTTTTTTTTTATGCATTGTGCTTTGCTGTGTTTTGGAACCTTCACCTGTAATTGATCAGGTGAAGGTTAGTTAACATCTGGGCTGCAAACTGCTTGTTGTCTTGCAGGGTCCCTAGTGAGCAGTATATAATAGAGATCACCCCTCCCTCTGATGGGACCCTTTCAGTAAAACCTGAAGGATGCACCCTGCTGCAAACCTAATGCATCAACCCATGTTCCACGTGGTTCAGGCAGGACAGATGACTTAAAACGTGCCATTGTAATCGAACAAACTATTTCAGAGAGATGCGGTGGCTATTTCAAAACATGTAAAGGCTGGCTTTCCTCTCTTCAAATTGCACTGAGACATCAGGCTATTCTGGTCTCAAAACTCAGGGATCCTGCAAAACATATTTTATTTTATTGGCTGAGTAGAAAAGCGAGAATATTCCTAAAGACTAAAGGTGGGGCAGTTGGAGATAAATAGTTAAGAAGTTTAGAGTGCTCAAGGGGGTGGAGGTTGGGATAAATAAGACAAAAAGGGGTAACTTTCTGACCTTGGGATCTTTTCAGGAAAGAGGAGCTACAGACCTCTAGCTTGGGTAAAGGGAGGGCAATGGTGCTCCTGATTTTAAATACAAGCTCAGTGTCATGGCTAAAGAAAGTGGGTTTGGGTGACAGATGCTTCACTAGTGGGGCAGCAGTAGCTAGTTCTACATGATGTTGGGGAGTGGTTTTGCATGCTGCAGCTCTGAATTGTAGTCATGCCTAATTTTTAAGAAATTACGTGAGCATCACAGGAATTGGAAATTGGAACACCTGTGTTTACCTTGGTTATCTCTAAATCAAGACTTCGTGGATTGAAGTATTCCAGAGGAGTGACAGCTGTCTTTATCAGCCTCGAGCGATGAAGAGTTGCATGCTAACCACAAAAACTGCTGCTTAGGAATTTTGCTTTTTATACAAAAAAAATCAAAAGGCAAATAAAGTATGTGAAGAACATATGTTTTCAAGTTCTCTGCAGCCAGTATGTCTAGAAGTACAGTGGATAGCCCTGTAACTTTGCTAATGCTGTAAGAAAAAAAATAAAAATTAAAAGTAAGCATTGTGAAACTTAAAGAGCAATTGTGGGAGTAGCACTGAGTCTAAGCATGTGGGGTGCATGCGTACATTCACACATACAACAGTAATTACAATAGCCTAAAATTCATGTCCCAACCACAATGATGTTACTCCATTCTTCAGTAACTAAGAAAGGAATTTGGCCCAGTGAATGAATTTAAAACACTCTCAGTTAAACTGACTGATCCAGAAGCATTCCTTCATGTTAGAAGAAACATGTGCGTTTTATTATGTTCACAGACAGCGATTGTCATATATCTGAATATGAACAGAGTATTCCTTGCTAGTCTTGCTTCTCTTAAGTCAGAGTATACTTGACTAGTTTGTATTAACCAAGTGGCTTTAAGAGAGACATAGTGCAAGCACTGATTTAGGGCTGGCGATAAGTAAAAATTCTCTGCTGGTAGGGGTTCTTTGTAGTTCTGTCAAAAGGGCATGGGATGAGCCTGCTTCAAAGGGGTAATGTGCAGAGTAGTTTTATAATACTTACTATTACCAAAGAGGATTAGGTCTGCATTGTTTACAAGACACTGGTGCCCTTGGGAAGCCCAGTTTCTGTCTTTGCCTGTGGCTCAGGGTCACAGAATTGCTGAGGCTGGGGAGCATCTCTGGATGTCTAGCTTCTCTGCTCAGAGACGGGTCACACAGAGCAGGTTGCCCAGGGCCATGTTCAGTTATGGTCTGAGTACCTCTAAGGGTGAAGACTCCGCAGTCTTTTTGGGTAACCTGTTCCAGGGTTTAATCACCTTCACAATAAAAATACAAAACAAAATAAACCTTTGTGTGGAATTTGCAGTATTCAGTTTGTCTGTTCCCTTCTGTCCTTTCAGTCCTGAGAGGAGTCAGACCCCATCTTCTTAAGGTACTTATGGATCAGATTCCTCCCCCAGCCTCTTCTTGAGGTTGAACAGTCCCAGCTCTCAGCCTGTCCTTGCATGGCAGAGCTTGGTGGTTCTATGCTGGATTGTGCCACTGTGTCCTTGTATCTCTCATACTGGGAAGCCCAGCACTGGACGCAGTACTTCAGAGGTGGCTTTGCTAGCGGTGAAGGTAAGGATCACCTCCATCAGCCTGCTGAACCATTCTTTCTAATGCAGCCCAGGATGCTCTTGGTCTTATTTGCTGCAGAGGTGTTCTGCTGGCTCGCATTCAACTTGTTGTCTGGAAGGATGCTCAAGTCCATCTCTGCAAAGCTGCTCTCCAGTCAGTTAGCCCATGGCGTCTACTGGTACATGGGCTGATTGCTCCCTAGGTGCAGGACTTTTCATTTCCCGGTGTTGGACCACAAGAGATTTCCATCAGCACACTTCTGCAGCCTATCGAGGTCTCTAAATGGCAGTGCAATCATCTGTGTTATCAGCCACTCCTCCTAGTCTTGTATAATTTGAATATTTGCTGAGGGTGCACTCTGTCCCATCATCTAGGCTAGTAATAAATGTGTTGTTAAACGGTCTTGGCTCCAGCATCGATATCTGGAGTAGCAGCCCTAGTGGCTGGCCTCCAGCTGGGCTTCTTGCTTCTCATCTCCGCCCTGCACTTCAGCCATTTGCAGGTTGTATGTTAAAATCTGAATCAGTAAATAGGACCTATTGAACTATTGCTAGTTCAAAAATCCGGATAACTATCGCTGGAAAGAAGAGATAAAAATAGAGAATAATGGAAAAAAACAGAGAAAGCTGCAAAAGAAAGGGAGAGGGAGGGCGGTACATGATCACATTTCTGGGTGAAAGTCCTGCTAGTTGGCAGTAGCTAAGCTTTTCGTTTGTCCACAGTCTTTGGAAGTCTGGATTGCTTTTTTATTTTTGAAGGAAAATAGGTCAAAATGATAGGAACAGTTCGCAATCTGGGTTTGAGATCTGAAAAAGCTGTTCAGAAAAATGAGTCCTGTGCCTCAGTTTCACAAGGACAACTGGATGAAATCAATGTACTGAATTCCAGCCTTTCTTGTCTCCACAGGGGAAGATCTTGCCTTTGATTACTGTTGATTAATACAACTTTTTCTCTCTTGAGTATGGGAAATGATCCAGTACTTAATTATTAGGTATTGCGAACCTCAAGGTTATGCATGTTATGTACACGTCTATCTCGGCTTGTTCTGGTTAAATTGATACTAATTGGTTTTGTGGAAAACAAGCCTTCTGATAAGATGTCTTGTTATCAGTGTTCCTGCTAAGCTAATTAAGCCCCTGAGACACCACTGCTATATGGTGTTTTTCTTCCTGCCATGAAATGAAGTGTTTTGTTCATAGGCATATGAATTTTTGTATTGTAACAAGTGATAGTTGCGCCAGGGGTTGATCTTGCTGGGAGGGCAGCTCTAGCATATTCTGCAGTTGGTATGTCTGCTGAGACAAAACAGTCAGAGACTGCTGGCAAGGTGTTAGTAGGCCAAACGCTACCACAAATCGATGGTTAATTTTAAGTCAAGGTCATTTGGGTGTTTGTGTCCCTGTCAGTATTTCTGTGACCAAACATCTCATCTCCAGATGCTAGAAATACTTTTACAGGTGTCATAAATTACAGTAGGAAACAATTCAATACCCAAATGAGCACAGCTGTGAATATCACCTGAGCTTCCTATGGAGATACGGCCTTAGGCATTAGCCAACCATTGTTTCACTTTTAGTACAGTAAAGTAACCGCCAATGCAGTAGCATTGGATGTGTTTCTATAACTTCAAAAAAAACTCCTCTTTCCTCTCCACCCCAGCTATGACCACTGAATTAAGTTGTTTTAGTGCAAATGCTTGTCATGAATTTGGTGCTAAAATTCTACTTTGTATATTCTGGAAAACTACTCTTCTGTTTGACTGCTATTTAAGGCTGGCATGTGTTGTTTATGTGTAGTTCTTTTTATGCGTGCTTTCCTGGAGTGATGTTATGTGTTCAGTTACAGATTGGCAGTGTTGTTTCTACGTGAAGCCTCAGTGCATCTTGATGTCTGTTCAGTCATGAAAAGAAATAGGGCAACCTTGAGGGCAATCTGTTGCAGTAGTGATGTAGTATTTATTAGTCATTCAAGGCAAGAGAAGAATTTCCATTCATTTAGATAGCTCTCTTATTGGCACCCTCTCTCTCTTTTCAATGAGTAGCACATGAATTCATCTACTAGACCTTTGCAAAGTATGCATTTGCCAGCTGAGCCAATGACTTTGTTTTAAATTACTATTAATATTTTGACGTTTTGAGAGAACTGTTATGTAAAGAGCAAGCAAGACCTTGATCTTCTCAAACATCCTTTTAAAATATGATCGTCCTTCAATTAGAAACTGTGATTTTAAATGTGTTATTTGCTGTTAAAAATGTATTTGAGAGCATGCACAGGATACCTTTGTGGTTTCTTTAAGAATGTGATTCTTGCCTGACCTTAATTATAGCTGTTACCTGTGCTCTGTGCCTACTTGTTGAGGATGCTGAAATAGTGATGAACTTCAAAGGGAGCAGGCAAGGCTTGTAGAAAATGGGGCTATGACTTGAGGAAATGTCTTGTTTGTTAACATTTTCTACCTGTAATAGAAAACAGTAGTAAGAAAGCATAAAAAACAGAATTACACAAGTGATGAGTTTGCTGCTTTGTAAGAGCATGTTGCAGGTTGTCCTGTGGCAGCAGGTCTCGCTAACATTTTTGAGTTTGCAGGAGCAGCTGGAGCCAAGTGGTATTAGTTGCACACACTGGGAAGTGGAGAGGTTAAAAAATTAAAGGATAGGTTGTCTGACCTGTCGGGATTCCTATGCTTTGTTTTAATGAAAATCGTGATCTTTCTATCTTCTAGTGGACTTCTCTAAGCAATGGTGGCAGGGAGTAATTTTTTGTTGAGACTTTTCTAAAGCTGTAGCATAGTTGGTATGTGTTAATGATGACATGTGAAAGTAATTTCTTCTTCTCTTGCTTTCTGAAGGTAATTGACCTTCGTTCTGTCACATATAAGCTAGAAGGATGTTATTTTTACAAGCTATTCTGAACAGCTGCAACCTTTTCATGAACACCAGAGGAGGTTTTAGGACTAGTTTGCAAGAAAAGCGGGAGTCTGTAGGTTGATGCTACCAGAACATCTCTTTCCAATTACAACAGACTTTTTTCCTTCTGGAAAGCTCTGTAAATTGATTTTTCTTCCTCTCTGTTGACCTGAGGAAGAGCATAGTTGTAGATGCAGTATATCCATCCTCTCGTAAGCTGCAGTTTCTGTAGATCTTTTCCTCATTAGCGGAGTTGTAAATAGAGCTATCACAGGCCAAAAAGTGGCTCTTTTCTTGCTTCCTTCACTACTTGGCATTTCAGGGCTATTAGCTGATCCTTCCTCGACTCTTGCTCAACCCTTCTGTTTTTTCAACGTCTTCTCTCCTTGCTTTAACAGTTTGTCCATGGCTTCCACATTAGTGGAGCAAACAATTATGAATTCTGTTCAGTACTCTATGCCTGAAGACACAGGTTGATCTACTTTTGGTAAATGTCAACCTGAGTAAAATGACAGGAGAGTGGGAGACAAAAAAAGATCTGCCTTCTTTTGCTCCAGAAAGCTGGCTGCTTTTGAGGAGAGGACAGAAGAAAGAGGGAGGGGAAAAGAGGAAAAAATCTGAGGTGCTTTATCAGACAAGGGTGGGTGCCAGAAGCGTAAGACAGCATAGATGCCAAATTTAAGCAAATATTGCTGAGTCTTTATGGATGCTGTTGCTGCAAGGAGAGGATGCATTTGCTTGTTAACAACTGTACCTGTTCACAAAGTTTTGAGCATGCTAAAGAAGATTAACCAGTTCACAAAGGAGAAGATAAACATGAAAAATCATCAGTTCTGAACTTCTCAATTGCTTTTTGTATGTACTTTTGTTCCCATTTTGTACACTTTTTTTTTCTTTTTTGCCTCTCCACAGTATCAGATTTTTATTGTTTGTGGAGAGACAAACAGACTCTTGTTCCAGAGTACGGGGGGAGGAGGGACGAAACGTGTAAGCACAGTGGAATGTCTTTTTTACTGTCTCTCTCTGGCTACAGGTCTAAGACGTGGGGATTTTAACATATAAGGAGCAGCGAAGTGTCAGAAAACAAGCGGCAATGAAAACAAAATACAGCCAGTAACCTTGGGGCTCTGAAACTGAGCAAATGTTTATCAGAGTAAGATTCTGCTGGACATCATTGAATAAGAATGAGTTGATGTCACACTTGGCAAGGGCGGGAGCTTGTTTTTTTCCACACGAACAGCACAACATAGCAAGAGGAAAGGAGAGGGAAGAGTGGGAAGGAGGGGAGGGGGAAGAAGGAGAGAGCTGTTTGCTATATATTGAACGAATAAAAATATATAAAGGCATGGCTTGTTTTGTTGGAAGGAGTTTTAGTGCTAGGACATAAATAGACAAAGGTTAAGGATGCTTCAGGGCTCCTCCTACACTGCCGCTCTGAAGAGCTGTATACAGATTCCTGACAGCCGTTGCGTAATTTGCTTTGACTTGCTCCCAGTAGAGGGTGTACTGTGGGCTCATTCCTGTGGTCCTTATTCAACAAAACCTCATTTGGCTTTAATGGGAATTTTTACTTGAATAAAGAAGTTCAGCTTTTTTGACCTCTGGTAGTTTCAATGCCTAGCCAATGAATAGGAGGATCTTCCCTCAACCCCTGCATACTCTGCTTTTAAAGCTTCATGGAATTTCACATTTCAAGTAATGCAAAATACTTACTGCAGAAAGAGAGACTTGCCTCAGGCAGGCAACGGAGTAGCAAAAGACGGCTTTCTAAAAGGTAGCATCTGAAGCTCAGAAGTAACTACCAGTATCCAAATTTAGAAGTGAGAAGTGTTAGAAAGCACCTCAGAAAAGGTGTAGATAAAATGGAGTGCTGTGATAGATCAGATTTTTCTAATGAATTCTGGGAGTCCACTCTCCTAAAAATAATTGAAAGCATAGGAAATGGTTAACAGCTTCTGATCTAAGAGCTGTCTGTACCGGAACAAACACCTTCTGGCTGTCAGCTCCTGTACAAATGCTCTCAGAGAGCACAGAAGTGACACTGCTTTTTTTATTTTTTTAATGTATAACTGGGTCTTTATATATATGTATATATATATATATATATAATGTATATATAGCTTTCTGTTACAAATGTAGGAACTGTGGGATGTTGCTCTGTTTGTGCTCATGTGTTCTTGTTCAGAGCCACCATTTGCAAAGTGGCACAAATTAAACCCTCTTGTCAAGAGCTCTCCTGTACTGGAATAAGTGTCAGTCTGGACATTATAACGGTGTGTATGCGAGGGGGCATTTGTGTCCTGTCAGCCTCCCTTCCCTCATCCCCACCGTGTATATAAGCTGTTAAGAGCAGCCTTCCTCACAGCTACCCAAATATCTAAGAGGTATTTCTTTGATTAGCAAGCAGCCTTTCAGGATATCAAGTGCGTATGGAAAATTGGACCATTATTTTTCATAATATAAAGACAATTAAACACTGGACTGTTGTGGGGACAGCCAGCACAAACTTTACAAATCAATTTGCTAATGTAACTTACATTCAGTGGGCTCTCATGGCAAGGCTTTTAGAGCCACTGTTTCGGGGAAGGAGGCAAAGCTTTGAATTTGACCCTTTCGGTATGTGATTCCCTCAGGTGTATGCGACTCTGCGGAAGCTTTTTGATTTGATGACTTCCTGCTAGACCACATTATCTCATTCAAAAAAATCTTGCTAATGAGGCATAGATTGAATAGATTTGAGTGTTCTCATCTGTTGAATGACCTTACTAGACATATACACGCTTCTGACCTCTGACAATGACTCAGCTCTGGGTATGAGCAAAGAGCAGTGCATCTGACTTCAAGGCAGACTGGACAAAGAAAAGCTGTTGTATCTGTGCTGGAGCCATTTAGGGTTGCAGGCAGCATGGCAGGGAAGGGGGAACAGTCGGGTTTGCAAGCTCTGCTCCCTTGCTGAATGCTACCCGAATCAAATGAATCCTTTAAGAGGCTGCAAGTGCAGTCCTCTCCCAAAACAAAGTTAGAAGGTGAATTAAAAATATTTGTATATTTATTAACTAGAGAGTTGAATGAAAACATTTAAGGTACTAATGTACCTCAGGACTCTCATTTCTAAGAGAGTCTTAAGAGTTCACCATTCTGGACTTTAAAGCGGTAACATGTTTCAAATTTCTTGTACCTTACTTTTAAGGCAGTTGAGGAGTTAGATGCTGGTGTAATACGTCTTCTGTAAAGTTAGTTTTCCTATTGCCTTTCTCCCCCAGTCCAAGAAGAGATGTGTATGTGTCTGCACTGCTGTGGTTTGTTCTCATAATACTTTTAAACTATTCTGTTAGAATTGAGATGTGGATTCAACATGTTGCTATGTATTTGTCTTAGTGAAAAAAAATACTCTGTTTTGTGAAATGGTGGGGCTCTTCTGTCATCACTTCTGTGGTTATATTCGAAGACGAAAGCCATTCTACCTTCCATTTCCAAAAGGAGGTAGCCTGTGTTTGTGGGTTGGTGCCACAGAACTGCTACATTCTTGCTGTGCTTCTGATTTGTGTACCAAGGCTCCAAGTTGCACCGAGAGATACGTGGAAAGGAGCTGGTAGCGCAAAGGCATCACAGCCACAAGCCTGAGAATGGATGGCTGGGGTCAGAGTGGGACACAGCCCTTTGGGAAGGTGGTGGGTGGGAGAGCACTCCAAAGGGGACACCCCTTTTGGTGCCCACTCCTTGTTAATTTTCAGGTTGCTTGTTTGCTCTGAGCTGCGGAGCTTCCTCACCCTGCAAATGCTGGTGCAGAGCGGGCAGTTAAGCCTGTTTCTGCTTACACTGCAGTGGTAAATGGCCATGGAGCAGCAGTTCTGGCTGTCAGTGCAACACTGAGCAACAACCCCCTGTAAGCATCAGAGCTTTATCCTTTCTTAAATCCTGAGCAGTCTTTAAGGCAAAACCTCTTAGGTGCTGTGTCACTGGAATTTTGAGGTTCTATAATTTGCTGGAATGTTATAGCTATTAAGAGCTTTAAAGATGCCAAAAATAGTGAAAAACGGCTCTTTCTCACCTCTGTCACTTTAAAAATGGGAACAAACACTGATAAGCATCTGAGGGGCCACTAATTTTCATTTGTTTTCACGGATAATCTCAAAAACCTAATTTGGAATCAGTTCTGCCTTTTTTTTTCTTCTCCCTATTTTTGTAACAAATAAGAATATTTGCCTGGCAACAAAACTCTTTGGCTTCAGAGCTCATCCCTTCCTGCTATTTTATTTCTTATCTGAAGTCAGAGCCTTCTGCAGAGAATGTAAGAATTAGTTGCTGTCAGTGTCGCAAAGAGGTAGTTTCAGATAGTGAAGAGTGGGAGAAGAAATTGTGCTTTATATGAATGTGTAAATCTACATATTAATATAGAATAACAGCTTTTATTAAAAAATAATATATTCCCGTTTTCTTTTTGTTCTGGTGTTCTGACACAGGCCACAGGTTCACCTGTGGCTGCTGTACTCCTTGCACCCTGCAGTCCTGTTATGGCTGCCTCTCCAAGAGTGTTCCTCAGGGTGAGGGGAGGCCAGGGGGTGGTGGAGGACAGAGCTGCAAAATTGGTTTGTGGAGGTGGAGTGATTGGGAAGGAGATGAAATGCAGCCTTTGGATTGTATTGGAAAAACACCATCCATTTCTCCTGCTTAAAGGAATTTGGGGCTGCGCTTTAAATAAATAAATACCTGTTCAGATAGCTCGTATAGTTTAACGTGAGAACTACGCTGGTCCTTTTCCAGCTCGAACTGAACGTCTGGCTCACAGCTCAACGTTTTCAGTCTGTCCTTTTTGTACAAGTTCTCATCTTTAACCTGAAAGACAGCTCAGCCAGTAGGATTTCTCCAGCAGGTGTTCTGGTGCTCTCATGGTTCTCAGGTCAGTGGTTCCTCGGGGGCAGAAGGCAAGGTGCCCATCCATGGCTGGTGGGGAAGTCTCCTGTCAGTTGTCCTGCCCGGGGGCTCCACGTTGCCCAGGCCGCAACCATGGAGTGGAGCAGGCCTGCCACAGGCCACATGCTTGGGACTGAGGATGTGTGCTGCTCCTCCACTGTGCCAGGAGACCTGAGCTCGGGGAGTGAGCCTCGCTTCCTCAAGCACAAAGCGTAGTGGTTGAGTGCTGTGGCTCTGTGCTCCGATTCATGCCCCTCATTAGTCATTGCAAAGGCTGCAGTGCCAGAGCCCTTGCCAAGGTTTCTGGCTGGCTCTGTGCACAAGCAGAGTACCTAGTGGAGATGTGTTAATTGAAGTGCTCTTAAATTTCACTTATAGTAAACCAAGTCAGAAGCCTGGTTTGGTTTCTGTTTGTGTGTTGTTGTTGTTGTTTTTTAAAGCTCTACCAGATAAAAATGCTCAACAATTGACTAACTGTTTAGTGTCTTTGGTTTTATTTGGCTATTGTGCATATTTTCTAGTGCTACGAGCAAAAGGTTTTGGTAGATGTCCCCATGTACCCATTACTTTGACTGGTCTTATTCTGGCACTGTGTGCATATCTATTGAGAAGTACTATGATGAGGAAGGGAAGTTTTGCTATGCAATGACTGATACTTTCCATTATAGATTTAGGAAGCAGATTTTGTGCTGTGCGTGAGCACATCAGCAGACTGTGTATTAGAAGTAATAATAATTAAACAAAAAAATGTGTGGGGTGGTATGTTTTCACAGCTGCACTGTTCGAGGCTAGGGTTAAGTGAAGGGAGAAATGAATTGTTATATTTTGGGTATATTTAACCGCAGAGGGAGTGACATAGGCGCTTGGCAGAGCTGGAACGTGGAAGTTGTTGGCACTGGCTCTGAGATGTGTCTCCCCAGGTTTATGGCCATGCTGGGATTCAAGTCATTGTCTCAGAGTGTGGGGAGCCAGGGTTCAAGGAGCTCCCAGGCTTGCTAACCGCATGCCGTTATGTGCTGCATGCGTAACTGATGGAAGTGGCCCTCCTAGATTACCATTACCTACGGGTTACTTGTGCAAACCTATCCTTAAGAGGTGTCGTCGTTGATATTCAACGCTTTCTTAAGTAGCAGCTTATTTTGATAGTAAGGCAATGCTGTTTTGTGATGTTTTACTAGGGAGTTCATTTACCAAAGTGTAAACTGTCTACTGCAGAGGTGGTACAATTTTCATGATTTTTTTTTTTCTGTTGGGATTTTAAAACACTTCATGCTAGGGATTCCTTATTGTGCTTTGTCTTTCTTCAAGGCACTTTGCCACTTGACGGTATTTGACAGTAGATGATAACATGCAAGTAATATAGAGCACAGCAGGCCACTTATTTCAGTGTAACTGCTGAATGTTTTAGGTGCCCTAATAAGTCACACAAAGCTGGGTGGTTAGTTTTTTAAACACCCTGTCAGAAGTAAACATTGCCTGTTGTCTCCTCCTTCCCTCCCCAGTTCAACCTCTGAGTAACTTCAGTGTCCTCACTTTAGCTGTTATAATTTCATGCCAGTTTCAGCTCCATGATTCCTTCTGGTCTTGGAAAATACCCTTATGTTGCAATACAATGCTGGGAACAGTGCTACTTGTTTAGATACTAATACTGCTGGGAAAAATGGCATCCATACTATCCCTTCAGTTACTTCTGAAAAAAATTCTGGTGGATGAGGGAGAAAAATAAAAACAGGCTGAGAAAGAAAAACACTTGAATGTGGTTAACATGAATTGGGAAGACAGGAACCTGAATATTTAAATACAGGTGGGAGAGAGAATAGCGAGGAAAGCAATGGTTCAGATTTCAGCAGCAGGCGTGCACAGAAAAAATGTCAGATGATATGATCATTTAATAGGAAACAGCTCTCCCTGAATAATTTTGTTCCATTTCGGTAGTGGAGTTGCCAGACTAAGAAGTTTGATCTGCTGAGGACATCCAGGTTCCCAAAGTGATGCTTGCTCGCTTTGTACTCACCAAGACGAATGCAGTGGGTAGAACCTCACCTCTTACTCAGATGGCCTTACTAGCAGATAACCACTTATCCTAAATACAAGAGTCCAGTTAAGATAGTTTCAAGAAAAAGTGAGGAGTAATTACTTAACTTCTGTGAAGTGCATGCTGTATGAGTTATGTATGCTTGGGTTGTATCATTTAAGAAGTTTCACCAGTCCCAACTAGACTCTGCTGCTCCCGAATAATGCAGCCAGTTGGAAGGTATGCTGGTAAAACCTTCAGAGAACATCTTTATATGGTGCCCAAGTCAGTCGTCTTAAAAATACACAATAAAAACTTCCAGATTGTGTTACCACGGCACATAGGAAAAAATGGGCTATCTAGTTTAAGAAGTAAATATCAACCAAAATAAAACCAGTACGTTGTGGATGCCCCGTCCCTGGGGGTGTTTGAGGCCAGGCTGGATGGGGCCTTGGCCAATCTGATCTAGTGGGTGGCATCCCTACCTGTGGCAGAGGGGTTGGAGTTAGATGATCTTTAAGGTCCCTTCCAACCTGAGCCATTCTATGAAATGGCAGCCCATGTTGTCAGCAAAATGGATGAGTGATTAATTGGGTCACGTGAGAAAAGAAGATAAAGTGAAAAATGCCAACTCATCAGCATTTACAAATCACTCTTTGGTATGTTTTTCTGAATGCACATAATAGACAGAAATTACTGTTCCTAGTACCTGTGGTCAGAAACTCTCAACAGTATATTTTGGGTAGTTCTTCTTTAGTGTGTATTTCAGATAGAGCTCTTGGAAAAACGGACAAAGGTTACGTTACGACACGTTCATAACTCTTGGCCATGACATTATTTTTACTTGGCAATGTGCCATGACTCAAGCCTTAAGATTTTGGGCTGCAATTGTAGTTGAGGGTATGGTGTTTGTTGTGATAGTACACAAAAGATAGGACGGATGTTAAAAGTACTACTACATACCAAATAGAAACTGTGCGTTTCATGTGTATAAATGGTGGTTATACCACAGTCAGTGCTATGTTTTGCTTGCAGATATAAATCATGAATGAAAGCTTTTATCAGCAGATCCTATTACTTATTTAAAAGGATCTCTTTCAGTCTCTGAAGATTTCTCTACCACCTTTTAAAACAGCTTTCTTCATCTCTGGAAAACAGAACTGGAGTCTTGGACTCGCTGCCCCTCTGCAAGACAAAGGCTGATGAACAGGCCATGCTCTATGCCATGTTTTGGCAATAAGTTGCAGTCGTGATAGTTTCAAATTGACATTTGAACTGAAGAAGGTGCCCAGAAGTTTGGAGAAAGGCAACAGACAGTAGTATCGGTTAATATAATAAAATAAATTACTCATTGAAGAACCATATCTCATTTGTTGACATGTTGTAATCTGATTGTATAAACCTGAAGTGGGTGGTCATTTTGCTTCAAGTAGTTTTTCCTGTAACGTGGTCTCAGGCACAACGCATGTGAATAAGTTACCGTGGAGAAAACCAGGTTGTGAACTCAGACTTGCAGCTCTTAAGCTACAGTGTAGGAATTGACTGTGTGTGTACTTTTGCATCTTGGTAAAAGCAGCACGGTGTACTTGGCCCGCAGTGAATTTACTTGGGGTTTGTGTGTGTACACAGGCTGGTTACTGTGGAATAGCAAACGTGACCCAGCTTCACGTGGGTGCCCTTGTGCTTACAGGTGACTTCAGATGTCTCCTTTCCTCTACAGATCACTCCACACTGTGTTCTTTTATTTTTATTTTTCTTGTTAGTATGTGTGGATAAAAATCCATACTCTTTTACCTAATATAAAATAAAGGTTAGCCGCAACAAACTATCTTATTACTGACAGTAGAATCAGTTGGATGACTATTAATTTTCTTTTTTTTGTTGTTGTTTATTTGTTCATATTTATTTATGAGAAATTGAGTGTATTTGCTCCTGCTTACTCTCTTCTCTTCCATCTACACTATAGAAAACTTAGTATCTGCTAGCAAATGTCAACCAAATTTTGCAGTGGAGAGAGTTATGAAAGAGTTAAGAGTTAAGGTCCTGTTATTTTAAGGAAGACAGGTGGACAGGTGAAGTTGAGATTCTTCAAAGGTTTTGCATGCAGAAAAAATTGAAGTAGCAGCTTGCTGTTGCTCAGACAGAGAGGTTTCCCTCTATCCTTTGCTTTTCTCTCTTCTGCCTCTTCAGATACTAGCTGTAGTTTTTGATTTCCTGGTAAGCTGAATCCCTCTGCAACCCTAGAGAAAGGAAAAAAAAACCAACCGACTGGGTTAGTTCTCTGCTGTTTTAGCAAAGTGAATTGTTTTCTGTGCAGTAACTGCACATCATTGCTTGCTTGTGGTGCGTGTGAGGCATGTGAGGTGAGGAAGAAGGGAGCTGGACCTTCTCTTTAGTGGAGGGTGTATGTGGGGGTCAGGAGAGAAGAATACATTAATTTGGCTCTGGTTCTATCATGAACCTTTATTAGATATCTGAGAATCTGTGTGGGAGAGACTGCATGTAGTGGGTTTATGTGGCAAGGTTTTGGTAGCAGGGGGCCATAGGGGTGGCTTCTGTGAGAAGGATCTAGAAGCTGCTCCATGTTTGGTAAGGGCCCCACTGCTGACCAGAGCCGAGCCAATAAGTGATGTTGTTTTGCGCCTCTGTGAGAGCATATTTAAGACAGGGAAAAAAAAAACGCTGTGCCACACAGCAGCTGGGAGAGTGAGAGGAGTGAGGAACAGCCTTGCACGCGGCAAGGTCAGTGAAGAAGGAGGGGGAGAGGTGCTCCAGGCGCCGGAGCAGAAGTCCCCTGCGGCCTGTGGTGAGGACCATGGTGGAGCAGGATGTCCCCCTGCAGCCCATGGAGTACCACGGTGGAGCAGGGTTCCACGCTGCAGCCCGTGGAGGAGACCACGGTGGAGCAGGTGGGCCTGCACTGACGGAGACTGCGGCCTGTGGAAGGCCCCTGCCAGAGCAGATTCCGGGCCGGACCTGCAGCCCGTGGAGAGGAGTCCACGCAGGAGCAGGTGACCTGGCAGGAGCTGCTGCCCGTGGGGGACCCAGGTTGGAGCAGTGTGCTCCTGAGGGACGGACCCCGTGGTACGGACCCATATCTGGAGCAGTTCTTGAAGAGCTGCTGCCTGTGGGAAGCCCACACCAGATCAGTTCAGCAAGGACTGCATCCCGTGGGAGGGACCCCACAGCACAGGGGACGAGAGTGACCAAGAAGAAGCTGCAGAGAAGAAGCACTATAGACTGACCATAACCCCCATTCTCCCGTTGCCCTGCACTGCTCGGGGGAGGAGGTGGAAGAGGGTGGATGGGGGGGAAGGTGCTTTTGGTTTCTTTCCTTTGTTTCTCACTTCTCTAGCTTGTTAGTAATAGGCAATAAATCTTACTGTCTTCCTATGCTGAGTCTGTTTTGCCCGTGACAATAATTACTGTGCAATCTCCCTGTCCTTATCTCAACCCTTAGCCCTTTTCATCATATTTTCTCCCTGTTCCTCTTTGAGGAGGGGGAGTGAGAGAGTGGTTGTGGTGGAGCTCGGCCGCCCACCTGAGTAAAACCACCACACTGCACAAATGTGTTTCATACTGACAGTTCCACAGGAAAACTGGCTCTACTGCTTCCTGCGCTGCTGGAATTTGTTATCTGAGAGTGAGAGAAGGGGAGGGATGTTCTGGTGGTGAAGTCATCAGGCTGGGGGACAGCAGCTTCCATATGGTTTCAGATAAATCACTTAATCTCTCAGTGCCTCAATTCCTCATTTTGTAAAATGACGTTAGTCTTCTGCCCTTTGTACGTGTATAGTGTTTGGGATAAGGAGGCCGGTTGTAGCCTGCCGATATCATGTGCTTACATAATCAAATGATGGTAGGTCTTAAGTCTGTCTTGATGTGTTTGCAAAAAAAAAAAAAAAAAAAAAAAGAGTTGCTCCAGAGTGAGTACAGTTTATTGCATGACACAGAACCACTATCTCTCACTTTCCTGTGAATTATCCCATCTTTTCCCAATCTTTTGCTTATAATTATCCTTTTGGGTCTGTGGCAGGAAGTGGACCATACAATATTGCAAATGCTTAGTCAAAAACACTCTCTTATATATTACTTCTGTGATCCAGAAGCTTTAAAATATAAAAATAAAAAATCTGTATCTTGGCTGCTTTTACTTGATATAGTGCAGCTGTGTGCTCTTCTTCAGAGTACATTGTGTAGCTTTTTCCCTACCTGAAGCTTCAAAACAAGGGTATCAGTAGACATGCTACCGATTTTCTGGTAACTTATAGCAACTTTTCCAAGGCTTATTGTGTGGCAATCACATACTTACAAAGATGGATATCTAAATAACTGCAGACAGAAATTTTAGTGCACACAGGCTGTACGCTGCTTTCCCCTTTGGGGCATACAGGTTTCTAACAGGCCAAGTGAGGAAGTATTTCTGATTTGTTTGTGTTTTTCCTCTTTTCAAACAGGAATTTTAATATAGAAATCTTTTGCATCACTGAAACGTTTGTGTTTTGTAGCAGTCTTCAAATTCCCAGTCATGATCAGGCTCCATTGCACTAACTGCTTTCCAGATCATACAAATTATGGAGCGGAAGTCATTGCTTTAGAGATGTTGCAAGCTTAAGTGGTGCAAAAAATTGAGTGCCTTCGTGATTATGTATAACCATCCCTATTTGATAGGAGAAAGTTTTAATGGTGTACAGAAATTTTTGTCGGATCTAAGCCTTAATAAAAATGAGGCTCAAAAGTAAAACAGAAATATAAACAGATTGTCTTCTAGTGCATTTAACAGTAATAACATAAAACCTCAATCACAATTTCTCCTAATGTAAGATCTGTGCTTCTAATAGGTAGAAAACCATAAGAGGTTGCATTTTTTTGTTCTTTAAAACACTTTTAAAGAAACCTAAATGTCTTTGATCTTCTTAATTTTTATTTTTAAAGGTAAATGATGGAGGAATAAAAGAAGTGGTGATTTTTATGTCTCAATGAGTATTATCTTACAAGCAATAGCTTGTGGTGTTAGGAAACTGATGCACAATATTCATACTGCAAGAGTATTTGGACTCTGGTCAGAAAAGTTGCCTGTTAAATGATGTGACAAGAGTCTTCAGCCCATCTGTCACCCATGCAGAAGTAACAGATCACATGGTATGAGCTCCAAAATAGAGGAAAAATTGTTGTTACAGCCAACATTCCTTGCCACAACACAAATATGTTCCTTGCTTACATAATAACTATTCAGTTTGCCTACAGTCATTGTGTTTCCCTGCTAAAGTTCAAAGGAAATGAAAATACACAGGCAACAAAGCCAGATTTTGTCTTTCAATAAATAGATATTTTATTACAAGGTGTTTTATCAGTGTGATTTTAGAAAATAAACTGATTTGTAAAAAGGATTGTGTGGTCATCTACATTTGAGGTTAAAGTTTTCTCGGTGACTGTGATTTTGTTTATATTTTTGGAAATTTCCTTTCGTCATGCTTGACCTCTACTAATTCTATGGTGTATGGCTTTTTCTTAAGGGCAGCCTGGCTTTCCATATCCGAGTGTATAAATTTTGATGTATCTTAACAGAAGTATCAGAAAAAAAAAAAAGCTTTGTTGAAAATGTAGTCTTTTGTTAGTCTTCAAGAATGACTGGAGGAAGTACACAATTATAATTCAAAGCATTTGGTCAATAAGAGCCATATAAATCTGATTACTTTGTATGTTTGGATGTATTTCAATGCCTTTTATTCTGCTGCACATAATGCAATTATTTCTTTTCCGTATGTCATATTAAAGTCCTCTTGCATGAGGAAATGAGCACTCTATCTCAGCTAATGGCAAGTTGCTGCCTCCAAACATGTGCAAGCAGTAATGGTCAAGAAAGAATGTTCAGTCTTCAGGGATCTCATCTGTTTCTTGTGTGGATCTTTTTTTTTTTTTTTTTTGTACTCTAGGATACCTAAAGGTGCTCACAGAACAGCCTCTGCATGCAAATAGCAATGAGGAAGGCAACTGTATGACATTGTAATAGTTAAACAGTGGCTACTGAGGGCAGACTTTATTCATGAGACTAGCCAGACTGGGTAGCTTTACCCAAGAGCATTACAAGTACTTGTTGATCTGATCATTTTTAAATAATCTTGGAACACTGGAAAATTTCTGCAGACCTGAAAAACACCACTTTTTAAGCTAAAACTAATGCTGTCTTTTAAAAAGGGTGTGTGAAATGACCCAGTGCTATTTTATTGGTAGTAACCAGAGCCTACTCAAATTCAGTGAGGAATGGAAGAGCTGAGAAAGTTTTACTGTCTTGGGTTAAATTTATGAAGAGTTTCATTAAGAAAAGAGGGTGGCAAGGAGGAAGAATTAGGAGCAGCTGAAAAGAAGTAAGTTGCAGGCAGCAAAGGTGATTTTGAAGGGGGGAGGGGTTGCCTTGTTGAAGGAGTGTGAAAAGAGCTGTAGGCAAAAAAATATTTAAAAATAAAGGCAAAAGGAAACCTTTGATAGGTGAGCAGAAGTTCACAAACTCTAGCAGTTTAAGTAAGAAATCATTAAAATACCAGAAGAGCAATTCCTTAAGAACAGCTTATGACATGCTTTTAAGCATATTATGCTTATGAAAGCTTCTTAGATTCTTCAGAAGCTTGCTGAAGAGTCTGTGGGATTGTCAGAGAAGAATTTGAGAAAAGCAAAATCAATTAGTTGCATCAGCGTTCATTACAAAAGTACGTAATTCTTTACAAGGCTGATTGAGAAGTATTCACAGCAGAGGTTTTACAAAAAATGGTAATGTACACAGTAATAAATCTTTAGAAAGAGGCACCAGAACTGCAAGCACCTCTGTAAAGTTAACAAGCTATTGCTAATGGCAGTGTGTAATCTGTTGCTTCATTTAACCTTGCTCATAGGAGAAAAGGTGATGACGTGCAATACGCTGAAATGCAAGCCCTTAAAAAGGGTGTTGTTGAAAAGTCAGTCCAGCAAAAGGGCAGCAATTACAGAAGCAACTGGATTTTTAGACTTCTAAACACCGTGCATTGAAGAATGGACTTGGCTTTAAAAGAGGGAAGTCAGGCCTCAGGGTGTAGGGTTCTTTGAGGGTATTAGAGAAATAATCAGAGAAATTAAGTCTTCTGTAGGAGAGGAGACTTAACTGTGGGTTCTTAAGCTGGGAAACGCCATGGAAAAAAGTACACCCCACTCTAGATTGCTGCTGTTGCACAGAAATTTAAGTGTCAGAGCTTCACAGACCACGGTATTTTTTCTCTGAAATTTGTAATAACTTGGAGGTAGGAAGATTGTGCTAGAGGATGAAGCAGAGATGAAGATATTCTTTTCTAAATGTCCACTGTTGTCAAATGTTGGGAGCACTATTCTGGTCAAGGTAAACTTCTGGTCTTATTAAACAAGTGGTTACCATGGAAGTCCTCTCTTCTATTCCACAGAAGGGTTATTACTTGAATGACCATAACCCTTCTGGCCTCTAAATAGGTTAACAAGACCACAGTGTCCTGTGCTTTGTTGCCTGTAATAAGTAAATTAACAACATTGGACCTTTTATTTTCTTTCTGTGATGTCTGCCATTACTGCTTGAAAAGGTACTACATAAGTCAAAAAGGAGTAAGAATATGTTTGAAGTTGGAATGCACTCCAGTTGTTAGGATTGTCCCTAAAAGCAGCAGAAAAAGACTATGGTTGGTAACTGGGCTCTGTATGTATGTAGAGTCAATAAACCATGTAAAGCATTTTCTCAGAAACTTTTCTAGTCATAAAAATGCTTTTTAAACTAACAGCTGTCTTCTGCTCAGTAGGATGTAATTTGTTGGAAGTGTACATTGACCTGGAACCAACAAGGAGATGACTAAGTAGGAGGAAAATGGTTTTAACATGCCTCTGCTTTGCCAAGGAATATGGAAACAATAACAGATTTGTCAAGTCCATGGGTCAGCCAGCCTTGTAGTGATATATGATATTTTTCTATGCACGACATACTTGGTGTGCTTTTCTTTTTCTCCCTAAAGCACCATTTAGGAGCTGAAATGTGAATCTTTGTCTGTCCCATTGCTTATTATCACCGTAATGGGTACGCTGTTTATTCATTGGGTGTATCCAGAGCAAGCAGCAGATCCTGACTTCTCTTCATCATGGCAGGCACGTAATGTGCTCTGTCGTCTTACTTGTTTTACAGTGTAATTTGATAGCTAAGAATGTGTATGATTGGCAGTTGCAAAAGCATTTTGGTCCGTACACTAAAGCTCAGCAGTAGTCCATCTCCCATGTCCCTGTTTTTGTTTTCCCCAAGCTGTGACATCCTCCATGCTGCCTTCCCTTATCACACGGGGGAAGTTGGCGTCTCTCAAGTGCTAAGCATTCTCTTCTCTATAGTTCATTCAGTATAAAAGCCATGCTGGGTGTTCTTCTCTCTTTGGAAGAGAACCAACAGCTTGGGAAACAACTATTCAATTTAATAAGACTTTAGATTCTGTTTTCTTCCCCTGTAAGAGTAGAAATGTGCTCTTGAAGGGGGCAGGGGAAGAAAAGGAATAATCACACCGATGAAATCACAGGAACACCCTTTCCTCGGTGAAGCAGCAGCAGCTCAGCTCTTAGTTACTCTGCTGATGAGCAGGTTCGAGCACTGGCTGTGTCTGGAGTGTGCCTGAACCACACAGGGACCTCTGTGTCTCTCCACCTTTTGGCACTAGAAAGACTGACCTAATAAATGCTTTGTTGCAACAGATATGATCTCATATCCTTTTGAAAACCTCATGTCGACTAGTCCTGCTTCCATCCCATAGGATGGGCCTGTTTGGTGAAGAGTTTAAAGAGGACAAAGCTTTGAGAAGGAAATAGTGATTTTCAAGAAGCGAGTTATTAAATAATACCTGGAAGTTCACAGCGCTGGCTATCTGCTCTAGAAACTAAACCTCAATGCTGAGTTGCTGAAGGCTTTTAGCTGGTCTCCTCAGCTTTCTGTTGTATACGAACAAAGGATATAAGCAACACCCTTTTTAACCTCCTGCCCTTTTTCCATGTGTCGCTCTTGGTTCGCGTGTTTTCCTGCAGATCTTAAGTTTTTCAAGGGTGTAGAGAAGCATGCTGCGATCTCCTGAGGGCAGAGCCTGTGGAGCAGATATTGCATGAAAGCCTTTGGGGCTCACTGCCTGCTGTCTGCTCTTGGGAAGAAGAGACAGGGAAGAGATCTGGACTCCATGGGGCGGAGGGTCAGAGGGCCAGAGAGCCATCTGCTCTTTTGGAGCAAAGCTACTGACTTGCTAAGAAATAAAATACAATGAATTAATAAAATATTAATATTTATGCTGTGGGCAGTATGTAGTCACTGTGAACAACAAAAAATAGAGGATCGATTTCTGATGAGGGGAATTTCTGCCAGGTAGAAGACTGCATGGCTTTTTTCATGCTTCTGTTCACTTCAGTTTTTCTTTTCCTACAAGTTGAAATTCAGAGTTATCATTGGCATGGGCAGCATGAGCCACAGATCCCGAGAGAAGCTAATTGCTTTGGCTTCTCCATACTGCATCAACCAAAATAATGCTATCCTTTATCTTTAAACAATGTATGCTGTTTGGTTTTTATTACAACTTCAAACCTTTATACTGGATTATATTTGAACTTCTGCCTTCTTACAAAGATAGTCCAGCTGAATAGTTAATGTCTCCGTTCACTTGAGTTCACGTTTTTCTGGTTGGTTAGTGAATCAGAGGCTCCTTATAGCTTATTAATTTTACTTTTAGTGTTTTGCAACTTGTCCAAGGTTGTAAGTACATAATATAAGTTTGAGTAACATAGTCCTTTATAGCTCGTTTTACAGTCCTTGCCCTGTTATGTTTCAAAGCTCTTATAATTCTTAGGTTACCCAAAATACGCACTTCATTTTAATTAAATCTATCAAAGAGAACCTACTTCTCTTCCTCCTCTTGAAGTTGGTGAGAGATTAGCAATAAAAGCAAATTAGTTGTCTGATAGCATCATGTATTTTGATCAGTGCAGGAACAGGGTAACAGCCTCGGGTGTACAGTGAACTCTTCATTCCTGTGTGAACATTCAACATATTAAAAGTTGACAATATTATTTGAACATTTATCCTGACAAGATAAATTTACAGAAGATCAGAATTAACAAACTGAAGGAACGCTAAAACATATAAATGTAATATATACATTTTTTTTTAAAAAAAGTTTTATTTCCTTCAATGTGTTTGCTCTCATTAAAGTTTTGCACTTCAGCTGAAAATTTTCTTAGAAGATTTGCAATTGATATTGCTGCACCTAAGATTTTGTTTGAGGTAATTCTTTCTAGAACATTAAAAAAATTTAGCTAATACAGGTTTTTGAGACCAAATGGTTAACTGTCTATCTCCTCTCCTGACCTGTTGATACAGCCAGTACAATTGTAGTGGATGACAAGTCAGCAAAACAAAATTATCTATCTTTTTTTTTTTTTTTTCACCGAAGATAAGGAAAGGATGGGTTTCATGTAAAGGGTAATTGAGAGCATCCTGAGAGAATAAAACATTGAGTGTTGATGCAAAGTAAACCTATTTCATCATATCTGATGAGTTTGCATTCCTAGTTTTGTTTTCATTTCTGTCTGGAAAAGTTTTTGAAGAGGTTTAACTTTCTCAAATTCATAAGATACTTCGAACTTAGTCTTGGTTTCTGTCTTGTTTGTGAGTGTTTTGGCAGGAACTTGATGTCACAATTTGTTTGTAGCTTGCGATAGGCATGGGGGCCATCCAAAATACTTTCAATTTCCCAGTGAGGTACGTTCTTAGAAGAACTTTTCCAATCCAAATAACTTGCATTTATTACTACTTTTAATTGCTTAGTATGATACTTGCTTACATTTGCTGTTTTAATGTCTTTTCCTGTCAGTAAAGAGAGAGCCCCAGAGGGCACATGCATGCAGTTGCTGAATTCAGTTTACATAGCCTGACAGATGTTTTGGAAAAAGCAGATTGCGTGTGTGTGCTGTTTGTCACAGATGGTGTCCCAACTAGAGAGAAGTTGTGCTAATGCTAGAGGAAAATGAAAAGAAAATAAATAAAGGAAATAACAAAAAAGACGGCCTTAGAATTTAGTATCACTTTTTCCAGAAGTTTTCCAGAAGCTGTGGAGAAAACTGACAGTATGACACATGTGCTTGAGCTCAGCAAGGGTTCTCAAGTTGCACTATGCAAGCAGCAAAAAATGGGCAGGAGAAATTTCTCTGGACGGTTTTGCCTTTTGCTCCTCTGGATATTAACAGTGATCTAGTATTAAGTCTCATACGTTTTTGGTGAGCTTTTTGTGAAACTTAGAGTCATGTGAGTAGGTAAGGATCTTAAATAAATATATATATATTTATATATTTATATATATAATTTTATATAAATAATTATAAATATATGTACGTGTGGGCTAGTCTTTGGGATCATAAAGAAAAATCTTACAACATGTAAAGGGTTCTGAAGCTTTGAAAAAGGCAAGGTAGGCAAAACACTGACATCTCACCCCCGTTTTTAATTTAACTTAGGTGGGTCATTTTTCACTCAGCTTTGTTTTGGGGGATTAGTGAATTTTTTATGATTTTTTTAGAAATCTGTTTCTGACAGTGAGATTCTAGTGGAAGTATTTCGAGTCACATGCCCTTAGGGGATTACAGAACTCCACTCCTTCCCCTTCTGGCATATATAAATGAGGAGGGGGCTCATTTGTCAGAGTTCAGAATTGCTTGTGACGGAGAAGAAGCAGGACTTGCTTTATGCAGCCTATCACTGGAAACTAAGCTGTTGTGCATTATGGTTCTGTGTTTAGATTCTGTGTTTAAACTCTGTAAAGGAGGGATAAGCTGTATGGCAAACTATTCTTAGCGCTGCTATGAATCCTAAACATCCATAAATCTAACATCCATAAATCTAACATCCATAAATCTATCCGTGCACTTCCCGCTTTTAGCCTTCACTGGACCATTATGTTGTTAAAGTCCATTCAGTAGTCTCCAAGCCTGAATTAGCTTTTTATTCCTCCTTTTAAGGCTTTTCTTCTGGACATGTTGTGCTACCTCTCTGCTTGCAATTGATCTGGTTATATGAACAGCCAGATTAACTCCATTCCTTCCCTTGCCTTCTAGGACTCCTCAGTGGGCAGACCTCTCCGACCAACACCAAACTGGAAAAGCTGGACCCCCACCAAGTGCTACAGCTGTGTCTCCGGTACCAAGACCATCTTCACCAGTGTGCAGAAGCAGTTGCCTTTGATCAGAATGCACTTGTGAAGCGGATCAAGGAGGTACAGCCCACAGAATGCCCACTTCTAGTGGAAAGGCCTTGGGAGCCTTGGAATGACCCTCTAGAGCTATGAATGCAAGTGTTTGCATGGTCTTGGGTCGCTTTATGCAGTCTGCTTTAAAGTAAACCCAAGAGAGAAACGATGTGTGTCTGTGTGTGTGTGTGTGTGCGCGTGTGTGTGTGCATTTCAAACAAAATTCCCTGGCTTCACTGTGGTTACTTTTAGGTGGTGTATTTACTGGTTGTGCTCTAGGATTCTTGGTTGTAAACAGGGTATGTTTCTCTAGTAGTACAAGTACTGCTAGTAACTGTTAAAGGAGTAAAAGATGACTGGAGTTTTTGAAGATAACATTCCTTATTCAGATCTGGATGCTTGAAGTTTTATTAGGCATCATGTTTAAGCTCTAAGGAAAGAAATGGTTATCGTAACATCTTCTGTTGTTTGGAGAAGGTAGCAGAGGTAGAAGGTAGTAGCTCTTTCTTTCTTCAATGGATTTGTAGAGCTGTGCTTTTTTTTTCAAAGTCAGCCTCTAATCTGTATGGCTGTTAAAAAAGGTCTTTGTATGTCACTGTTCTTATCACTTGAAAATCACTGATCTGCTTAAATATTCAGTGATACTGGTGGGGATAAAACTAATTCCTAGGGTAAGCATCCTGAAATTGCATTGCCCTTCTGCTTTTGTGTAACTACCGATGTTGGAAGCAGTAGGATGGCTGACAGTTTTTTAAAGTCGAGATAGACTGGCATGAGAGGAGATGCTGTTTGAGAGTGGCTTCTCACGTGTCCACAGATATGTGGAAGAACTGTTAAGTGCTGTATATATCAAAAGTGTTAGAGACCAAATACCTTTCAATGTCAAAAGAAAAAAAAATTGAACAGGTGGTTAATTTTTATTGTTGCACTGTAAACAATGACCTTGATTCATTGTTGCTATATTGGCTTAGAGTTAAGAAATCCCACATGACAAACTTGATAATAAATTTGATTTATGGGCTGTCTTGAAAAGCTGCTGTCATCGTGAAGTTGTAAGTCCAAAATAGCGTGGGAGCCATTAAAAAGGCCTTTTACTTTGGTATATCAAGATCTGAGGCCAGCTATTACACAAGATGTAAAGATATTTGCAGATGTCGGTGACTCAGATCACACAATCTCAGAAATGGAATTTAATTGCCAGACTAATGACAGTGTACTGCATTAATCCAAATAGACTGTAATTCTTTTGGCTGTTAAAGTGTGAGAGTGATTATCAACATGATTTAAAGTCATGGTAGACTCCACTAATGCTATCTGCCGAAGTTGGATTTAACTTCTATATGGCAAGTGACAGACTACCTTTGAGTTAGTTGGCGTTATTTTCTTCCAGTTCATAAGGCTGATTTTCTTTCACAGAAAATAAATATAACTTAATACCAGTAATATAAATGGTGTTGTCAGTGACTTCTTTATCACAGACTCCTGTATGACATAGTGAAGGAGAAATGGGCGAGTCTAACTCAGGCAACTCACAAGTCAGGTTGTGTCAGTTTGTTGTTACTGTTGTTGTTTGTGTGTGTGTGTCCCAACACTTAAGTAACTTCAGATGCTTTGAATCCCTCTGCCAGATCTGGTGGGTCTTTACTGTTCATTTTCCTAATCATTTTTAAATATTTTTCTTGTATTGGCTGTTCTGCATGTGTGTTCTGGAGGAGCTGGGCGGGACCCACTCAGTTTAAATCATTCTTTCCAAATTGTTTGGGCTCTCAGTGCACTAAATTGAACTGCTGTTGACAGTTGATGACAACAAAGGGTGCAGCTGAACTAGAGCAGGGTACGTCTCTTGTTACAAGTGTAGACAAAGGAAATCATATTTGGCTGCACCCATTTGTCAGCAATGATTTAGTTTTGCAATGTAGATGAAGCTTTGACCTTGGTAAGAAGTAAAAATGAAAGAGAATATGAAGTGTATTGTGAAAAGTAAATAGTGTGCATGAGCTATACAGTAAATTCTTTTATTCTTACTTCAGTATTTCCCTTTTTTCTCTTTAATAGGGAGAGTATCAGTGTTCTTCTTTCTTCTGATAACAGGCATCTAGTGAACAGTGCTTTTAACTTTCTACAAAATATTGGTGTCCTTCAGTCCCTCATTCCTACCATTTGTCTGAGGTCTGTTCAGTTTTGAAACTTTGATTATATTAAGTGTAGTAATAGCCCTACTGTATAGTATGCCACAGTCATACTAGCTACAACCAGGACCTATTTAGTTTTTCATTGATAATGTGTTCCAGTACAAGTACGTTTTGCTCTTTGTGTGTCCAGAAAAAAAGTTTCCTGGTTTCTGTAAAAACTCAGAAGTATTGTTGCAAATTTATTGGCCTTCCATAACTCATAATTCACTGCAGTGGTTTGTAAATCAGCACACAATTTAAATTCAAATGGTGCTTAACTGAAAAGAAACTAATCTAAGGAAAACAAAAACCTGGCATGCCATTAGTTATTGCAGATCTAAGTAGACCCATCTGTGTGTTTCCTTCCTTTGGGAACCAGAACAGCCTACCTTTGCTCTCCATCCCATTTCCCAATTTAGACAGTTAGCAGGATGTTGGCTGGAACCTTATTTGCTCCTAAACATGGAACCTGTATGCTTTCCAGGCTGCTTTGAATATTCGTTCTCAAGAAGAATTGTATTTACCCAAGTACTTCCTTGGGGAAAGAATCGTGAAGACATGGCTGAAGGTAGTTGACTCAACTGCCCATATTCAGCAGTTGCACTTACTTGTACCTGAGCTGTCTGGTTTCAGAAAGGTTTGTTTTTATCACAATAAACTTTGTCTTTGTTGCCAAAAAATAAAAAATAAATAAAAACACTTGCATCTTAGGGAAAAATAACTAGTATGCATTAAATATTGTGCTTCATATTAATTTTTGGCAGCTGACACACCATCTGTTGCAATACTGCCTTAATTCCAGTACCACTGAAGGATTCCTTCTAATTTTTTCCCCTTATCAGTTTGAAAAACAACACAAAAGTGATTTGGGATTTATGTATGTGTTAATCCAGGGTTATGGCGCGTGACAAAATTCAACAATTTTTAAGAAAAAAAAAGCTTGCGTGTAGCATTTTCTGGGTAGTGTATCTACTCTCTGATATAATGTCGGATGCCCATTCCTAGCGTGTTGGATTAATCACCACATTATTGACTTCTGGGGACATACTGTTCAGATGGGTCTGGAAACAGGATCTGGTTTGTCTACTGGTGGAATATATTGCACCCACGTGAGTTTGTTATGCATACACTAAGAAAAACATGTGTTTTCAAAAGATGATGTGTTCATAAAACACTAAGTTAGAAAAGGCAGTTATAGCTAGTAAACAGGTAAAACTGATCTTTTCCTCACCTTGGGTGGGGGTTTTACCGCAGTGTGCTCCATGATGGGAACGAGCTGATTCACCTTACGTAGGATGTGATACTTCAGGCTAAAAATTACAGGGGTGAACCATGCCTTGTTTTGAAATAAAATACCTTTGTCATTTCTTACTAGACTTCCTATACTGACAAAGGGGAAATTCTGCTCAAAGTATCCTGTATATCCATAAAGGCAAATATAGTTCCTAGATAAATTGTGCATAAAATGTATTTGAAAGTGGATTGCTAGGAGAGTTGTTTTGCCTTGCCCTAAGACCAAATATTGATGCAGTGTATCTGTAGCTTTTATTGCCATAGGAATTTCAGACTGATAATAATTTTGAAAACAAAACTTGTTACAATATAAAATGAAATTTAAGATATTTCATTCTAAGCTGACGGACACCCACTGAAAAATTAACACATTTTCCAATAATTAACATTCCTTTTACATTCTTAACATATGCGATGGTGGAGTAGTTAAACAACTTGTGTTAGAGCCTAGGCATTAACAACAGTAAGTGGTTTGCCATGGAACAAGTTACAGTGTATAACTTGTTTTATATGCATAAATTCCTGTATGGTGGTGGCTCTGTATTTTGAACAAATATTCCAGAATGTGCAGCAATTAATTTTTTTTCTTTAGCAACTTATTGCAAAAATAATTGTAAAGGGCTTCTGTCGGTATGTAGTCATGATGTCCAATAACTTTTGAAGCCATACAAACACCACATCATGTCTCCCAATACATTTCAGCTGTTGAAAATATGGGATAGGAATTAAATCGTTATTTTTTTATAAGCAACAAAGCTAGTGCCTTTTTAAGACCAAGAAGAATAAAGACTTTCAAACACAAGCATTACATACAAGCACATTTTAGCTTATCTCTTATATTTAAGACTCATAAATTGTGCTTCCATGTCACCATCTGTGTGAAGTAAAACATGCCTAGCAATTTGGGGATTCAGGAATTTTGGTTTATTTTTCATGAATGCCTTGTGGCTTTTTGACCTTTATGGCAGTACATTGTTTCTGTGGCACTGAGCGTTTCTCTTATCAAAGCGACCTGTCATCTCCTGGAAAAATGTGCTGGGGAATGTGTCCTGCAGAGGTCATTGGCATTGTTTTGTTCCACCCCGAGAGGAGCATGGATCTGCCATGTGTATGGCCCTTGGCATTGAACTCTCCTCATTACAGAGGTGAGAGGGATGGCAGGGTTAGGGGGAGCTTGTCAAAGTTTGACATTCCCTATCGGGAACTAGAGGATGAGCTATGCTGAAGATGGTGATAAGGGGAAAAGCTCTCAAAGCACAGGGAGCAGTCCCACCACCAGGACCAAAGGAATGCTGGGCCAGTCGCCTTGGCAGGACGCTGCCTAGCAGGTGACAAGGTTGCTGCAGCACAGGATCCCGTTAACTGCAGCAGCAAGCAGACGGGGACATGCAATGCACCTTGCGCTTCTTAGCAGAGGTGCTCTCTCTGAGCAGACTGATGCAGACTGTGCAGGATTCCTTCAGTGCTCCATCCCAACAGACCAGTGTTCCTTCAGAGAATGGACCCAAATATAGGGTCAATTTTGTGTAGGTGGCTTTTGTTTGTAAAACCTGTTTGCAGCAGGCATGCCTCGAGAATGACACACCTTCTCACTAAAAAGAATTGCTCCAACAAAATATGAATGATCTCAGGAAGTCCAAAGCCCTTTTTCACCTTGAGGCCTTTGCCTCAAGGTTGGTGTGCTCATGTGGATCAGACCACTATTCACCTTTCATCCCATTAAAGGGAAGGGCTCAGAGGACTGAAAGCAAGCCAGTTAAATGAAGCCTGGCAAAAGTGAAAATGGAGATGTTTATTCTCGATACAGCATATAAAGACTTCCTAGATGAGGCAGTTTTGACTTTCAAGCAAAACTGAGCCTTTTGGTTCACAGATTTAAATTAGCAGTGGCCAAAATTCAGGGGAAAAGCTTGAGAAGTCCTTGGGATATAATGTTCCTGAAGTTTCCTGGTTGAAATGCCACTTGTATTTTCAGGGGATTTAATGCCATACTGCCATGCTTTTTGTAAGAGCTGTGCTAGGGAACATAGTGTTCTGTGAAGAAACCAGTACATTAAATATATTCTTTGGCATCTAGGAATTTTGAGATTGAACACTGTGGCCATCTATTAGGCTCTTTATTTCTTCCTTCGTCTGTGATGAAGTGTTATTTATAAAGACTGGAATTTTAACTGAACATGCACCATCATGCAGAAATAAACGTGCAGTGTTACGCTAGAAACTACCTTCTTATACTATAGCCTTGTTTCCCCAGATAGAAAAAACAAAACAAAACATCGCAGAGCTTCAAAGAGGAATAAGAAGTATTAAAGTCCATTCCAGAGTTGGCAGATTTGATACTGAACTTGTGCATGGAACACATTTAAGACAGGAGGAATGCAAATCTGTGCCTGGGGTGTATCACACAAGGTATTGTCATGAGAAAAGGGAATGTATTGATGGGATTGCACAAGGCCGTGAGACAATCTCATCTGACAGTGTGAGGCAGTCATTGTATCCAAGGAAGGAGAGTTCATGAATACAACATAAGGGCTATAAGGATGCCTGGGGAGTGAAGAAGCCCTGGGAAGAAACTGAAGAAGCTTTGCTCAGTTGGCCTAGTGAAATGAAGTCCAAAAATAGTATGATTTCTCTTTCTAATTAAGTCTGGAGTTACCACAGGTTGAAGATGCTCTTCTCCCTCCCTGCTGGATACAGGAAGAGTCCCTTTGCAGGCTTTCATTTTTAATGATTACCTCCTGTTTGAATGTTGAATCGAAATTTTTAGGGTGTCAACTCTACCCTTAGGTGAGATTTTTATTTTATTTTGTGTGTGTGTGTGATGGTTGTTGTTGTTGTTTCCTGGAATGTTGGCTAAAAAGCTGTTCAGCAGTTTGACATTCATTTTAAATGTGTTAGTCAGTGTTATTTGCAAATATTTGGAGTTGTACTGATGACTTAAAGATGCTATGAGGTAGGTTGGGGGAGCGGGGTTGACCTCGTGTTAGCAGCTCTATAATTAGCATTCTGATAACAATCAGATGTGATCTGCAGAGATGACTTCATGTTGAAAATATTACACAGCTTTAGTGCAAGTAATCTGTCCATCTTGCTTTATATGAAGGGTGGGATTTCCTTAGTGCTTGTTTGCCATTGGGGCATGAATGTTTATGTATGAGAACATTATTAACTATTATTTCAACACTCCTCTAGAGATAAGAAACAGCATTTATTAGTAACTAATTCTCATGGGTGTTGTTCTTGACTGGATGTGTCATCTACTTCTGGAAGCCTGTGAACTGCTGTATTATAGTATAGTAGAATACCCTGTAATCAAGTGTATTGAACTGTGTTAAACTGTGGCATAGTGGATATGAAATGAGGTTTGTATACCAAAGAAGAGGTGATATATTTGAGGAGCAATTGCCATGACTAGCAAATTATCCAAAAAAAAATCCAAATCAGATGAATTTCAGTTGAATTTCAGCTCAGGTATTTGTACAACAAATCAGCATAGCAGCAGTACATGACAAGGAATTCTAGAGCTTTTAAGATGAGGGTGGATTCTTGGGTCATAACCTTTCCTTTTGCTTAATCCAGTCCATATAATTTAATTTTTGATTATGCCTCAGGCAAGCAATGTGTGAACTGGAGATGAAAGTTAACTAAAAGTTCTCCCATCCTGTAAATTTTCAAATGCCTTCTCGCTTTTGATTGATTTGTTCTAGAGATTATCTGTAGACATGAACAAGGAGAAATACTCAGCCTCTCCTGAAACTTGAGGCCTAATACAATAAAAATGGATACTCAGAATGGATTCCAGTTACCACTGAACAGTTGTTGAACTTTTGTCTGAACCATTGATCCTTTGAGATGGCTATGTTTTGAACACTAGTTTATAGCCTCAGAAGAGCTTGTTGTGAACATAACTCACAGTGCTTAAGAGTTGCTTGAGGCTTTTCTGAAGCCAAGGACTTACTGCCAAATGCTGTGACCTCCGGAGAAGTGCTGCAACGCCTGAGCTTTAGCACTGGGGAATTATGATGGAATCAGTCTTAAAAGTAACTGTTCTGGGAATTAATGAGTAGATATTCCCCTTCTCAGCATCACTGGGGTGTTGCTTGCTCATTTTATGTTCAGTTTGAACATGAAAGAGCTGATTTAGAGCTTCAAAAACATCTTTCAAAAATCTTTCAGATTCTCAATGACTAACACTGTTAAAGCTGACAGATGTTTGCATTTTCCTGGTGAGGAGTTGATTTGGACATTTCATGTGAGTGCTGTGGCTGTCAGGAGAACAGCAAAAGCTTTATCTGGACTGTCAGATGTCCAGAAATCCCTGATTCCTGACTGCTGGGCTTGTGCCCCTGCATATCTCACGCTTCACCCTTCTTGCATGTATAGAGGCCATCTGCACAGCACAGGGGAGGTAGGTCTGACGCTACCAGATGCATTGCCTTTCTGTGCAAGTGCAGCACGGTGCTTGAACCAACCCATATTTGTCTTCAAGAGAGAGGCCTAGATAATCTCTTTACCACTTGACAAGCTGCAGAAAATGGTTAAAACTCAGCTTGACTGCATTCTCTGAGAACAGAACTGAGAGCTTTTTCTTAGTGTTTTCTAGAGAACACTACTTGCCTGCTAGTGTAGTATTTAATGCTGACTAAAGCAAAGTGAGGTGCTAGCAAAGGCTAGCATCTCCTTTTGGAAAATTAGTAAAGACCTCCTAAGTATATACAGAAAAAGAAGAGCTACAGCTATCGGTTCCCAAGTGTGAAGTTGTGAATAATATCATTAGGTCAGATGGCTTGCAAATTTAATGATGTCAACTGTACTTCAGATGGCACTTTTTTACTCTACAATGGCAACAGTTGTGTTTTTGGAGAAACATCTAATTAATGATAGTGGTATTCTTTCAAATCAAAGCTTATTCTTGATAAGAAAAACAACTTGCTTAAAACTAATCATTCTGACGTGTTGACAATACAGAACTGAGATTTATAATAAAGTAAAACCATAAAGGTAAATAACATTTGCAAGCACTATTGTCCTGTAATATTCAAGTTCTGGCAATCTCTTGGGTGAGTAATATGGCAGCAGTATAAAATGAGTAAATGAGGGAACTGAAGGCCATGTTTTGTAGCAGAATTATTAAGCTGCCTGAAATAAGAGTTAGGCAAATTATAATTTAAGCAACAAATCAGTCTGTAACATACATTTTTCTTCCTGCAGGAACAGCTAATTAAAGACAGGCTAGGATGTTCCAATTCCTTTCTGTGGAGTTGTGCTCCACAAAAGAGGGGTTTTGTGAGGACATTGAACGCAGAAGTTCATTTATCTTATATATTGTCTGGGTGGGTTTTTGTTTGTTTTTTTTCCTTTGTCAATTAGGAGAGGTATGGGAGCATTTCTAACGTTTTTGAACATAACATTTCAATCTTGATAAAATTCTCATGGTTAAGGGAGTTCCAATTTCATCAAAACTTTTTTCTCTTTGAGATCAGAACCACCTCCCCTTAATTTCCACATAGGAATAAATGAGTAGCAGCACAGATCCTGAATTCCTCAGAACTGCATTTTTGAATGTCCTTCTAATGAACAACCTTATGTAGTTTTAAGGTAGCACTGCTACGTAGTGCATACTGATACATCTTTGTGTATGACTTATTTTCCAGAGATGACTTTTTAGACGAATGTAGATTATTCTGTGAAAGCAGCAATTGAAAGCTCTTTTCTTTTTTTTTATTAAAAAAAAAAAAAAAAGTGTTCTTACTCGTTCAAGTCAACAAGATAGAAATTACCATAACCTTTCAGGGTGACATTTCAAAAAACATATTGATAAAATCAACTTTTCTTTTATTTTCCCCACAAGAAATATGTACTTAAAAGCATCAGTCGCTCTGGAATCCCTCTCTGCTAGGTCTTTACACCACCAGGAAAAGAAGACTGCAAAAGGGCTGTAAACGTTGGTGAGGTTCTGGTGACAGAACCTGTGTTGTGCTACTAGCAGCCTACTCTCTTCTTGCGTCTCCAGTCACATCTGAATTAGAGGACTATCACTGAAATATATTTCCTTCATTCTTATGGATTATTTTGCCTTCATGAATCTGTTTCTTCCATTAGGTTAGAATTTCCCTCATCACAGACTGAGCTGTTACTCAAGAACAGTAAATAAAAGGGTATTGAGTTGATACTTGGCATCTGCATTGTTTTCATCCGGCAGTGACATGCTTAGCCACCAGTGCGAGAAGGAAGAATAACATGGGCATATAGGAGTGGTGGAGAATAGCCACAGAGAGAATAAGTAAAACCCCCTCCTCTCCTCCAGCTCTACTGGAAGGGTGCCTGTCTGAGGACACAGAAGAGCTGATGGTTCTGTGCTTGTGAGACTGAAGAGTTGGTTCAGCAAGTTGATCTGACACAAAACCAAACTGCTGAAGAAAAGAGAGCCTGGGATGATCAAACTTCTCCTGTTTTCCCCCTTCTCCCTTCAGGCTTACTTGCAGAACTGGGCCTCATTAGGGATGTTACAACTCCTGTGAAGGAGGGCGTGGGACCGGTGCAGCCTGAGGCTGCACTGGGTTTTGTTTAATGAGAAATTGTGCCCTGATTTTAACTTGCTTGTGTTTTTGTTTAGCTCTTTTGAGAGAGAAGGATCATAAGTTAGACGGTGTTGAGGGTTGTTTTTTTTTTTTGTTTTTTTTTTTTTTGTAAAGAGAGTCCAGCAGAAGGGAACTGTGATATGAGGTGTATCCAAGCTGGGGAGCTGGATAGCTGGATATAGCATCCGCAGCATGCAGATGGCTGCTGGTTGTCGGCTTTGCTGTCTGTCTGCTCCTTCTGTGAATGGGCCCTGCTTTTTTAGCATACTTGGAAGTCTCCTTGCTGCTGGGCGAGAGGGAGGTATTGTTTTGCTCGTAGCTTTAGGACTTTTTTTTTTAGCAACAGTTAGTGATAGCAGTCATAACTTCAGTTTGGGGGCCTGCCAGTTGGCAGGGGGATGCTGGTCGCTCTAAAGCAGAGGCAGCTTGAGTTGGAGCCGCCAGGGAGCTGCGGGCTGCGGAGGTCAGCATGCCGGGCAGTGACAAACGTATCCTGTCCAATAACGCAATATGCAGGAAAAGGCATACATAAAGGTGGAAAAGCTAATTTCCAGAATGAAGCTTCTGATTCTTTTGAATTCTGAATTCTTTTCAATTCTTGGAGGCAACCCGAGGCCTCCCAGAATAGTTAGATCTTAATGTCAGAGGTGCAGCTGTATGCTAACATGTAGCTACAGTAGCTCTAAGGGACCACGTATGGATTTAGTTGTAGAAGATCTTTTGAAGTAAGTGGATTTCTGTGGCTGTGCTGGCTGGGTCCTGGTGTATTTGTCAACATTTCCAAAATTTGGTGTTAGAACCAATTAAAATGGTTGCTCTTCATTCTCTAACTTGACTGTGATCCGTGCAGTGTTCCCTCTGAGTAACTCCTTAGCAGTTGTTTACAGCAGTGACAAATTACAAAGGAAACAAAAGGAACATTTTGTTATGGGATTAGGTAATCCTTGCATGTGGCAAGTAAAAGTTAAACACAAATTATAGTTGTTTACCTGGCTGTGAAGCAGAGGAACGGCAATCATGAAAACTGCTTATGACTGATGCTGAAGGGAAGGTTGTGGGATCCTTGGCAGGGAGTGTCTATTTTCTACCCTGGCAAAGATGCTGCCCACTAAGTTTATTGCTTACCAGTGTGTGGGATAAGTGGGAGAAACGGAGGATGTTCCCATCATCAGGAAGTCATCACAATCTATTGTGCTAACTTTGCATGACATTATCAAAGAGAAAGGTGGGGGGGGGGGGGGGGGCGCACAGTCATTGAGCCCATTTGTTTTCAGCCAGTACAGAAGGAGGAGCTGTCTTCAGTTTTAAGTGCACAGATTGAGAAGTATTGTCACACCAGCGCATCATGACTAATGCTCCATGCAGTCATGTTCCTGCCTGTCACTTTCAGATGTGGTTGTTGTGCAGCTGCAGGAAGGAGTTCGTTTAAACCCAGCCAGGCACCTGACAATGTGTGAGGGGAAAGGCTATTTGTGTTAGGAGCATTGTTCTAGCAAATGAACTTTCTGGAATAAGGATTGCACTGTAATAGCTGTGTTTTTTGAGTGGCAGCCATAGGGGATGGGAGCTATCAGCAAATTATTAGGACAGAGGACTACAGTACAAATGGAAGTGTAGGTGAGCTCTTGAAGTCTGTTACTGAATGGAGATGGAGAGAGCAAAACATCTTTTTTGCTCTTTTTTTGCCTTACAGGCATTTCGAGGAGGGAATGGAGAAGCTGGGAATGACAGGGCATCCTCTTATGATAAGTATTTTTTTTCTTAGTGATGTCAGCAATGCCAGTGCCTCTCTTAGAAGCTCAATTCCAAGTTCAAGGAACCTGTGTTTGTGCTTGCGCGTACCACTTACAGTTCTGAACCTGGGGAAGATATGTCTAGCTGCAACTTTAAATTACTGAAACAAATTATTGAACTAACAAGAGGTGGCCCCTGTTTCCCAAAGCTCAGGATACTTGCACGTCCATGGCAGAGGTAATAAAACCGTACTAGGTAAGAGGTATACATAGGGCATTGGTTTGTTTTCAGCATGGTCTCTTGAAAACAGCTGGGCAGTGTCCAGTACTGACCTCAGTCTTTTATGGGCTAAATTAATGTCTTTATTCTGCTCAGCAGTGTGGGCCAAGAAGAATTCTAAAATAAATGCAAGAATTTGTGGTGTGCAAGTTGTCTGAAAGTACCCTCAATTGTTTTTGTGTTTCATCAGTATGTTACAAACAGGGCTGTGTAATGTGGTCTCCCGAGGCCTCATTGGTTGAGAATGTGAATGGTGTAGTGGGAGAGGCTGCGGTGGAGGCCACTTAATGGGGTAATATCCATCTTGCAGTGGTGGTGGAAGTAATTATAAATCTGTTTTTGTTTGAAGAAAGAGCCCAGTAGATGTCATTTCAAGTTTAAAATGTGAGGCTTGGGCATAAATCACTGCCTCACTGCTAGTGGTCCGTGGAAGAGTCAAGGGCTTAGAATTTGGGTCTGTTAGCTTCTATTGCAGGGAGTCACTGGCTGTACAAACAAAGTACTTCATGCTAGGTGCTGAGTTTTAACTAGTCCTTTTTGGTGACATTGTAAAATTGACAAACTTCTATCTTTTTCAGTGTTGGAGGGGGAAAAAAATCTTGTCTTCTATTCTGAGGTTGACAAGTCTGAGGTTTGCTGCTTTACAGGAGGAATTATTTTTGGAGAGAAGTGGAATGTGCATTGGGAGCTCTCACCCCTCTCCTGAGAACATACTTTTTTGCCTGTGGCCAGGCTGGGCAGAGTCTCTCACTTTGAGGATTAGGACTGGGACCTCATCTGCTGGACTCTGCCCTTCTGTGTTTGTTCCCTTGCTTTTTTATATGCTTTAGGTCCAGTCTTTTTTTGCAACCGCATTGCCCTGGTGTGGCAGGAAGCTGAAAGCAAGCAGAGTGGAAGCAGTGGCTCAGGTTAATGCTCGCAGATGGCTCTAGGGCAGTAGAAAAGCTGCTGGCTCTGAAGCATCTTGCAGGGCTTCCTGGAGAAACATCTTGCTGGGCCTAGGATGGGGAAGAAGACTGGGATCTGAGCTTTTATCTGGAGGTGCTGCGGCAGGCCTCGTGTGTGGGCAGCAGGAGTTGTCTTGCCCTTGGGGACATCTTAAAAATGCGGACTGCCTCAGCAACAGACTCCAGCCTCAGCTCCCTTTCTTCAGATACTCTTTATTGCTATTGTATGGAATTACATAGGTGAGAACCAAGCAGATTCTTATGCGCATTCACTGTTCATTGCATATTCTCAAAGGACTGTTTTTAGTCGCTGTGGTGGGTAAATATGGTTGGCACTCCAAGCCCTGCAGCTCACAGCCCAGGCTGAGCCTCAGAGAAGCAGGACTGCATGCCAGGAGAGGTAAAAGCACAAGGTTTGGCACCGGTGGGAGCTCGCTCCAAGGGGGGAGGAGGCAGGAAGGATGTAAGTGTGTATTTAGGCCTGCCACAAGGAAAGCTGCAAAGAGGCATTGGCATTTATGTGCAGGAGTTAAAACAACTTTTTTTTTTTTTTTTTCCTATTTAAAAAGACCAAGTTCAGCCCAAGTAAAAATTGGCCTTTCCTCACAATTACTTAACTTCAGTCCCTCGTGTAGTGTCGCTGGCTGTGCATTTGCCACGGCCTCCCACAGCAGACAAACTTTAATGCTAGGCATAGGGAAGCCATAGGAAATGCTCACTTCCACCCTTTCTCTTTTTTGTGAGGCAGCTTTTTTATAGCCATTGTGAACATGTCCAAAAGTAGCAAAGAGTTTGGAAGGCCGCTCCACGTTTCTTCTTCCTTTTGCTGGTTAACTTCCACATTCCCCTCTGTAGCTCGACATTGCTGGCGTTTACACAAGGAGCCTAAAAGTCAACAGATGAAAATTTCTGGAATTGAGAGAAAGGGGGTCTTTGTTGATCCAGAGCTTGGTAGGTGCAGGCTTTGCCTCTCGCCCAGAGCTGTGGGGCTGTGTGAGGAACCTGCCTGCGGAGGAAAACCTTGAAACCAAAGGAGGTTTCTGCTCCTGTTCCTGTGCTGCTCCGTTTAATGAGGTGTGCTGACTTCTGTTGGGGTGCCAGCTGGCTGCCCCTCCGCACCACTGTCTCTCATTAGGTGGGATGTTTTTAGGCGCTGGATTGAATTTACTTCCATCCCATGCAGACCTGGTGGTGGTCTGCTTTTACACACTCCAATTTACAGAGCTAGCGCCAAGCTACTAAATTATTAAGCTAGGGTTTTAATTGAAACCCCTATGTAGGCTTAAATTGTTTCCACTCTATTTGGAGTTTCCTTCTCTGCTGGTTTTTATTTTGTCCCATGCATGAAAGTGTGGAGGGTGGAATTCATGGCAAGGCACAGAGGCAGGGGAAGAATTCAGGCTGTGAACATGAGAAAGTACAGAAGAAATAAAAGGTTAATCGGTACTGTATCCAGCTCGGATGGAGGTGATAGAAAAAAAAAGCTTCCTAATCCCCATGACAGTTTAGTGGAAAGCTGGGTGTTTGTTTTTAATGCTGTTTGTAACTTAGGTTTCTCAATGCAGCATTTTCTTGCTTCACTATTTTTGTCTCGGCCCCTTCCCCAGGGCTTGACAGGGATGTTTGTCAGCAAACACAGCTCCCCCCGCTTTTCCCCAGTGTTGAGCCTCGCTGCCGCCAGCAGTGCTCAGTCCTCCCCTGTTCTCTGGGGGTGCCCCCTCCAGATTTGCACTGCTTCCCCCAAATCTTCCCCTCGTTGCAGACTCTCCCCCGTGTCCCCAAGTCACTGCACACTGGATCAGGATTACGCTTGCTGGTTAAATGCTGCATAAGTCAGATCTGGTCAGCAGCGATTTGGTTTATAGTGCTGCATGGGTGCATTTGTGTCTGTGGTGAGAGGTGTTGTTGGGTTGACTCTGTTACTCAGTTCAGATGTGGTCTTGATTGAAGCTGTGCTTCCTGGCAACCCAGGAGTCCTCAGCACCGATTCCACCATGAGTAGTGACCTCGGTCCTCAGAGGATAACAGGAGAGTCTGGAAAGCTGGTGGTGCTGGGAGGCAGAGGGCTAGCGCTAGTCAGTGTGTGTGCACTCTTCCTCTTCACTGGGCAGCCACTGTAGGTGTATGCCAAGTCCTGAGTGAGGGGAAATGTGGCTCCAAGCTGTGTGCCCACAACTTGGCAATGCTAGCTGGAGAAGGCAGCAAAGCGAGCGGATTTGTTGAGCACAGCTACAGCAAGCTTAAGTAACTGAGTTCTAGGTGTGTTTTTTGAGGGTTTGGAATACATCTGTTGCCTGCCTCTCTGTATGAGAGGTTTTTATGTGGCATATCTCACAAGGAGTACAACAGCTGAAACAAACTGAATTGGCTTGTGTGCTTGTGGTGCTAGCAGCTGAATCCTCCTGAGGAGGAATGAAGGCTGAAGGGAAAGTTAGGCTGTGAATTACAGAAGCTATCTTCGTAACTCAATGGCAGGAATAGCAGTGCAGTTCCTGTAATTGTAATAACACTCTAGCTGTGTTTTGGTACTTACCATGTTTAATTGCATGACTGATTTACCTAATGTCTCTCCAGGGGTCATTCATAACACTTTTATTTTTAGGATTCGGGGAAATTAGGGACACTAATAATCCACTGTGGTTCTTTCTCAAGGCAGGAGTTTTCCGGATGATGATGGTAATAACAGCAGTGGCTCTGTCGCAGAGTAACCTGGCTAAGCCAATGAAATTAGCACTGGCAAGTAATGGAGAGCTGAATGCTTGAAAATTAACAGTCTCTACTGAATATATGCAGGTGTAGGCAGAGGCCACATTTTCTCTAATTTTGGATAACTTGCATGATGTTTTGTGGTTTATTGGGAAATCCTTGGCAGCACCTGTTGACTTTCAACCCTGTAAATAAAGAACTTCAGGATCAAACACTCAGTGTATAGGTGGCCATATGTCCTCCTCCATGGTATACAGCTATGATTTATCCCATTTCATGACAAATGGGCTGTGTACCAACAGAGGAGATCTGGCTGGTAGCTCCAGTGGGACATCTAACATGCTTCGTGGATGCTTTTAGGAAAGATAGTGTGCTGAAAGGCCCGTGGTAGCAGTTGGCTTAATGCTGCTCACTCTGCTTGTTGTTTTTAAACAGATGGACCTCTCTGTGGAAACTCTTTATAGCTTCATGCAGGAGCGCCAGAAGAAGTATGCGAAGTATGCAGAGCAGATCCAGAAGGTCAACGAGATGTCTGCCATCCTCCGCCGTATACAGATGGGCATTGACCAGACAATCCCACTGATGGAGAGGCTGAACAGCATGCTGCCGGAGAGCGAGAGGCTGGAGCCCTTCAGCATGAAACCTGACCGGGAGCTGAAGTCATAGCTGATGCTGCAGGCTTCCCCTCCTCACCTTTCACACTTGAGCATTCAGCACAGACATTCTTCCAACACACCGGCCTGGCAGATGTTTGAAGCAGACAGCCGTGCTGCCTGACTTTCTGCCAGGGCATCAGAGGAAGAGCAGCGTCAGCTGCTGGAACTGTGCAGCCAGGAATCCAGGAGCTCCGTGGTCTCGTTGTTTGGAGAAGAAAAATAACCGTTCTTTCATCTCCCTCCTCTTGCCCTCCTCTCTCCTGCACCACTACTACCACCCGTGCTGAGACATTTGTTTCGTTGCTGTAACTAGATTTGGATTTACAGAGGAGGAGTTCTTTCATCTGTTCTTTTTACTTTCAAACTTCAAAGGGATGCGGGGTGTGACAAACCCTCTAACATGCTTTCTGTGCCTCTGGGGTTTAGACAATTAGATGGCTGGCAGGTATTTCTGAGATCCCCTGGCCTTGGAAATATGTATGTTTTATAGGTGGAAGTGTGGGAGCCAGGAACTGATGTATTAAAATCTGCCTATTATCATAATTAACATAGTTTGCATGGCAGGGTTTTGGCATGTCCTTCCTTGAGGCTCCTGTTTTTATGGGCTTGCTAATTTATGAGGCTGTAAAGGAATAACTGTTCCAGATATGTATGTCTGTTATTCTTAAGCAAGCCTTAATGTTCCTCTCTCCTTGCCCTGGCAATCCCCCCGTGCCCCAGCTGGTGGCAGTTTGCATCCCTGACCTCACACAGTGATTCTGATGGACAACGGCACCTACCCGTTCACTTTGCATCCCAAAAGTGGGCATGAGGCATCTTTTTCTTTATCTTTTTTTTTTTTTTTTGATTGGGCTTGCCAGGTATCTTGGTGCTCTTCATATCAAAGGGATGCAGCTGTTTCTTTATCTTCAAGTGTATGGAAGACTTGAAAAGTCCTTTGGGCTCTCTGCGTTGGCTTGCTGCCGTCATGCTGAGAGCTTGCATGAGCACGGTGTTTTATGACTGAAACCACACAGCCCTTTGGGATTGTGCTCCGTGAACGGCTCCAAAGGCAACAGGATGTTCTTGTGTTATTGCAAGCTGAGAGCCTGGCTGGACGGCAGGCAGCGTGTTCACGTGGCCTGGGCACTGGGCTGGGGCTTAGGAGACTGCATGGTTGCCAAGTCTGCCACCGGTCTGCTGGCTTGCTGCAGGCACCTCTCTGAGCTTCAGTTTCTCTCTACATAAAAGGGGGATGTTTTACACACTGCCATGAAATACTTACAGATCTAGAAACGGTGTTTGAACAGCCTGTGTTGCTATTGCGTGGCAGCTCTCATCCCAGCAGAAAGAGCATGAAACCAAAAGTGAAGATCCCTGGGCTTGCTGGGTCAGGGGTAGGTTTGTGTTTGTTATGTACATCCCAGAATGCTGATGCTGGCAAGGAGGCCGGAGCATGCCTGTGAACCCGAATGGTTGCTGTATGTCAGGAGCACAGTCCCAGCGGTGAGGACAGCTGTCTGAGTCCCTCTGACAACCCATCTGCCAGTTCAGCAGCAGGAGGCTAGGCTGCCAAAGCCAGCTTGCTAGAATACCTCTTAGTACTTGAGAGTACTTAATTAGCAAAAGGTTGTCTCTAAGCATTTGGGAATAAGAGCATCATTTTTTTATATATAGTATTAATGGCTGCCTGGTAGAAGGAAGCAACAAGCTGTTCTTTTTTGTTGCATAACCAAAGGCCATGGAGTCAATCTGTGTAATGCATACTGCAGCCAGCTTGGATCTGCGTTTGAAAGGTAGCAGTGACAGGGCTCTAAGGCCACTGAGCATTGTCTGAGTCCTGTAGCAAGGAAGCCCTCTGGAATGGTACTGTGGGAAGAGCAACTGACTACTTCAGACAAAGCAAAGAACAGAGCAGGACATTTTCTAGGAAAGGCAGAGTGAGCCTACTTCATTACCGCTTCCAGCCCAGATCTGGTACATATGTGTATACATGTAGGTGTGTACTCTTGCACAGGATATAACATTGTGCAGATCAGACTCCCACCCATGCTCATGTCTCTTGCAGTATTTTTTACACTTGGTTTGTAAAAAGTTTTGTTGCATACATGAGACAAAGCAACCCATGAAAACCCGCTTTTCATGACTATGCCATGAGGATGCTTACTGTCCATCATTGAATAGTTCTCTGCCTCCTGCCATCAGACACAATACAATATTCAGCAACTTTAAATAGATGCTGCAGGCATTTTTGTCCTCTCCCAGATCACACTGTCTGGAAGTTCAGAATGCGCAACATTCAGCCGCCTGTCTCTGTCAAATGCAAAAAAAATATCCCACAGAGTGCTGGAAGCTCAGACCAGTGGGAAGATCCTGATATTGGATCTCTGAGCAGGGGCTAGGCTGCAGATGCTCTCTCCTGTAAAGCTCTAGGCATTTGTCCTCGCACTATTAAGTACCAGATCAAAGCATTGTCCTTGCAGTGCTAACAAGGGCAAGCAAGTAGTACATGTATCTGAAACCTGTGAGAGCATGGGCTCCAGGTCAGTTTCTTCCTTATTTGCTATAAAACACCTAGGTATTGGGCTGTTAAGGGGAGATACTGCCTTTTAAGCTTCTGGATATGCTGCTGGGTCTCCCAGCTAGAGCTTTCTGAGCAGAAAGGGTAAGTTGCAAAAGATGTAATAGCTTAAACAGAAAGAAATCATAGCTGAAATGTGAAGGCCAACCTCTTCCGAAGAACCCAAAGGTCGATTCCTTCCATTTGACAGGTGATTGTCTCATATGCATTCCATAAAGCACCGTGCACCCTCTAACTGTTCTCAAATGATGGGTTATAGTTTTATTTAAAACATTGTCACTAGCTCTGTTAACTTTAAGTCTTTGGACCTCTTTCCAAGAAGAAGTCATTTCCTGCCACATGGTCTCAAGCTGCTGTTTATGTTGCATGTCTGCTCCTTGCTTGCTTTGCTCTGCATCCTGCTCTCAGATTCATCTCGAAGGCAGGTGATGCTCAAGGAGAGACTGATGCTTTATTTCCTTACACACTGTTCAGCCAGAGATTCGAGATGTGATTGGAATTGCCTTTCTATTTAGGAGTTCCCTTTTCAAAGCCAAACACTGTTGGAGAAGGCCTCCAGTCTCTCTCATGAATGCACTACCTATTACTTTTGCCATGAAGGATAGATTGTCAATGCTATGAACAGAGAGTAATCTGGCATGGTCCATGGGAAAGAACCACTTCTGCCCATTTTTGATGTGAAATGAAGCTGATCCGTGATGTGGGGTGCAGACTAAGCTTCCTGATACGAAACCTCCTGAAAAGATGGAGAACAAAGTGAGTCCCTGAGGCTTTGGTTCGCTGGGGGCCTGAGCCGCTCTAGTCCTTCCCCTGGTTCTGCTGTTGTCACCTCCCCCTTTGCTGCCTCTGGTGCTTGTGACACCTCACGCTGGGCCAGTGGACTACATTGGCCAAAGAGGTTCGCTTTGTTTTTATTGTTTTTGTGATTTAATGGATTGACAGGGTGCTAAAGTGCCAACCTATCTGCAGGTCAGTTTCTGTGAAGATCCATTGGAGGGGACAGAAAAGTTTTTTTTGTTTTATTTTAAATATAGGTATTTTAAATTAAATTTATTTAAATATATTTAAATATTTAAAAAATACTTTCCCTCCTCTGAGCTTTTTCATAGAGTAGAAATGCAGTTTCACAGGCCCCCTTACAGCATGAACCAGCCCCTCGTTCTTTATCAGACTGCTTTCCAGCGGTTTCCATGAGGTACTGTTGTAACTTCTCTCCGATTCCCAAGCTGCCAGTGTATTTTGATTACAAGCCTTGTGGTGAGTGCTCCTTGGTTTATGGGTTATTATCCCGTTTGCAGACTTGCTCTACTTCCAACTGCGTGTGTGCTATATGTTCCACAGCTCCAGCATTAAAATGTTTGGTATTGCTCTTTTCCTAGTGTGTTGTTTCTCTGGACGCCTTGCTTATTCTTCATTTACACCACTTCTTGCTGTGATGGCTGCAGACACTTACATGTGTGAGGTCATATATTAGTTTTACTGCTTTGTACGTGGTTGCATTGAAGCCCCCTTGGTGCCCTGGAGATGGCCTGCTTCAGCTTTGCTGGGGCAGCCACCTTTGTGACCATAAAAAACGTGTGTCCTGCAGTGAAAAAATGGTTGTTTTTTTTGGACACTGTCCCAATCCGGGTTGGCACTGATGTCCAGTTGAAATAAAATGTACAGTGGTGCCTGCGACTTGCCAGCAGTGGGGTGGGACTGTGACTGAGCTGGCTGCTACCACTTGTGTGTGTGCAGCCTCATGGTGGGGATGAGGTGGGTGACCGACTGGCCCTGGCATTGGGGCAAGGCTGCAACTTCCCTGCTGAAAGCACCCATGGCGTGACAGACACTGCCTGGGGGGTCAGTTTAAGCTCCTTGCTGTGACATCTGAAGAGCTGGCGAACGAGGCGAGTCTCTGTCCTGCTGTAGGGCAGTACTGTGGCCTTGGGAAGTAAGGATTGCAATAGCTTTTGTCAGAACCTGACTCCTGGTAGGGCATGTGAGTGGTATTCACAAAGACATGGGCCTGAGAGAAAACTTCCTGTGGCTTGCAGCTGCCTGCTGGCTTCCCTGCCCCAGTAAGAGCAAGGAATGGGATGAGCTGACTGCTGCTAGAGCACAGAAGCCTCACTTTGAAAACATCACTTCCTGCAGGGAACAGGTTACTTCAATAAACTGAAAAAGCAGTGTTTTAGAGGGGAATTAGTGAATATACCTGCAGCAGACTACACTTCTTCTGGCACTGAGAAAGCGCTGAGCTGACAGCCTCTCCCCTCTTGCACCTGGAGTGCTCAGTAAAAGGAGCTACCCTCACTTTTCTGTTTATTGTGACTCACATCGATATTCTCCAAGTGTAGAACAGCCCCAGGCTCAGCCATAGAAATGTTTTGGTTTGCCTTATAGCAACACCTGTGGCCTGAGGGCCCAGCAGCTCCCACTAGGCATGGTTCAAAGGGAACATTCACCTACCTATCTGAGCTGGTACACTACAGAGTGTGTTCTTCTGAAAGTCACAGCTGTGTTCTTGTGTGGATAACAGTAGTAGCATATTGTAATACTGAAATATCTACAAGTAATAGAATAACTGTACTTTTATCTCAGAAGCTTTAACAAATACAGGCTAGCTAGGTAGGTCTGTTTACTCAGGATATGGCTATCTTATTAAGATGTATACGTAAGAGAGATTTAGTGAATCTTGGTAATTTCAAATTTAAGAAGGGGCAGTGGCAGCCTTGTTAGGACTCTGCTGTTGTCCCCAAGAGGACTGCCAGGCCCCTGCACTGGGTTTTTGATACCATCACTTTCTGATAGGAAGCTATTTAAGGCTTGTGCTGTGAATCCAAGCATAAGGAGCAGCTAGCAGATGAGCATGTAGTTAGTAAAAACAGCAGCTCACATCATTATGTTTCCACTCTTTTTTTCTCCTCCCCAGCCCCCTCTCAAAAACAAGGCTACCTAATCCATACTGATGAGAGGTTTTTGCTGTTCTCAGCCCGCTTCACAAGGAATTCAACTGTGATGGTTAAGTCAAGAACATAGTGACCCCAGGACCCTTCCCAGTAACACCAATCAGTTAAATGAAAATTAAGTCTTGTTGAACAGTATGTAACAGGTTTCAGTTGCTTCTTGAGTTTTGACTGGAAATGGGCTTAGACTGTCTCTGTAAAGGGCTGTCTACCAGCACAGGCAAGAGTGGATGGACAGGATGGTGTAGGAGGAAGAATGGAGCAAGTCCTGCAAAGCAGGCAAGAGGAAGAGTGGCAAAAGCTGAAGTGCACACTTCAGAAAGCATCCTGTGAAGGCACTTATTGAGGTCAGAACTAGACCTTGGAGTAGAGTGAAAGAAGCCAGAGCAGGTAAGTGTTAGAAGAAGATTAAGTCAACCTATTTTGTAGCATTATTGTACACGGTTGATGTTTTACTGTGCAATGGATGCAAGCTTTTCATGTAGCAGCTGGTAGGTACTTCATGGTTGTGGAAAGCAAGCATAAAAAGCCACACAGGTTGTTAACTGTGCTGTGGCTGATAATACAGTCTATTCTAGAGGCCAAACTTTCTGCACTTCCCTTCTTGGGATAATGTTTTTAAATTCTCTTTAAAAAGGCTTCTGTTACCTCACCTGAGATTGACGATGCTGCTATATAAAATTGGAGGCTTGAGCTTTGCCATCTAAGGACATAGCCTTGGCATCCATGCCCTAGTGCAGGACTTAAATTTAATACATAACTACATTTGTATGAGCTATTCTCTGAAGGGGCAACAAGGGGCATACCTCTCCCTCAGCATTCAGAAGTTGTTCACAATGCTTCAGGACTGGCAGAATCCATCAAAAGAAGTATTAATGTGATTATATTCTTCATCAAATAAGAAGTATGGGAGGGAAAAATAAAAGTATACATTTCATCCTAGGTAATTTAAACAAGCTTAAATACTTGCTTCAGAAAGGCTAGCACAGCTGTCTTGTGAACAATCAGTTTAACCACAGGAGAGCTGTGAGATAGTGTAACTGTATTCTCCAGCATTAGACGTTGCAAGGTATCAGTGCAGAAGCAGCACAGAAAGGCCATTGCTGCTGTTTGAGGGAGCAGAATAGGTAGGGTGAACAGGAGCAGGTAAGAGATTTCACAACTGTAACATGGTTGTGAAGTCAGCACTGCTTATTGAGTAGCAGTCCAAAGCCACTGGTTCTGTGTCATTCATTGACAGGCATGCATCTGCAGAGAAGGATTTGTACCGTAAGGACGAGACTCTAGCCCTGGCCATGGGAAATCAGGTTCTCCTGCAGCCAGGTAACGCAAACACCACAGCCAGAGGCACCCAGAGGCACAGAGGCTCCTTCCTCAACCATTCTATATAAACAGGTACCATTTCTGATTTTATTTCATCATAACATACAGGTAATGCTCATGACACAACAAGATGAGAAACTCACATCTCTCTGAGCCATTTAAACAGCTTCCATACACCAAAAAACATTATATTCATATTGAACATGTACACAGTTCGCCCCCCCTCACATCCTCCACTTTGCTCTCCAAACCTCAAAAACCATTTCCAGCATTGTTCAGGTATAGGACACCATTTCAGGAATGAGACAGGGCACCACCCTGCACAGGATATGAATTTAAGGCTTCCTCCTACAGGAAGGTGTCCCCTAACATGAGCCTACAGCTTTGATTCAGTTGGTGACTATAGTGTATTGGAAATCATGAGGAGCCAGATGACCAAGTTTCAGTTCCTCAAAAGGAGATTAACCAAACAAAGCCCCAACCATACCCACTTGTGTACAGAGAGATGGGAGAACACACGTGTGAGTGAGCACAAGACCCAGGAAAACTATCTTTCTGCCTGCGTAGATTTATTTGTGTTTACTCCCGTTAATTGGTTTAAATCAAATAAGACACGGGCCCTTACTGAAGTCTGGCTGAGAGGAGCACTGCTAAATGGTTTCCATGTGTGTATACATACACATCATTGCAATGTAATCACTTTTACTTGGTATGTAAGCACAGACAAGTGGCAGTGCATTTAATGAAAATCGAAGACATGCTTTACAGTGTGGTGTCAACCTGTCCCTTGCCCAGGCTACCCTTACTTCTGGCATTTCACACACGTCACGAACGCAGCCTCTGGGTTCAGTTACTCCTGCTGCTGTCTCTCTGTGTGTCGTTTGCACTTTTTAGGATCAAGTTAATCAATGCTGTAGTGCTATTTTAAACAGTCCACTGTAGGAATTTAAGTCACATCCTAGCCACAAAACAAAACAATGACAAAATCATCTCCACTTTTCAATACAGTAGAACCTGAGATTCGAGTCACAAACTAGCTACACTTACAGTAAAAAAACAAAACAAAAACATAACCCAAGCTGCTGTCTTGAATTAGGGCTTCAGTTTGCCGTTGACAATTTTTTTAAAAGCTGTTGGCTAGGTATAAGTATTTGTTTCATTTGATTTATAATTTTCAGCTGCCTGCACTGGCCAAAAAAATATAGTTCCCTGCAACCCCCCCAACATATGGGTGTGCTGAGGGGCCCTGGGGAAGACCTAGATAACAACGTGTGCAGCTTCCATCCACGTACAAGAGGGAAGGCTGAAGCTCTGCGTTGTGCCTCTGGACCACTCCTTGCCTCTTACAGCAAGGCACACACACGTAACAGTTTGCGAAGCGGCAGCAAATGTACCACAAGACTTGCAAGCTGGAGGGGAAGCAGCTGTTTCACTGTCAAAAACAACACAAGGAGGGCTGTGCCTAATCTCCCATGGAACACCCCTGCTGGCAGCAGGGAAGGCACCTCCTCGTGCTGGCATAGCCTCTAGGCTGGTGGAGATCAGAGCAGAGCACTGGCCAGCCGAAGCACAGCTAGGAGCATCTGCAGCCAAATCATGCATCAGCACACTGGGAAACTGAGAGCCTAAACCAGGACGGAGAACAAAAGCCAAAATTTAAGTTATTTTCGATCTGCAAGCGCAGAAGGTGAGCAGGCTTTCCATTAAAGCTGTCTCTTCTCAACCCTTCTTTCTTTCACACCATATTATGAGATGGGACTTTGGAGTTCCCTTTCTGTTTTCCCTGGACAGCTGAGCAGACGTCTCTTTCTTGGATGAGGCCAGCAAACCTAAAACCTCAATCCTCACAGTTTGGGTGAGGATGTTGAAGAGGGTGTGGGGTGTGGAGGGGGTAGGAGAAAACCAACAAACCTAGGCTGCCCCGACCGCACAAGCAATTGGAGCTCTGTATGAAGAGTAGTTCCTTAACAGTGCTGCTCAGTTTTGAACAAAAGCCCATCCCACCAAGGCTTACAACTAATTTTTGCTTTAAAAAACAAAACAAAACAAACAAAAACTTTCAAGTACCATCTATTGAATTGGCAATTGGCAAGAGGATGAATTTGTGGTATTGTACCAGCTGCTTCTCTTGCATGTAGCCGTAAGGATTAACCACTCTATTATAGCTTGGAAGCAAAAGTATCCCTCTCCCAGAAGCCAGCTAAATATCAGAAAAAAAATACTGCTTATTTGATATTTCAAAAGACTGGGGGTAATGGTCATAAGTATGGTTCATTTGTCTTTCTGAATAATTGCTAGTAAGCCAAATGAAACACTTGTGCGTAGACAGCTTTAAAAAAAATCTAATGTGGCTAGTCATTGCTTGTTCACATTGCTTATAAACTGACTACCTGCATCTGGCAGCCATAAAGCCCTAGTTTATTTTTTATATTTTTGAGGTACTGTTTTTTTCTCTGAAGCAGCTCTCCAGCAAATCACCTAAAGCCTATCCATTAGAACAATAGTTACACCACTATTTACATTTGCCTGAACTGTATTTTCAGACCAGCCTTGCTGTAACCAGTCCCTACTTCCTTTGGAATCACTCCCAGTCTCCTTTCTTACAGGAAAAACGTCTCCCTCCAGAGGTTGGCTCAGTGTCAGGGCTAAGGTGCACTGGTGAAGACTTGGGGCATAAGGAAGGGAGAATAAAACTAGCTTTGATGGGTAGAAGCATGTTTCAGTGGAACCAGTGCTATGGTTCGATACCATGAGAGTTTCCTTTTTGAAAACACTGAAAGGATGTGCAACCCATTGCATGTAAATTGCTTCCTCTGTCAGGGGAAAAAAATCTTTGAAATGTTCTGCCCTTCTCCAGGAAAGGGGAGGAGAAAAAAACCAACAGTGCACTTGGTCTCCTTGTGCAGACGCTCACTTGTCATTTCCTTGCTGTATTAATCTAGTCACTGCATTCACAGTGAAGCCCCACATTTCCTCCCTCCCCACCTTCTGCGTGATGTTTGTTCTTTTCAGATTTGTAGGGACCTCTTAAATGCCGGGGGAGCAGCCTGGAGGGGGAAGCAAATCCAATACGGTCATGCCAGTCTGCTGCTCCTCAAGACACTTCAATGATTTCCATGCTGCCTGAAAAGCTCGACTGACTGGACACTTTCCCCAGTTCTTCTCTGGATCTGTTGTCTGACATGATGCTTTCCCCAAACTCCATCTGGCAGCTTCTGCGCTTAAACTGCTTCTCGAAAGAGCTTTCCTCATGCCAGCTACGCCTGGAGTCACCTCGGTCACCCTGCTTTGGCCTCCTGCGCACAGCGCAGGCTTGGTCGCAGCCTGTGGGTAGCTGACTACAGCTGTAGGCAGAGTACGCAGTGCTGTTCCCATAGATGGCAGAGGCAGAGTAGAAATGTGATGACTCAGCTGCAAAATACCAGCTGTTGGTGAGGGACGGAGCTGACGTCTGAGGAGCCAAGATGTCCGAGTGCCAGCCTTTGAGGCCCAGCCCCGCAGCAGACTTTGCCAAATGCTGCTGGCTGGTGGAGAGCCCAAATAAGAAGTTCGTTCGGTAGTTGTCTTCCATGCTCCCGCTCCGGTGGAGGGGGTACAGGAGCGACCGCTGAGTGGCAGCACTGCTGCCGGCTCTCCCCACGTGCTGCCGTTTGCTCTGGCTGTCCAGCTGCCAGGTATTCTGGGGTTTCTTGGGGGGGTCTGCTTCCTCTTTATCGGGGCTGGCTTCGGGGGTCTGCTCTGACACCTCCTGCACCGGGGAGAACTGACACAGCTTGCTGCTGCCCTCTAAAGCAGTTGCATGTTTGTAGTATTCCAGGGTGTCTTCAGAAGAGGCAAAGCCCTGAACGGATGCAGTCACACAGCTGCTACTGGCTGAGTAGGATACAGATTTGATATCCAAAGAAAAGGAGCGCTTCAGCCGGTTACTGTCTTCCACCTTATCTAGGGAGACGTGCAGTCCGTTTATGCCCTGTACCAGCGGGCCATCTTCCAGGGAAGGTAAGTGTGCGCATGACGTGCTCCCGGAGTCCATGGGCTTCTGTTCCACAATCTCGGAGGTAGTGGTAATGCAGAGCTGATTAGTGGAGAGGTTGCTGTGCCCTCCTTCTGGGACCAGTACGTGCTCGCTGCTCTTCTCCAGATGTAGAAGTGTCAGCTTACTGATATGTCCAGGCTGACCACTCTGGTTCTTGATCTTTTTCTCAAAGTCCAAAAGTTGGCCCAGGAAGTTGAAGTTGGGAGAAATGGTTGGCCTCTTTTCTTTCACAAATCTGCAAAGAGGGGAAAAACAAAAGAATTATTTTAAGAACTTGCTGCTCAGACCTGAAATAGCATTCACATCATTCTAGGGTTAACGGCCTAATCTTAACTAGTCAGGATGCTTGGACAGAGGTTCTGGCAAGAACAGGTAACATGGATGGAAAAAAGGGCAGCTTTTAAGCAAGATTCTCTCAACTGGAGAGAATCTTACTTATGATTTTTTAAGCTGGATTCTTTCAACTCTCCTCATCGTTTACTTAAAGGCAGCTAAGAATGGCAAAAAGAAAGCGTTCTTTTTTACCTCTTTGTGATGGCTACAGCAAGGTTTGAGGATTTTTTTTTTTCCACATTGCCATTGCTACCTTGGTCTGACTGAATTTAAGAGCTCCTCAAGTTTTCTGAATAGCATCAAAGCAGAAAGCAGACCACATTTCCCACTCTTCAAGGGCAGAAATCCCACATTCTTTTCACCGTTCTCTTTCATGCCATTATTACAGTTAGTACTTCCTATCCTGTTTACCTTTGTCAGGTAGATTGCTCTGATATAGCTGACCTTGCACAGCAAATGCCAGTCATTTCTACCCTGTACTGCTGTTGACCACTGATATGATCATCAAAAAGAAACATAAAAAGGAGTAAATGCAGCATTAAAACGAAAATATCTACAGCTCTGCATGTGTTGAATAGTAAAAAGGCAACAGTATAACCAAATCAGTGCAGAAGTTAATGTACTCTCCAGCCCTGTAGGAAGCAGCCTGACTCTCATACATGGGCCAGTCATGAACTTACTTATTCAGCTGAATACAGACAAGATGCAATACATACTTAAAAATGTTTCCCTGAATCAGGACTTCGAATGAAAGAAACATTTTAATGTTACAAGTCATGTCATGTACTTCAGAGTTAAATACAAAAGCAGACTTTTTGCCGGTCTGATTTGTAATATAGCTCAAGTACATCTTTTTCTATCTGTAAAAGAGAAGCTTCCCAAATCCTTTCTCCTCTGTGTTTTTTTTTTTTGTTTTTGTTGTTTGTTTGTTTTGTTTTTCTTTTTTTTCAGCCATTCCTGGAACTATGAAGGTGCCAGATGACAAGGGAATTAACAAGGGATGAGACCTTGAAGAGCTAAACCTAGTACAAACACACAAATAATGTATGACTGAGACCTACTACAAACACACATATGCTGTATCACTGAGAAAGTTAAATGTTATTAAAAGCAGAAAATCTCTTGGGGATGTGTACAAAAGGTGTGTGTGCAGTTATTAAAAACGGCATGAGAAAAATTCTAAAGTGTACTCATGCATTTATGTATACGCTAGCATAAATGCAAGCAAGCACATGACAAAAGAAAAGGATTTCTTAGACATTGCCAAACAACTTCAGTGACACCTAGCTTTTTAAACACAACAGGCACTGTTCTTTTCTGCTAACCATCTGAATAGCTGATGTTATGACCTGCAAGATCAGATTGCACAAAATGATGGTGGAAACTTCCACTATGAAGTGCAACCCTGTCCCTTCAGCTTTCTCTTCCTCTCACCCCAAAATGTGGGAGGGTCTTAACTTTAAAACTATCTTTTTAAACTATGAAAAGGGATCCAGGAAGTCTCCTAGACCCCTGCAAAGTTGTAAGGCTTTGCAAAATTTTTGTTTCAAAATGCACTCTCTTTCTAATTGAAAAATGTGCATAACATTTGATTTTGATATTTGTTTCCCTTGTATAGCCCGCTGTACAAATAAAACAGATTAAAAAAGCATACTTCCTCAGATCTTTCACAAGTAAAAAATAAATAAGATCTTTTACACAAGTAAAAAATAAAAAGGTGACATTAAATGTTAAGTGTCAGACAAACATTTTATCTAATGTCTTTCATTTATCCAGAAAAAAGTATTTTTCTTTTAAGCCAGCAAAAGATCCCAAACCAATAAGTGAATTGTGCTGCAGATTGTTCTCACTAAGTGAGATCAAAGAAAATCAGATTATAGTAAAATAAATTCAAAGTTTCCAGTAGTTATTCAGCACCTCCATTACAAAGAGAAAAAAGGCCAAGGATGATTCATCTTTCACATGCAATTCACGCTTCTGGTTAAGAATCAAACTAGAATTTAATGCAGAGATGTCATGGAAAAATGTGAAGAAGCACTCCTTTACTTAATGAGAGGTTCACTTACACGTGTGCCTTTTAGAAGTATTTGGTACTCTACAGCTCTAACCTCCAGATGCCTCTGCAAGACACATCTTACAGAGGTGCATCAGCTCTGCCAATTAGCCTATAAGGTCTGTCAAGAAGAAAGCCAATGTCTTCTGTGCAACACAGGAACAAAAAGCACTTTGCCAAATGAAATAGAGAAATCATGGTAAACTGCAACCAAGTCACCTGGAATGTAATAAAGTGTTCACAATCTAAGTACAGCAATGTTGTGATTTGAAGAGTTAAAAAGGTAGGGGTATTTATTCCTCACAAGAATTATCTAATACCACAAAGAGCTGATACTTTTAAATACTTTCTCCAAGAGTTTTTGTTTGAGCTCATTAGCAACAAAGCGGTTTAATTCCTATGTGTTTCACCTGGAGGCACTTCTTTGAGAGCATTACCAAACTGAAGTCAACAGATCCAGTCTAGCACTTGCCACAAGCAGGATGATAAATATCCTCAGTTCTCTTTCTTTAGCCCTATCCATTCCATTTTCTCTTTGTCTTACAAGATACTGTTGTGTATGATGTGTGTGTGCATACAAGTATACACACTCACACTTAATATGCAGTTTAAATTTAGAGCAAAGACCTACATCAGCATTTTGCAGGCAGGGAATTAGCATTAGGTGCACAATGCCTGCACACAACCCCTAATTTCTTTAGGGAGGAAGCCTGTGTTTAAAGCAAGAGTGCCCAGGGGCCAATGAACTACTGGATAAATAATGTCTCCTTCTACCTTGGCCGTGTAACCTTTTATCACTTTAAAAACAAGCTGACAGGCACAAGAACTAGTATGAAAGGAAATTTTCTCCTTACCTGTAAGCTTCATCTAAGGACATATCCATTCTCTTCATGATGTATGCAATAGCGATTGTGGCAGAGCGAGATATTCCAGCTAAACAGTGGACTAACACACAACCATTTGATGCTTTTGCTTTTTCTGCATACCAAAAAAATCAGCAGCATTATACCACAATTAAAAGTTTGCAAGGAAAAAATGTTATTTGAAATTGTTCAGAACTTCCAAATTGGCTGCTAATTACAGATCTCATGGAAACTTTAAATAAAAAGCACTTCTTTTCTCCATCACTGCACTGGGTTTAGAAAAAAAGCATGCAACTACACATAGGAAACACTGTAGTTACATCATACTTCACTTACATTAATGTGCCCATAAACAACCCTATCTAGATTTCTGGGAAAGGTGATTGTTTTTAATTTTATATGCAAGTAAAAAGCAAGTATTCATGATGGAACAATTTGGCCAGTTCATCTGTTAGCTCACTGCTTAAAGCTAAAGATAGGATCTGTATGTCTAATTTTATAATTAATTCTCTGCAGGAATGTATCAGTTGTCTAACAGGATGCCAGAAAGCAGAGTTGTGCTCTTAAAAAGTATTTTTTTTTCCTGTAAGTGCTGGAACACGCAGTGGCAGAATCTCCCTGTATTATTTTGCTTCTGTACTTATAAAGCGATGGTGATCATATACGCAGATCCTAAGGGTATTTTCATACAACCCAGAAAGCATTCAGTTATTCTCCAGCCAAAATAGGAGTCAGACACGGAGTTATCCAAAAATGTTTTAGAGAGCCAATATAAAGTTTCTTCTCACCTATAAAATCGACTGATTTATCCAACCAAGGCAAAATCTTCTCACAAAAGCTGTCATTCACTGGCACTCTCAGAAAATGGGATTCCGGAATGAAATCAGGCTTTGGACAGGTATTACTGGCATTTAGTACATAGCCAATATCATTCTGCTGCATCAGCTCCTATGAAAGAGAGAATGGTTAGAACTAGAGAAGTCTAACAACAACTTTGGCACATTTCAAAGAGACCACAAACTCAGAACACATAATAAAGCTAAGAAGTAAACTACTGGGGGCATTGTTTGTTGAAAAGGGTGACTTCTGAGCTTTAGATTCTTCAAGCAACTTTTAACAAGACATCCACTATGACCAAATGATATACAGGCTGCAAAGTCCCTGTGAACAAAGGTGACATAGAACAGAAATAATGGTAGAATACCCTCTGTTACTATGAAGCATCTCTTCCAAGAGAATGCATTTTTTTTGCTACTTTGGTTTAAATTCTCACCATGCAAAGTGACATAACCAAGCAGTTATGTCACATGTAGTTCGCTGACTTGAATGCATTTCTGGATCACAAATCAGAGCAGTTTAAATAATGTGTGGTATTTACTGCACGGGTACACTGTGTGTACTTTGCAGTGTGTGTGTAGAAGGGAAGAACATGCACAAGTATGTATATGCAGATATAAATTAAATTTTCAGTAAGAACAAAGAACTGAAGGAAAGGAAGGGAATCTCATAGCCATTTACAAAAGAAAGTGTATCAAATCCATCCTCACTTAACTATATGTTTTATGTAGCAGTTATAAACAGGGAATTTACGTAAATCTCTGCTGGTGAGACAAATTTGCTCCGGACAACAAAACGGACAACTCCTCCAAACTTACATCCCAAATCCATTATGCTAGCATATCCAGAGGTGTATGAAGGTGTGGGTACCTTAAACTAATTAATATACCTTATACCATAAACATAAACATCCAAGGTGAACAAGAGATGAGCAATTGCTCGCAGAGCAAATTATCACAAATAAATATAATTTATCACAAATAAATTTAAATATAAATATATAAACATATATAAATGTATAATATACATATTATAATTAGTTGTGATAAATATCATTTATGACAAATAAATATGATTTGCAGCAGTGGTCAAAAAAAGGGTGGAATGTGTCAAGGTAACTTCTCACCTTTACTGCTTCTGACACTGCTAGTTTTCTAGGTCATACTCCCAGTAAAGCTCAGCTCCTCAGCACCGTCACCAATGTCCCCCTTTTCTGTTCCTTCATATCTCCCCAACTCAAACAGCAAGCTTCCCTCCAGCCCTGCATGCCTTTTGTAGCCAACACAGTCTCGCCTCCCTTTCCTACATTTAAACTCTCATACACTGAAAGTTTAAAAGCAGAGCTGTAAGGAAATGTGGGAATTAGTCAGAGAGGGATTGGGGTTCTTGGTACAGGAGACCAGTTACCATGGTATCTTACATTTGCTAAGGAAAGCCCCAGAATCTGTGACTGTGCTGAGCCATGTAGCCTTACAACTCTAGGATCCCAAGCTATTCAACATCAACTTCTGTAAAATAAGCATCTAGTTTAGGCCACTAAGTTGAAATACTGACCCTATACACCTATAGTCACCACTTACAGTCCAAAAAGTAAACAACAAACAACTGAAATAGCAGGTACAAAAGTACACACAGAGTCTTGAGCCACAGTATGCATAAAAGTCACTCAACCTCTTATACACAAGACGGAGCCAATGAAGGTATCACTAAGAAATGGACTTTCATGATGCACATTTGTTCAGGATACAGCTAAGTAGTGCTGGCAAGCTGATGAATTTAGAAAGAAAAGCCTTCTCTATTTGTATTATTATTTTGTCTAAACCATAAGTGCTGGTGGACTGCATGGTCCAACGATCAGAATTCCACAGTTACGTAAGATTTTCAATGTGGAATTGATTATCCAAATGGGAATTGGAATGTTGCAGATGCCAAGTCTGAAATCACTGAGCCAAAAAAAAAAAACACCCAAAAAATATGTTAGTACTTGTCTTTGAGACCAAAGCTAAAGAAAGAAGTTATGCTTCCTTCTGTTCTAAAGTATCAATCATTGCCTGCACAACACACTATAATATAATAACCATAACAGTGCCTTCATTGTAAGACACCCAAAAGGAAGAAGTGAATTATGATGGGAGGAAGACCCAGCAATCCTAGTACTAACAACTTTGTGAAAAGAAGGTAAATGCTCTTTTGTCGGCTTATTTACATTCTATGACTTGTTTAATCTTAAAATTAATGGCACCCTAAAATGTTATTTTGTTCCAGGAAATAAAATCCAGGTCTGGAATTAAAAAACAGAATAGTTAGCTAAGTAGCAAAGCAGAAACTTTTACAATTCTAATGGTGGTACAAAATGTGAGATGTAAGCAGGAGACTCATTCAGGCCCACAGTCAAACAGATTTTTTATATTATCCTAACTTTCTGAAATGATACTGTCACTCATGTATAAGTTAAATTTTAGTGTGTCTGTCTTTCACAAATCTGAAAATCAACAAAGATTTTCTGTCAAAATACTTATTTTGTTAACGAGAGTAAAAGAAAGCTGGTAATGGTGAAAAGGTACACTTTTTGCAAATATATGCATTTAGGTAAAGCAGCACCACTGATCACCCAATTATTTAAAAAACACATTGCAGAGCCAGATCAGAAATTTCATGAGCTTCTTAGCGTTTCAACTGCAGGAAATACTATAAGCATTTTCAGAGTTAAGCATTTAAAAAGAAATCCATAAAGCAAAATCTCCTAATACTTTTCTGAAGCAATAATTAGTTTTGCTCAAGGACATAAACCAAACATTTCTGTTTGCTTATCTTTTATACATCAGTCATTATCAGCAGAGGCATTAGTGGCAAATGGCATCAGTGTCCCTAAAAGGTCACCTATGTTCAAGATAAATGTTTCTCCCCCCTGCACTCGGAGATAAGCTTCTAAAGATTCTGAAAATATTACTTCATCTTGATAAGCTATACTGAAAATTCACATCTCTAAAGCATTGCATTTAACTGCATTGCAAAGAAAGACTTCTTTTCGCAGGTATTTTTGAGACATTTACATTTCAGAGAAATTATTATTTCTGGGCAATAGGAGGAATAACGGGACCTCACAGCATTCAAAAGCAAAAGTAAGGTCAATGTATACAACTATATTTTGCCATGTTGGGAATCTTACTGGAATATTTTTGGAAGTTATTTTTTTAAATCTGAACTTGAATTAAAAAAAAAAACAAAAAACACATTTCAGTCTTCACAGACAGTTGACTACTTATCTTCAGTAACTGACAAAGCAGCAAGGCCATTAAACAGGAGCATGCAAACTTAACCACTTACCATCTTCTTGACTGTCATAACAGAGATAGAACTCTGCTTCTGATCACTGGTTTTTGTTTTCCACCTTTCCCTTTTCAATATTCTTCACTTCTCAGCTTTCAAAACAGGTATTGGCAGTTCTGAGCACTCCTTGTATTGGGAGATATCCTCCTTGCTTTCCCTAAAACCCTTGCATAGGAGCTAGGCTTTCCAAGAAGCAAAGAGTGTGGAAGAAAGAGCAGCAGCAAACACAAGCCACCTGAAGCACCTCACTGCCCTTAGCATTTCTAGAATCCTCATTTCTAACTATCACTAACTTTGAATTGAATCAAGAAACTGATGAAGGATCAGGAAACTGGGAGATGCCAATTGCTGTGAAAGCATCAAATTCATTCTCAGAGGCGGAAATCTTCATTTGTTCCCACATCTTGTTTAAGTTAATAAAGGTACCACTATTTAAGATGAGAGCCATTTAAGATTTTCCACACGCAGACACCAAAACTGAAGGCAAATTATGAAGACACTATGGTCTACTTCAGCGCAGTGAACAAGTAACGCTCGGAATAAAGAATTGCCTGTGACTTGTTTTAAATAAGAAGAAAAACGTGCAAGCAACAAGCAGATCTGAAATCATAAAATGTATATTTCTGCTTAAAACGGTTAAGGAATATATGAGGTCAAGAAGTGCAAATTTGAACAATTCTGGGAGCTCCGCATTAATTCTAAAGTTTCTGAAGATGCAGAGCTTCCTGCTATATGATGGACGTGCTGAAATACTATCAAGGTTGTAAATGAAAAGGCATGAGACACCCCACCAGGTCTAAACTCTCCTACAGAATGCTCTGCCACACTCAGGGCTTACCAATAGCAGTTGTAGTAGTTGTAGCAGTTTCAGACTCCTCCAGCCCTATAGTGAAATTCCTGACTACTGCTACAACTTGGTTTCCCTTCCTGGTGAGGCACGCATACTGTGTCTGCACGTAACACCTATTTATAGGCACTGATTTACTGCAACTAACATGAACAGCTTCTTTCATCCCTAAGACTATTCACTAAAGAGCTACAGCACTGAAGTTCTATTCACATCCCCAAATGTCCCTGGCCCTACAGGAGAATAAGAGACCCCACCACTCCCATTGGGGCTTAGGGTAGCACTTACCATTAACATATTGAAACAAACAGCATAAAAGCATCTAGTATTCTACCACTTAAAGCAGTTTTTTTTTTTTTTTTTTTTTTTTAATTCACTTGGTATTTTAGTCTACCTGTTGCCTTTTATGTGGGGACCACAAGTTACTTTTGTGGTATGAAAAATAAGACATTGCCTTGACATCCATCATATGTGAATCGGTTCTGAATTGTTGACTCACTACGTAGCAACAAAGATGTTGAAGATTTTAAAGGCTGAGGTAAATCCAGTGAGTATATGAATATGATCTAATTACAGGACTATTAGGATAGTTCCAGGCTTAAGCTTTATACATGTATAAAAAACATATATGTAAGTGTTTAGAGAAAATACTGAAAGACAATCTATTTTTCATCCCACTAGAATTATTGACATAATTGTATGAATATCCAACACATACCAAAACAAACCAGTTGGTGCTATACACAGTAAACTACCTGACCTACTGTAATGGCTGATTTAATAACTTGCTGTTGGTTGGTAGCTTACTGAGGAAGGTATCATATTATCTTCTCCAGGAGGAAGAAGAGAGATCGATTATCCTATTAGATGACACGTGGATTCATTATGTGGACTCTATATCATTAGTTCTCGCCTAGCTGGTTGTGCATAAAGCCATTCAAGGCTATCATCTAGATCTACTTTAGATGCTTTTATAGCTGCAATAATGAGGTATAATAGAAGCATGGAAAAAGACACACAGAGATTATATACTCATCCATGTAAACAGCATAACATGCAGAATGCTCACCTTGTTGAGGACATCCCGTTGGCACCCTAGATAGAGATGAGGCAGAATCCTGGTTGGGCCAACGTTGGAGACAGGTAGACAGGGCTGAGAAATGCACATAGGGACGAGCGTGGATTTTCCTTCACAGAGACCAGGGAAAGAGCTGGAGAATTCAGCAAATCCACCTGTAAGAGGCACAGTGTGCATTACTGACAAGCATTGCGGAATACCAATTCTCAAAAAGCAGCATTTATTGCATGAGATGCAACAATTTGTTGCATGAGATGGAGAGGCATTAAGGAGTCAGTAGAGGAACTTGTACAGCTAACTTGCACACCTCTCCCAGAGGTACCCTAAGTGTGCAGAACCATTTGTCAGAACACTGACAGTTCTTCCAATTCAAAAGGACATGTGGAAATGAGAATTTAAAGACAAAACAAAAACCCGCAATACCCACCACACACCTTTGCCTTTCTGCTTCAGTAAATTGTTTTCTGAACAATTCCTTCTCCCATATTAGGGCTATAATTAGACTGCATTAAGGAGAAGTCAGGTATTCGCAAACGGTAAGAGCATCAATATGTGGTTATTAGTGTTTGCTTTTAGAATCCTGCATTTTTATTTTCTATACTGCTCAGAAATAACGTATTTCATCCAACACACTGCAAGAGGCTTCATGTTTCAAAACCACACCGAGCTAAGGTTTCTCCATCCCAAGAGTGGCAGGTGAGGCAAAGGGCGACTACAGGGGATGGTGGGCATGGGAAGAGGTGAAGATTAGTCATGGATTCCCCTAGCAAACTAGCCCTTCTGTGCTCCTTTTGCTGCTAGGAGGCTCTTCATTTGCAGTAGTTAGGGCATTAGGCCGTATCCACACTGTGGATCCACAACATTTTCATTATAATTTGCCACCTCTGCATTAGGTTGAGACTGCTGCAGACATAAATATGTAACACACACAGCTCAAGCTCCGTTTCCTTTTCTTGCTTTGCCACATGCCTGCTTCCCTCCCACTACAAGAGCTATGTTATAAATCTCAGTTACCGACTGTGGTCCAACCAGCACTACCCACAGTTAAAGAACAAAACCAAACAGACCTCCAGCAACCAACTTACACCTCAGCTTAACACGTTCTCACAAAAATTAGCTAGCTTTTGACAAACTAGCTGAACTCCAAGCTCAGTTCATTCACATACTTCATCTAGTCTGAAGAAGAACTGTAGGCAGCTGCTTAAATCAGCATGTTACAGGCTTTTTTGGGCAGTTTTCACCATGTAATAGCCAATTAGTAAGGATGAGAGGCACAAAAGAAAGTTGAAGTCCCCAGCTATTTCCTTACATTAAAAGCATAGAGACAAGTGGAACTGTAAGTGGAGGAAGAGTAATTATAACCTGTGCAGAACAAGACACCTTTTTATCATCGAGGAAGTGAAGTATTAATGTGCTAAATCTGCCAAATGCTATGTTCTGAATTATTACAATTTGAAGACATGAATTAAAATTATTCAGCAATAAGATAATGTACTGTTCTGTCAAGGCTTGCATTACCATTGCCTGAATTATGTCTATTCTTTGGATTTTAAACTTTGTATCTTTATTAAATGTAGGAAAAAAAACAAGGTAATAGCCATGTGTGTAACAACCCATTTTATCTGATAAACAAAGAAGCCAGCAAGCAGTTTTCAGAACAAAAGCTTTTTGAGCAGTTCTTGTTACAGTCTCCTAATTGGGGAAAAAAAAGAAAAAAAAAAAAAAAAGAAAAAAAAAAAACACTTGTCTTTAGTGTTAGATACATGGTTTTAGACAACTAGGACAATGCTTGTCTTTGGAAACATCATAAGACAAAATAGCTGTAATTTACTGTAGAAAGGTTCTTTAAATTTTTTAAAATCAATCTTCATGTCATAATTATACAGATTCCTTTTTATTGTACCTCTATCTGTTAGAAGGAGAAAAGAGAAAACATTGTAAACTTGCAGTGTAATTGAAGAATCTCTGATCATTTCATGAATTCCAGTTAACTACTGCATGCCTCGAGTCATTTAAAACCTACTTGAGTCAACGACCACCACAAACAGCTTTGGTACAAGCAGCAGGCCTGGAAGAGTAGAGCATGGGTCTACCTTGGTCACATGAAGAGATCGGGAAGCCTGCTAAAAACAGTAATACAATAAAACCCTTGCCTTAAAAAGAAATAAAAGAAATACAAGATCTCAGAGAATTGAGGAGACTTGGCAGAGAAAGGCATTTATAGCAGAGGGCCCTTTTTCATGAGGGGGACCAACTATTACCAAGGCAATAACACAAGAGTCTTAAGAAGGAGAAGGAGCAAAATAGGTGCAGAAATTCTTTTTGTCTTGCCTCAGCTGCATAAATTAAGAGTGCAGTCTGGATTCAGAGCTTCGGCAAGGTGCACCCACCACTGAAGCATGGAGCACACACCTCTGCACAAGCTGGCACCAGAAACCCACCACACTGCCTCTCAGGGGCTGTACTCTCCAAAAGTCCCAAAGATGGCCAGTACTGCTTTTCAGGAGCTGAACTGTGAGAGCAGACAGCCCACACCCATCAGAAGAGCAATGCAAATGGGCAGGTCTGGGACCCTGTTAGATATAAGAAAGCTGAAGAGCATGGGCCCAAACACAGAAATCTGAGGCTGATTTCAAAGGCAATCAACTGAAGGCAACAATTCTGCTCATACCATCCTACTCTACACCTCCACCACCTGTTCCTGTCTATATAAGACATGAGCATGGACGCTGCTTGTTTAATATATCAATCAAAAGACAAGAAGTTTTCAAAATAATTCTCTCACACAGTTGCTAAATTCTTTTAGGTACGGCATAAGAATTTCCCTGTTCTGTAGGAAGCAAGCTTAGATTTTTTAGTCACTACATGCCTTAGATAAATTTTATGGAAGATGTGGTAACAGAGCCCAGCAGTTCCTTGAGGGACTGGTGGAAGAAGGGAAAGAGTAAGATCAGTCTTTGGTTTCATTTGTTCACTCTTTATCTCTCGGGAAGGTTGTTGGCTGCTATCTGGAGCCTTTCTCACACAAAGTGACTCTTGCTCCTTACAAAGAAGCAGCACAAGCAAAGAAGAGATTTTATATTTGTAATTTCTAATGTGTTTGTGAAGAAGACTACATGGGCATGTTTTTGTTTTGTATTTTAATTAGGAATTTTCCCATATAGCTACAGATTGGTCAAACTTCTGCATGAATACCTCAACAAAACTTAAGATGCTAATATGCTTAAAAACTGAGGTTTGGGGAGATGGAATCCATGCTCTGTCATTATAAGCGTAAGGAACACTTTTTTTTTTTTTTTTTTTTTTTTTAGGAATTTGTTAATGCAAGCATGAAGTGATTCAAGATTAGATGCTTCAACACTTCCTCTGGGACATTCATCCCTACAAAGTCATCCTTCTTCTTTCTACACACACTTTCCTAATAACATGTTACCTTATTATCCTTACAACATCAACTATAACCACAACATTCTCACATCAAGTACTTCTGACATTGTGTTATTACCTGACTATCTTTCCTCATGCTCCCAAGTAAGCCCTTATTTTCTTTGCACGTATTTTAACCTGGTATTACAGATTAGTCCCCAATCCTCTAAGTAGGATCAGTGACTTCAGGATCATTGACTTCAGAAAGGATGCAATCAGTATCTTGTTTCAAATATTAATCCATCTTCCCTGCCATCTTCTGTATTCATTTCAAAAAAAATAGTAGCTTTTCAACAACTCTGCCTTTGATTCATGGGACTCACAGTAGAAAAAAAAACATTCTAGATAGATGTGTGTTGAAAAATGGCTTTAAAAAAAAAAAAAAAACCACCCCAACAAAACACTCATGTATGCATCCTGCTAAACTACTGATTACTTCCAGTGTAACATACTATATTAGAGATCTGGAATAACAGCATCCACTGAGCTGTCATTTCATTATGAGACTAACTTCCATTTTAAAGAGCTGCTGTCATCTCCATTTGCTTGCAGTGACTTACAAAATACGCATATAGCATGTGTACGTGCATATACGCATATATACACACACATAATACAATTCTATATATAGTTATATTTAAAAAATAATGGCACCTGAAACAGTGTAGAAAATATATATATATATATATCTTATTTCATGTTTCTGTTTTCTAACACAGATCGTGACCCACATTAATCTCCAAAGCAAAAATCAATGTACGGCCTACATGAAGAACCTCTTATGACAAAAGTACTGAAAAGTACTTCAACCATGCAGACTACCTGTCCACTTCTGCTGTAAATGAAGAAGACAGTCCTCAAAAAACAAACTTCAAGCATTTGGAGAATGAACTTAGTGTACAGATTGGAATGCAGAATAGCAATCTGAGCCTTAAAAGAAAGATGAGGCTGGTTTAGCTTCAAATTACACAGTTTGAGGATGCTTTGCATCAAGACAAGTTGTATATTTGTTTCCCTAACTACCTCATTTGGAGTAGGGCTACTGTCAGCACTGTGCTGTTTGTTTAGTAAGAGTAAACGTGCTTTTCTTCTGGAGCTAGGTTCTGAACAACACCCTTTCTGCACCACGACTCCAGCCCCTGCAAATGGTAAATCAATCATAAGGGCATGTTGAAACCATGGAGAAAAATTCCCAGGTCACTAGCAGAGATAATGTTTTAATAAAGTTTCACTGAAGTCTTTGATAAACGTATCTGGGCCCTGATCCTAATCTCCTGGGCGAGATCTAAGAAATCTCACTCAATTTGCAGTGCCTCAGTCAGAAGGGTATCACCTCCCAGCTTACAGTATCTGGCAGGCTGTTCTTTCTAGTCTTACCAACCAGCCCAATTGCAAAATATACAAGGGACTGTAAATAGATAACTGACAAATAACTCGGAAATACTCTCTCTTAAGTATCTTCTGAAATCATACAGGTTGTCTGCCTTCTTGAAAAAAAAAAAAAAAACTCTCAACAAAGCTTTTGAAGTTTCTCACTCTACTTCTTCAGCAAACCAATCTGATATTAATGAGTTAAATGGAAGACTCGTCCATCACCATTAATGCAATAGTTTTACTATATCCAAAAAAAAAACCTTGCTGACCAAGCAGGAATAGCAGCACAATGCATCTCCTTCTTCACTTTTAAATAGCCAGTTACTTCTGGTCATGACTGCACATATGTAAGTCACTATATCCTGTGGTTGGCAGCAAGTAGCTAGCACAACTCTTAAGTCTGTCTTACTTGTACAATAGGCACTGCCCAAGTCTGAGGAAAAAATCTGTGGGGATGATGACATTATGGGAGCAAATTAAAGCAATATGAAACAGAAGTGATTTCAGACTATATCATCTAATGTATTTTCCAACATGAAAGTTAGAGATACCAAAGTAGCGGTGATAAATTGACTGTGATGTTCAGCTGCTTGTCCTTCATGTTTCTGAGACAAAAGTAAATTAATTTGGTTCTGCTCTACTTTTAGATGATCCATCAGTATTATATTGCAAAGTTGTGTTTCTTCCCAAAAGCTGACTTGGCTCTTGCTTGGGTAGCTTGTTAAAAATGGCCAGACTAGCGAAATGATTTCGGTTTTAACCGAGTGACGGGTATCCCCTGGCTGCAGCATGTTGAACAGACTGCTGTACCTTATGTGTTCTAGTGCTGACTTGTTCTGTTCACCACTTGTGGCTGCACAAGAAGAGTTTCAATGAAACCACATTAAGGTGCCAAAAGCTGTCAGTGGTTTTGCAGCATGAACCCTTGCGTGTAGCAGATAACCCAACACCTCCTACATCTTTACAGTAAAGCCTACATTTCTTGCTTACAAGCTTTCACATCCATTACCAGAAATTTGGCAAGATAGGTATCCTACCCAATTACGCTGTTGCTATGGTTCTGCAAAGTGGTGACTACAGACTTCCCCTGAATTAAGACACTGCAGTTTCCTAACTGTGTACCGTGTCATGATTACACTCATCAAGGTAGGATGGTTAAAGAAATCTTGACATCAGAAGTTGAAGCTCCCTTCTCAGACAACTCAGGAAACCAAATAGGGCCAAACCCAGGAGAAAAAAATGGATGAAAAAGGGATTAAAAAGTTTCAGCAGACTTCCACAACATAAGCTAGTCTTTATTATAGATTCATTGCATAAATCCTTATATAAATAAATCTCTTAGCTAATGTTGCCAACAGCAGGAAGAAGAGGGGTAAAAAGAAGATGGGATCAGGTGGCAACAAATGGTAGCCAGAGAAGTTTTGTTGATTTGGGAACAGCTACCTTCCATTAAGGGAATGGCACCCATCCAGATCCTTATGACTATTTAGTTAAACTACCATCAGAGACAAATCCTAAATTAATGAAGAGAAATAACTATTGAGAACCACAAGCATTTACATCAGCTCATCTGTTTTATTTTACATGGAAACAGACAAGGAGCATTCCACAATGTTGCCAATTGTTGTACTGCAGTTGCAGGGACAGTAGCTCTGTAAACCACTAGAGATGGTTTGCAAGTGAAAGGGTAGTTATAACAACCAACCACCACCAACAACAAAATTAAAAAAAAAGGTGGGGGTTAACACTTAATAGAGGGTTGTGAAGTGCAGATAGTATTTAATGCTTTCACCCAATATTCAATAAAACCATTCAAGATAAATGACAACATTCATCCTATATCTCAACCTGCACGTTATTTCTAAGATACAGACAAATCAGTCATGAAGCAATCCTAAAATTTCTTGAAAGTTGCTCTTAAAAGTACTGTTTCAACCACCAATCATGTAATTCCTTACTATTCTCAAAATGCTTTCAGAGATCTGCCCCAGAAGTTTTACCCTTAATCACCTAAAATAGGTTCTCTTACTAATCAGGTAAGTGAACACTGAAAAAGCACAGAACAGAGACTTGACAACACCTCAGAGATAAGACAGATTAAGGCTGGGTGTTAAAATAAAGCACAACAGCTGATGTGCCTGCAGCTCTGCAGTGAAAGGGACACACGAAAATAGGGGAAGTTCCCGTTAGGTGTAACTGGGTTTTTCTAATGTAACTCTCCAATATGGACACAACTCCTATAAAAAGGAGAGTTCCACAGGTACACAAATCTTAACAGTAACAAACTTAACCAACAAGCTGACACTGCACTTGTTCTAGAAGGATTTATTACTTTACATTCTTTATAAAGGTGGCCACGAAACAGAAATTGTAATGAAATTAAGATGAGGAAATGGACAGTTCTTCCTTGGACACATGGACAATGGACACATGACATTGTGTGCTTTCTATGAACTTGTCAGCTAAAGCTTGACAGAGAACCCCATGCAGCTGCCTTTTGTACCCAGAGCCTGGTAGCAAAGCTGAGGACAAGGGGGGGAAAGGTTCAGCTAGAGAAACATTTGATAACTGAGACAAGGCTCCTGGCCACCTACTCAAACTTTAGAGGCCGACTCTAAAGACCAGATGAACAGAATTCCACTTTCAAGCTAACCAAATGCGTTTCTTCATCAAGTAATTGGAGAGTCTGCAGAACTGAAGGAGCCCATCTGCCTCCGATGCCAGTCCTGTGATGGATCCATGGGTGGCTAGCACAGCGCGAGCTCCAAAGGACTCTTCTTGCACTGCTGGGACCTGCCCAGCACTGCTGCTTCATCACACCCAGCAAATTCAGCTCAGCTTGACCCTACTTTTCAGGGGGAGACACTAATGTGAGGCTTACCACTGTGGTAGGGCTCATTGCCATAGGGCTTACAAGAACCGCCATTATTTTCCTCATTTAATTACTCCTTTTGTCAAGACTTACTGAAGCTGACAAACAAGCTTAAACATCTTTTGTGGGTAACAGCAGAGACACAGACAAAATGGCAACCTTTATGAGCTTGGCCTGTGTAAAACTTCAGACTATGCCTATGAAAAGTTTTATATAACATCCCCGTAGGTCCTGCTAGCCCTTAGCACTGCACGTCTCACTTGGGATGTGCAAGAAGATCCCTTCTCTTGCTCCTGATGTAGAAAGAAGAGGCAGCATGTCTGTTTTTCACAGGCCACAGAGTGTGCTGGAAAAGCCCAAGGAAAATGCACACTGGTAACAGAGCAAATGTTGGCATTACTCTTGAAGTGCCGTTCACATCAGACACTGCTCCTGTTTCTTCCCCCTTTAGGTTCTGACAGTTCAGAAAACATCAAAGAGAGAAATTGGATTTCTTCAATGAATTCATCTTGAAAACAGACCAGAAGCCACTTCCCTCCTGTTCCCACAAGATCTAATCGTCTGCCAGTTCATCAGTATTACCTCAGTGTCAAACACAACTATTTTAATGCAGTTAGCAGGGAGTGGAAAAGGTCTAAAACCCAAGTGATGAGTCAAAAACCAGAGATGACGTATGCACCAGAAAAGCATCGCAAGGAGACTTTGAAGCCTGTTTATTTGACAGAAATTTCCAATGCCTTCTTTTAGTCCAGAATTTGCTTCTTCATTAAGGGCAGTGATTACTCAAATTTCATATGGACATATGGTAATAAATATTGTATTAGTATCCCATTTTAATGGAAAAGAAACAGACAAGCAACAAAACTTGTAGCTAGCTCTGCAAAACAATACTTGGACTCTAAGTAAGCCCTACCAAACTTATGTACCCAACAACGATACATAGCAGAGTATATTTAACTGCCTTCTTCCCCTGACCCCCCCTCCCAAAGCAATTTGGAAGTTGTTTCCATTAATAATGATCAGCACTAAGTATATGATGTTTCTAATATTACTGAAAACTATGCAGAAATCAAACTTAAACACACACACACACAAAAAAAAGAAGTACAAAACATTAACATTCAGCTCGCCTCAGATAAGAGGCTCTTAATACTGTGACTTATCAGCACTTCCACAGTCATGCTCCCACTGAACGCTAAAATGTTTATCTAAAAGACGCTGTATGGATTTTTCCCCTGCCATAACGAGGAAAAGTTGTAAACTTTGACTCAGAGTTTTATGAATCTACAATGTTTCCCCTTTGTTTAAATGAGCTGCAGACCTACACAGCCCACCACAACTCATGCATTCCAGCCCAGCTAAGCAGGGACGCTTGCCATTTTCCATTACATAAGCTCAGCCCCTCCAGGAGTGCTGCCATCCCTGCAGACAGCCCTCCTCCCCCCTTCCCATCCCATCTGCCACTTCGTCTACCAGACTGAAGTCTCAGCTTCAGAACACTTTTTTCTTTTATTTTTTTTTTTAATTTTATTATTACAGTAGCGTACAGACAGCGGCCCTGTTAACGCTAGGTGTTTTACAAGCATGGTAGCAAAGGAAGTTATTTGCCCTGGAGGGTTTCTGCCTTTGGTAAGACAAGGTTAATAGGCAGGTTAAGCAAACAAGGCTGAGGGAGCAGGCAGGAGGAGAAAGGGGTCAACTCCTTCTACCCACCCACCCAGGTGACATGCACCAGTAGAAGAAGAGTCAGATGAACCTCAAGCACAGAGAGCATACTGGAGGTTCACGCTTGCCCTTTCTGCCTTTAAAGAAAAAAAAAAAAAAAAAGACCACAGTCATGATTTCAGTCAATTAAGTGTCACAAGTATCTAGAGGTATCCCAAACAAAAGCCAAGTTAACAAGTTATTCTTGGGTTTGAGAAATGTTATGAGAGTTTCACACTAGTCAAACTTTTCTCTCGCTCAAAAGACAGCAAGTGAATACACATATGAAAGTAATAAAACCTAATCCCATTTTTCAAGTGCTTAAAACAATCATGGCACTAAACGAACACTCAAAACTTCATTTTAAGTACAAAGGGTGGGAGTATATTCATGGAGGACCAGCTGTAGCCAAGGGTACTAGTTTTTCTACGCTCTTGCTAAAATTGAAAGAGAAGAGTCTTTTGTAGAGGGCGACTCAGAGCCAAGCTCCTTCCCTGCTTCCTTTTCCTTCCCGCTGACACTGACCATGTGACACGGGACCACTTCAGGAATACCATGCTCATGCTGCAAGACTTCTACCTTTTTCATTAGAAACTCGCTTGTAATGGCATCAACAGTCAGTGTGAGGAAGCCTGCCATCATCTTGTGACTACCCCTCTTCCTCTAAATGCCAGCAGGATATTTGACAGCTCATTCTGCCTGCAATTATTTCAACTTGCAGAAAACTTGATTACGTTAATTAACAGCCACCATTTGGAGTTGTGCTCTTCTCCTTAAGGCACCCTCCAAAGACTTGCTTACAGGGAATCCTCACAACTTCAGTCAGCCACAACCAAAGGTTATTAAGCTCCAAATCCAAATGTTGAAAGGCTTTTGTGTGTTAGATGGAAATTTATCAGACAGCACAAACTACAACTAACTTTTTGCCATCTTTCAGCACACACTGGGAACCCTCCTACTGGTCACATGGGATTGCAGAAGCAGGCAGGAAAGCTCAGTCTTTCAACCCTGTTTGCTTCATGAGATGGAAATGACCAGCTGTACCTATAAAAGAATATTCTTAAGATGTCCTGCTCCAGTGCCACAAGGCATGGCTTTTTTGGTGACAAAGCAGGGAGAGACCACTGCATTTTCTTTTCCATCCAGCTTTGCTTTAGCCAGGTAGAGACAACACAGTGGTAAACATACTCTGGAGATACTGACATTCTTGTAGTGGGACTCTTTTACATTGACTTACAATTTCAAGTATTTTTAAGAAAAACACCAGCATAAACAAGACCTTAGAAAAGGTCTTTGTCTTGCTTCCTTCTTTGTGTCCTCCATGCAAGACTTCCACTTCATGCACACACTGTGTCAGTGAGGGATAGGTCACAGGGAAACAATGATTTGGAAAGTTTCAGCAAAAACCCACCTTTTGCAACAGTCCCTAGCTAATCTCTCACTATTTTGTTTCCGGGACCTTTGCCCAGTCTCAGTGAACTCATTCTGTTTGCTCTTTCTTTTCATACTCAACTCAGTTCATGACTTCATTTGTTGACCACTGTATGTAACCTGCGTTCATCACTGAATATGAAATTAATTATTAATAATGTCTTTCTGCTTATCACAGCAGCTTTGTGCTCTGTAAAAGCTTATCAGAGAGGTCTTATGAAAGCAACATTCATTAAATCATATTATTGCTCACACTTTTCAAAGGCAGAACTGCATGTTGCAGAGATTAGCAGGCAATTTACTGCTTGGGCTTCAGTTGCTGGTCAACATGACTCTTTTATGGGGTGACAGCACCTACGTCCAACCAAGGTTTTGGAATGGTGGTGTACAGCTCCCTGACTCCATGTTTCTGTGAGCCACATGGGGGCCGCATACTGGGCACCTAGAAAATCTGTAATTCTCTGCTAGTGTTTCTCTGAGTGACAAAGATAACTTTGGATAAAGCTGAAAGATAAGTAGCACAAAGAAATTAATGGACTACTTTCTAAGACAGTTCTCATCTGACTTGAGTATGAAGCATGTCATTCTTTCCCTGTAATCTTGGATTCATCCATTGAAGGATGGCAGTTTCATTTCCAACCACAAAGCAAGTTTTCCACAGACAATATTTAGGTATACACAACCCTGATTACATCTGCAGATCAGGTTGATGGTATTTAATGAGAGGAGCGAGTCCAGTGAAATACTATTACATATATATCCATATCACATCCTTCAGGCACTGGAGTAGTAACAGGCAGATCTGGAAGCTCACAAGAGGCTTCTAGTATATTTGACTCCCCTGAATCCCCAGGCTTTATAATCTGATGCAAAATGCGAGTTTTCTGCATTGATTGGCCTTAGTAGCACTGTACCTTGAAGTACATCAAGTCTAAGTGTCAAACTGAGGACTGACAAAAAAATACATATATGTTCTTCATGGCTTGCTGGCAAAATATCCTCTGTTCTTTCAGCACTAAGAAACTCTTAAAAGGTTCAATGAAACTGTTTCTATGATCCTACCTTACAGTACTTTGATGGTTATCTAGTCTCTCTTAGACATTCATCATTGCTCCACATCCACACAACTACAAGGATTCTTGCTTCCAGTTTCAGTTCAGAGCCAGTACAGTGTTTCTGCATTAGGCTATCACAATTTTTGATCTTAGGTTGGAAATACAGAGGTAGAAATTTCTGTGTTTTGGTTTTTATTTTTAAGAAATCCTTCTGTTTAGTGTGAGTTTTCTGCACACACAACTAAAACCCTCAACTTCATTCTCATCACAGGCAACATTTGAAAGGTGACCGCCATGAATACATCTGTGCTTGCCCTAGTAGGAGCAAGCCAGATTAAGAGAAGAAGGAAAGAGCAAGGAAAGAAGAATGTGAATGTTTTCCACTGGCATAGTGGAATAGGATTTAAGCAAGATTCTTGCTGTTTTCCACCTTAACAATAATAATTTGTTAAGTAACAATCAGTAGTCTCTCTCAACTGTTTCTGCTTGCTCTGCAGAATCATCATAAAAATACTGTAACTGGGAACAGGCAGGACTCCATAAAAAGTAAATCCTGTTCTCAAATTATGATAAGAGAAGGAATCAAATCACATCCCTGTGTTTAAGTCTTACTTCACTCAGCCAAGTAGATGCAATGATGGGAATAGGCTAGGCCTTCAGTACCCACATATCAGTATTTTGTGCACTATTAAAAATTAAGAACCAAAACAAATATTTAAATTCCTGAGAACTTTCCCCACCAGATTATAAATATTTTTATGAGGTTAGATCAAGAGCTTGAACTAATTGGTAAGGGTTTCTTTGAGGTCTTTACATTAGCTACTTCCATGAAAAGCAACCTCCAGGGTTGAACAGACCTTTATGCACAACCTTAATAAATAAAATTATAAATAAAAACATGTTAAATATATTAAAAAAAAAAAAAAAAAAAAACTTACTAAGTGCTCAGTAATGGGGGAAGGCAGAAAGAACAGATGCAGAAATTTCAGAAATTTGTTAACTGCTGCTTATTCTATCTCAACAAAATATATTTTCCTACCTGAAAATGTTTATTTAAGGTCACTATTTTAAATAAACTACATTGAGTGATTTAGGGAAAACTCAAGTACAAAGGTTTTCCTTTCTACAGAGTGCACTGATCCCTACTCTCATTATAAACCATAAATGTTTATGAGCATTTGTCCTCAACTTGCTGAGACAACATATTTTATCTAGTTTCTTAATAGCCACGTATCAAGAAACTCCAAGGAATGTTGTATAAGACCAAATCTAGCACTTTCTCCTTCACCTCACACACCAAAAGGTTTCTTTTGTTTGTTGTTTTTGTTTTAAGTAACTAATTTTTTAGTAGATATTAAAACAAACAAAGAAAAAAAAAAAAACACAACAGGACTGTGAAAGCTATTTTTTATGTAAGGATTAAAACCAGAACAAAATCATTAGATGACAAGGAAGTGCTACAGAGTTAAGTAACACAGTTTATGTTAATTGCTATATTACCAATTCATTGGGTACATTTCCTGAAACAAGCACTTAGTTCTAATTAATCAGTAGTGAACACTTTCTTTACATTTTCCTTTTGTTTTTATACTCCTCTATTATTGGTTTTAAAATCATCAGATTTCTGCATTCATAAACATCCCCATCACTAGCTATTTGACAAAAAAAAAAAAAGGATTAAACTCTCAAATCTAATCTTTTCTAAGAGAAATGCATTTGACATGTTAAAATTAAAATCCCTTTTTTAAGGAGGGCTTTAACACATCAGCTTCCCTTTCTATCCCTCTAACAGCCAAACTAACCTTCAACAGCTGCACATTGCTAAATTCACCTCAGCCAGCCACTATCTTGTATGTGGTTTAATGTTGAATTCTCAGTTTGAACAGACAACTACCACGTGCTAGAAATAAGAAAAAAAAACAAAAAAACAAAAAAAAAACATAGCATTATTATGAGATATGCAACTGGTGTTTGCCCAGACTATGCACTGGGGAGCTGCAGTACACTCCCTTTCTGGTACTGTCCATTCCTAGAGAAGACCCAGACAAGTCTGAGGATGGACACTCTGATCATCTTCTTCACGGGGTCCAGCAGAGGGAGAAGAAGATCAAAGACATGTTTCATGCCACTAATCTATAGAGGTACAGTAGAAGAACAAAGGAAAGTTTTGTCATACCCTCCTCTGCTTGGCTTTATTCAGGAAACCTCTTCAATTCCTCCCTACCATGGGGTCAAATTCTTAGTCATTAGAGAGCTGTGTCTCTTTCCAGCATGGGAATTAAGTTGTGAATACTCTGTATTGCTTCATGGAGCTATAATATGCTTCTGGTTATTACAAAAACTTTAGGATAGATAAGCAGAGTTGAGTATTTGAACAATAAAACTGATGTTTCTTATGAGGCATTAGCTGTTTCTAGTCTATTTTTTTTTCAAATGCTTTAAATTTAATAGAGTATTAATTACATACACCAATACTCTATCATTAAGCATTTAATGTGCCTAGAGACCTCGTGTTCATTTGGTGTCTCCTATGGAAGAGTTACTTAGTCTTATAGTGTAGTCCACAACCACAGGCATGATTCTTACCAAGAGAGCAAAGAAAACAAGCACCAGAAAACAGCTATAGCAAGATCTTAGTTTGCTGTAAGTCTAGCTTACATTAGAACCAAATGCACCTGTCCAAGTGCAGAAATTATTCATTTTCACTGTACTCACTTTCAAAACAGTTTGGGAAAAGTTTTCTCAGTAACATAACCACCTCCTTGCCACTTTCATCTAAAGTCACTACAAACCGCAGCAAAACCTTGTTGTTGAAAGGAAGTATCTCTCTGGAGTTCTTGATTTTTTTTTGTCACCATTAGTCTCTGACTGCAGTTTTAACATTTCTCAGAGACTGGGTATATACTTCATTAGATCATTGATTGAGTCACTGCAATGTATCTTCTACTTCTGTTCATCATCCCCTCTTCTTTCAGCCCTGTATCTACTTCACACCCCTCCTTGTTACTTCTCGAAAACTATGGGTCTACTATCCCATGACTGTACTGTTCCATGACTCTATAATTACCTTAAAGGAGGATACAGTGAGGTGGGGACTGGCTTCTTCTTCAAGTGATATGACGAGGGGAAATGACCTCAGGTTGCCACAGGGGAGGTTTAAGTTGGATATTAGGAGAAATTTCTTTACTGAAAGAGTTGTGTGGTATTGGAATAGGCTGCCCAGGGAAGTGGTTGAGTCACCATCCCTAGTGGCCTTCAAGAAACGTGTAGATGTAAAGCTTAGGAGCATGGTTCAATGGTGGACTTTAGAACTAGGTTAAAGATGGACTACATGATATAAGACGTCTTTTCCAACCTAAATAATTCTATGACAGAAATAATAAAAACACACATCAAACACTACGAAATCATGTATTATAAGGACCTGAATGTCTACAGATGCTTTAAGCTGGAATTTAAACCAAAAAAAAAAAAAAGTAGAGATGAGGGAAAAGACCCAAATACTAGTATCTCTTCCTAAAGAAATGAAGATTTGAAAGTCACACAAAACAATTTCTCAAATGATGGGAGATTGTTTCTCTTGTTATTATTGTAGTAATTACCAATTCAGCAAGGAAGCACATACCTCCTAGCACATAGATTTAAAACACCAGGGAAGCACCTTTCTTATAGTAGTTTTGACATACTTTTGACATACGCATGTAAAAAAAATCTGTTGATCAATTTCCATTTGCACAACACCAATGGTGTTATATATCCTCTGTAAGATGTAATTTCTAAGCATTACATGTATCATGAACATCACTATATGCATAAAGAACAAAAGAAAAATCCATGTTATAACTGCAGTTTACAGCAGTGCTGTTGCAAAACTGTATACATCAGCTATAACAACAGCATTTTTTTCTCCTTATTCAAGTGCCATTTTTATCTTGGTACATCATACCTGAAAGCAGATAAACAGAGCTGAAATTCTTCTCCAGTTTGCCCAGGAGCACAGTAAGAAAGCAGTCAGATGAGAGAGAGGTCACATCTTTACAGCTTTGGTCATACACCACCACCTCCTGCTTGCAATCAATTTCAATCTGAAACACAAATATTCGAGTAAGATATGAAGGAGGAAGATTATTAAAAGCACCCCATTATGACCTGCATAAAGTCAGGCTAAGGGTTGCTACATGCTTTCTATGCAGCACTTCAGATATATAGATTTCATATACAGCTGCATGCAAAACAATTTTTTATCTTATACTTAAAGGAATTATATTTGGTCAGGAATATTGAGAGTTTTTTAATTGATTATTTGCTCCAAGTTGAAGCATACACTGTAAATTATGATGATTTGGTAATTTTACATCACTAGTAAAATGCTTCATCTTTAGCTAATTTTTTTTTTAATCTACCTTTTTTTTTTTTACAAGAAGGTCCACTCTCAGTTTCTGTTTCTGCCTTTTTTTCTTTTTAAACAGTACAGAGACTTTAAACTGCCTAAAGCCACACACATTTCAGTCGTCTATAAAACTTTATGCAAAAAGTATGCTTAAGCTAGTAAGAAACAGCACTTCAGTATTAAACACATGTATATTATGATCTTGCTTTCAGATTATTTCTGTTACCCAAAACATTTGAAACAAGTACCACTGGATTAAAAGATAAAAAAAAAAATCCACCAGATACACATTACGTTTAAACAGCTTGGCTATTTTCTTTTCACTGCTAACTCTGTTTAAAAATCCATCAAACTACTCACATGAAAGGCATTTCAAACAGCAAGTAGGAGCCGGGATTGACAGAGCTACAGTTTCTATCCAAGTCGTACAACCATGTGCTAAGCGATCCTTACCACCACAGACCCCAAAGAATCTTTCAAAGATTAGAATATGAATGTTTACTGCATTGTTTATTGCATTGACCTCTCTCTCATACTTTTAAGGGACAGTGCTTTGCAAGATTTACAAGAACCCCGAAAATGTTCTTTCTCAGTCATTTTCAAGTCCCTGAACAGTACTCTGTCATTTACAGGAGAGCATTGCTACATAGAATACCAAATGCAAACTTAATAGTAACTGACAGCATCTTAAATCAGATCAAGTCTTTGCAAAACAAAATCTCCCAAATTTGTTTTTTAAAACCAAAATGCCCAATGGAAAATTATTACAAGTTGCTCTCCAGGCGCAGTTTTTTAAACAAATGGAAGGAATAACAGGAAAATGACCCCTACCTTGTGTTTTGCTGAATGCTGAATGAGCTCTGTAATCAAAACTTTGTCCTGCTGCAGCCTCCGCTTCATAAGCTTGGAGCAGTTGATGTTGATGGCATCCAAGATGTGGGACGTATTGTATTCCACAAAGGGGCGACTGTCAATCAGTAGCAATTTTTCTGTACCACTCTCCAGCAAAGCCACCAACTTCTCAGCGACTATGAGTTGAGTCCTGATCATCTCATCGGCCATGACAACAATAAGGCCTCTTTCACCACCTCCCTCTCTAATTTGCTGCGATGATGTAATGGCTGTGTACTCAAAGGCTTAGCCACACCATTGTACTAGAAGTGTATGAGGTCATGCTGGTAGTGACTGGCAAAAGAAAAGTTAAACCCATTTTCAGAAAGAGCTCTTCAACTGAACATCTCCTCCTGCTTCCAGTTGATGTGCCGTTACAAAGGGCTCGTTCCACAAAGCAGCCCCTCACATCTGATTCATCGGGAGGTGACTGGAGTAGCCATTTCACAATTCAAACAAAAGATGCTTTCTGGCTGCCACTGCATTGCATCATTCTTTACCTTTACCACCCATCGACTTCACACCGGACTAAGAGCCTGTAAGAAGGGAAAGATAAAAAACACAAACCAGATGAGGCCATGAAGTTTGCAGAACAAAACATTCAGCTTTGAGGCTAACCACACAGTGCTCTGTACCATACAATAAATACACTCCTGAGAAGTTCTTCTCTTTGCTGTGTATTCCAAACATCTCAGAGCGAGTATTTGCAACTACAGCCTCTGAATCTATTCCAGCAATCTTGCCTGGACAATTATCTTGTATTTCAGGCAACGTAGCCTGTCTTAATTGCAGACTTTTGTTGCCACTCGTTCTCCCTCCTCACAAGACTTTGTAAAAATATAATTAAGAGATAGTGCCCTAAATCATGGTATTCCTTTCAATAGCACAACTAATTAGACCCATTTCAGCACTTCACCACTTAAGTAAGAAGTTGTAAAACTTAAGATACATTTTTAAAATTTAATGCCTTGGAAAGTATTTCACAAACCAGTACTGCAAATCTGGGAAGTGAAACTGTATGAAAGAAAGGACAAAAAACTTGCATCCGCTTCTCTCCTTTGAGAACATGGTTGAAGAGAAACCAGAAGAACAAGATGCTGCATTAGGACACAAATGTTTTATTTGAATTAATCACCAGACTTTAAACAGAGGCCTTGTGACTATGCTGCTGAAATGTACAGTACTGGGGACTGTCTCTGGCCCTTCTGGAGTAACTGGGACTGTTACATGAGGTACATTACATTTTTCATGCATGCTAAATAATAACTGAAGCAAACTATGCTTCTGTGAAATTAGATCCTCTGAACCACATCAACCTAAACAGGATCAGCAGTGGAGCAGTAAATAAACTGCCATCTGTTAGTATTGCTGACCCACAGTTGATCTTGTATGAGGTCATGCTGGTAGTGGAGACTCTTCAGTCTCCCAAAATACACTTCGATGGGACACATCTCTGTAGGAGCCCTCTTCAGACATAGCCACCATGGTGGTTCATGTCTCAGGGATTTAGCTGCATTTTTGTGTATTTTGTGCTGCAACTACAGATCCCATAGAAAGCACAAATCAAGTTGCTTTGCTCCCACAACTCAAAACTTGGTCTCTGTGTAATCGTGCATATTTACACAGACAGCCATCTATGTAAGGCTGCAAACAGCAGCTCTGGAGCAAACACGAGCCACACACTCAGCTACCAAAGTAACCAACTCGAGCAAGAGGGGGCAGCTGTGGGTGGTGGCTTTTTCAGCCGAGGTGGTGATCACAGGTTAGAGCCTTATACATTAAAGGACAAGCCTGCTAAGAATTCCTCACTTCATTAGCGTGGCAGCCTGTTTTGAAATGAACAGTCAGAGCTGGGAAAAGCCAAGAAATCACATTTCTCTAGATTGGATCTTTCACATCATAGCATTCCCTGTCTGGAGAAGTGATTTTAGGTCAGCAAAACTATGCAACACCTCTTGCACAAGGAAGTACACACTCAAGCAGCTCCTATGTCAGCTGTGGCCTGTGCTATCTAGCCCGTGACCCAAGCAGTCTTTCTACCGCTGCTTTCTGTTGGCTGGGACAAAGCAAAGTAACTCAACTGGCACAAGACTGAAGTGGGCAGATAAAAAAAGATAAATATCTTATTGACACTCCTTCTTAAGGCACTGACATATTTGCAAACAGGAGCAAGTTATGAAGATTCATTTTCCTGGATTCTTAATGTACATACAGGTACATATGAAGATTTTTGTAAAACAAATTTTAAATACACAGAATCATACATCCTCAGTTTAACAGGTTCAGCTGAAAAAGTTACATTTTATTTGTAGTATTGACTTACTAGTTCACTTTGGAATTATTTTATTCATCTTAATTGCAACAGAAGTAATGAATTCAAACTACTTTATCAATGGCTTATTAAAAGTCCTGTTATAACAACAAGTCAGTTGTGTTTAGCAGTGAGAAATCTCAGGTTAGCAGATGTTTTACTCATTAGATATATTATACAAGCTCATATATACAAATTCTTAAATAAATTAAATTCATAAAGAAGTACAAACTTCACTTTAACAGCAACAACAACAAATTTTTTTTTTTTAATAAAACAAACTTGTTCATTGTTTTTAACATTAACAAAGTTTTTTTTTGTACCAGTACAAGAAAAACACTAGGTTTCAAATAAACATCCAGGAAGGTTGACAAAATGTGATTATCTATAAGCCCTAACTATTACTGTATAGCACCACCAATACTTTTAAGCTTGTCCAGATAAACAGAAGCATACAGAAATGAAATGCATGTTGCTCTAAACTACAAAATGTATTGGAAAAATTACTATACCAAGCTTTAATTAAGTCTACTAAAAAAAAGCAATCTTTGCAACCTGGTTAGCAGGTGTGCTCCCCCTCAAAGAGCAGTCATTATATACTGGCCTCAGGCTCTCTGTAGACAGGCTGGAAGATATCAAAAGACTACACCATTAAGCAAGGAGGAAAAAAAGTGAAAGTTCATAATAGTAGTGTTATATTTTAAAAATAAAAAAGGCATTCTGCATTTTTTTCTTTTAACATGTACTGTCATGAATTGTGATTCTCTCTTTCTTTTTTGTTTTGTTTCTTTCATCAAAGGCTGCCAGATACCAAACCTGCTCAAATCAATGAAAACTTTTCTACTGGCTATAGATGGAATTGGCTCCAGCTGTTCTGTGAGCTAGACAGTTTGTTCATGAACTAGACAGTCTGTTTAATGGGTAAATTGCTGACTGGAAAACCATAGAACACTAAAATAGAGGCTGTTAAATATGTATAATCTTTAATTTGCAACTTTTAGTTTGGATTCAGTTCTTATCTTCTCAACACTTTATGCTTCTTGTCTCACTCTTCCTTCTTGGATGATTGAAGTTTGTTTCAGAAGTGCCTTAAAAGAACTCAAATCAGTCCTATATGGTGACTGGATCAAGAATGTGTTTATTAGTACATCTGGGCTTCTTGAATAACACTATTACCCTAACATTTAGCAATGTGTTAACACAGTGGTAAACTTCTGAAAGTAATGCCATCTCAAATTAATGTGATTGATAAAAACGTTGTTCCTCCCCTGCCCAATGGAGCTGATCCTGTCAAAATAGTATTTCAATTATAGGTTTTTGTTCTGATTTAACTCTCTCCATCTCTGGTACTATCTGACTTTTAGATTCTTCCTTGGGACCTATCTAAACATGAAAAAGTATCAGTCTCTTGCTCTAGGTAAACACCAGAGACCTCCTCCCTTTCCTGGTGACTGCTCTTATCATTCAGCTGTTACGAGGTGTTGAAATATCTGTTTCATTTCAGTCATAGTTTGTAAAAAGGCAAAACTACTTCTTGGCTGTTTTCTCTCTGTGCTCTACTTGTGACTTAGATTGCAATGGTATGACACCACACTGTCTCATAAAATGATGCAATATAATGCTTTGTCCTAAACATGTTGATCTTCAAGCTGAGAAACCATCTTAGTCACAGGATGTTCTACCCTGACATCAGCATTAAGGAAAAGTGAAACGTAGTCCAGCTATGAAAGTACTAAATGAAGTCATCCACATACACACTGGTAGTGCTGTATGGCTTCTTCCTCATTGCAGATGGGCTGAAACATAAGGCACTGTTTGTTGTCTTTTAAAGACAAAAATTAAACTTTTAACTCACTGCAAAATTAAAGAGTTTAAAGAACCAAAATAACAAGAACCCTACCATCTTCCATGCAAACAAAACCGGATCTTCCAATATGAATGTATAATGGTGCCACAGAACTACAGGATCTCTTTTTGTCTCAGGGATTCCCGCCCTGTCCTGCATGGCTCAGATGGACCAAAACACCTGGCACTTCTGTTTGGTTCTTCACTCAAATGAACTTGCATTTAGAATGCAGTCTTAATTTCTACTTCTACCACCTTGACTCTCTTACATCATACATCATCTCTTTCAAGGATGCTTGTTTTAGTTATCTCAGGCTTTGTCTCACATCATAGCAGCTATTTTAAAGAGGCAGATGTGGAAAGAACGTATTTTAAAAACTCTCAGAATGATGATCTAATTCCAGCTAGGTTAAGGAACTGGCAAAAAGCTTTTAGATGCCGTGCTACAATCTCTGAAGGGCTTCTAGCTCACATAAGAAGATAACCTTGAAATTGAACCGTGGTGTCATAAAGGCTAAGCAATTTTGTTTACACCATTACTAATGCCTGCTTTGTCAGGTTTATACAGCAATGCTCTCACATACATCATCTGTGTATGACAGAATGCCAACAAAATAATTTTACAGCATCTGAATATTACAAGGTCCTGAATGGAAGCTTCTGAATATTCAGCTTGAGAAACCTGAAAGAGCTGATTTTTAAAGCCTTGTATTTTTCCACTTTCTAGAAGCAAACACATGCACATATGAGAAAAACACTGTCCTCCCCTATAAACAGATTCACTTTTATGTTTCTCAGAATTGACACCAGCACAAAAAAGAAACCCAAAAGCTGAACCAAGGCACAGAGGTAGGAATCTCTAAGCTTCCATATGCATGCCACTCTGGGCACATCAGCTGCCTGGTAAAGAGTAGCTGGCTTCATTACAACTGAGCTGGGAGCTGCAAGTAGTTCAATGGCTGGTACCCCTACAATCAGCACCATTCCCTGGCACCTGATACTCAACAAACAAGTCTACACAACTTCCTGCATCAGAAAAGGACTCTGATCTAAGAGTTGCAGGGTGAATTCCCATTTCTGTGAGACATTGTTCCACTAAAATCTGTGACAGCCACAGCATTCCCTCCCCAGCCCCACAAAGATGGAAATAAAAGCTGTTCTCGTCACCCAAGCTGAGCGACAAACAAGGACAGGGAGAGACCATCCCTGCTCACATTGCTACTCATCAGCAGTCAGGAACACAAAGCGTCTATTGGGCACGAGGAAAATAAGATTTCTAGTAAAAGTAAAGAATGGCAATACTCCCTCTGAATTCAACAAGCAAGCCAATACTCTCCAGAGACCAACAACCATGTAATAAAGTGCAAAGTCTGGGGAAAAATGTAACTAAGGTTGCAAGTCTATAGCTTGTCTGTCATTGTGCAGACCACACAGGAATGAGATCACAAATGCTTGTGATTTAAAAGGTGAGCCTATTAACAAAAGATGTAAGGGCTCATGTTCCTCAGCTGGGGAGACTGAGGGCATCTTTTAGCTCTTTAACTCTCTGACTCCATAAAGTGTTATCATTGCATATGCAGATCATTTCCTCAGGTCAACTGCGGGGTGGTTCATCAACACTGATGAATGCCCTCCTTCCCCTGCATACTCCACTTGGTGCAACAGTGAAATGCAGTAAGGACACCCCTCAAATAGAAACATATGCTTTTATTTATTTAGAAAATGTCACTTAAGTACCATGTTCAAAAAAAGATAAGCAGTTTTGAGAATTTCACCCAGCTTTCTTTTGATTATTTGCATGATCCAAATGGCTTCTCCCTCCTGTCCTACTTCCCATGCATCTGTACTTCATATCTATATGTACAATCAAAATGGGATAGTATTAATTTTCTCTTTCCTAGCAGCCACATGCATTTTAGATTACACACTGTACGTTCATAAATATGGCAGGTACAATCCACTGGAAAAACAAAAAAAAAGGAGAATTTTCTGTTCAATGGTTCATTGTTTTTCATCTTGCTTCACTAATTACTTACTCTGTTTTGTTTACAAGCTCTAAAGGAAAGTCACGCCATTTCAGCATGCTCACCTTGCAGAACTGAAACATGGGCAGATGGAATCAGAAAAGAAATCAGTTTCCCATGAATAAGGTACATAAATATGCCTCCAGCTTAGATTTTTAAGTCCTTTATTTCCTTGCCTATTGCTCATTCATATTTTTACCACCAGCACCCTCAGATAGCTGGGCTGAGCAAGATAAATAGAATTTCCATTTAGAAACCAGTGAGATGCTGCTTTTTATATAAAAAAGAATGTTATAAACAAGAAAATATGTTCTCCTGCCAAGAAAAAAGTGAGAAAAAAAAAAAAAGTTTTGGTGACCTATTCAACAAATGCCACAAATATACGCAACGTTCCTGCAAATATCATTCATGCATCATTACCAACCTCAAAGCAATGTACTAGATTATCATCACTTGCATTTACCAAGAAGCCAACCTGTTTGACATTCATTGGGGAATAGTAAACGTTTGTTACGTGTTGTAGCAGGGAAACCTGACTGATAGAAGGTGAGCTCATGAGAAGTGTTGGAACATACTGTTGATATGTTACATCACTCTATTCAACAGCTCAAAGACTTTATTTGGGGACTCCCTTCTCCACCCATACAAGCAAGCTCTATTTCAAAATATTTTTTTCACTGTTGGTTCACTGTATATAGTTCTGTGACATTTACAATAAAAGCTTACCTAATCCACTTCAAACAAATGGTACAATAGATAATATTTTCAGTTTCCTATTGCCTGGGACTCTAGACAGCCAAGGAAAATTTCAACATATTGTTAAAAGATTATGTTCCCACATGATCAAGTCAAAGTCACCAAAAAATTTCGAGTACTTTTATTGCACCCCATAATTCATTACCGTTTCATGTTAAAACCAATTACTCACCTACACTTGAGTCAAATTCTAAATGGACTGAACAGGACAGAGTGTGGTGGTCCACATACAAAAGCCAGAAGAGGGAAATACCTAAACATAGGAAAGAAAAAGTCGTTATTACAAGTCAAAAAACTGAAAACAGATTTCACACTTCGTGTAGTCATTTTACTGTAAAACTCTCCCAAACACATAAAAACCTAGTTGAGAAGAGATCTCTACATGTTTGCACTCATTTAAAGAGCAAGGGTCTGAAACAGAAAGTTGTTATACTTATTTTCTAAAAGAAAAGACGAAAAAAAACAACACAGCAAATGTTTCTACTAGCTTTAAAAGAATAAATAAATTAAAGCTAGAGCTTAAAAGCCATAAAGCCATAGAAAGAATTTGACACATCTCTCTGCTAGAAAACTAATTTGTAACTAGCCTTCATAGGTGATGTATTTGCATGAATTCAAGTAAATTCACTAACTCTTTCTCAGTATATAACAGAGTCTACCCTAAGTCAGTCTGATTACAGCTGTATTTTGAATGGACAAAGACTAACAAAACAGAACATCTTGGGTAGTTAATCCCACCTCCCCACAGTAAAAACCCAGCCCTGGAAACTGGTAACACTGATGTCACCAATCATTACATACAGTCATACCCATACAAACTCTATGCAAAGCACCTGCCGTTCCTACATGAACAAATTAAATTATAACCTTAATATGAGGAAATAAAAATAAACACATTAGTGTCAATTCCCAACAGTTTCCTGGCCAGCTAAACAAGATTCAGATCATTACCATCAACAGCTGACAACTCTGCTTAGCAATTACTGTAACATAAACCATGGTAATAAACTATTGCCAAGCATTGCCCTATTACGAAATCCAGGAGTGGCTCTGAACCACATCGTAAATGATATCACAATCATGAAGAGCCACTGAAGCAGAGGGCAGACCATATTATGAAAGCTAGTGAACAGATTCACCTCACAAGGAAAGAAGGTACAAGAACCACCTCGCTGTCTTCAGTTACCTGCTCTAAAAACGTGAACAGTAGAACATGAGGCTAGAGCCCTCCAGACAAGTAACTAAATTTGCTTCCCAGGTTAGGCTCTGATTGCTGGGATGGACACCCTGAGTGGGACCTTCACCGCATGTGTCCCTGAGAGGTCCCTGCCTGTCCATCCCATCACTAACTCATCAGCATAGGGCAGAGATGTGGAATAAAGGATCTGACGAAGACTGCCAGGTCTGTATTTCCCATACCTGTTCCAGCTGGCAGATATCCTCCCAAGCTTCACAAGAGGCCTGGCAGATCTTGCTCCTTTCCCCAGCCCAGAGGCATAATCCCACCAGAAGGCAGTAGAGAATGAAGAGCAAGCTCATCCTACCATATTTGCTATGTTCTCCATTTCCAATCCTACTCTCGGAAATGAGAACTATCCAGCGCTTAACATAGATCAGGTTCTGCCTGGAGACAAGACCCCATGATCAGAGATCACGTTGCGATAGTCCACCAAAAGAAAGTAATGGGACAAAAAGTATCCCTCATTTTGTTCCTTAATGCTTCACGTGCGACTTCTGGAGGCTCCCTGAAAACTGCCAGGTAGTCTTCACATTCACTAGTACCTGCCATCCCTGCCTTTCCAAAATCCTTACAAGTAAACTACCATCTCACAGAACAATATAATATACTTATCTGCAATTTATTGAATAGAGAGAAATCAGGAGTTTAAAGCAGTCCCCAAACCCTAATTTCTCCATTAGACAGAAGTAATTCTGTAAAGCAGATGAGAAATAAAGCATATATTTCATTTCAACATATTTTACTGGAAGGAGGTGTCATATTTTTAGAACAGGATCCACTCATGATTGAAGACTGAGCTGCTGCAAGTCTGGCCATAAGCACTAAGCACATTTGGAAATTCCCTGGCAATGCTGTTAAAGGAACAGACATTTCCTGTAATTTTCGGAAACATTTTATATCTCCCCTCCTCCTTTTTAGCCTTGGTGGTAAGAAGGGGGAGGGAAAGAGAGGGTACTATATTACAATTAAATGAAATATGAATGAGCCACCCAAGTTTAAAGGGGAAACTTCAGCAATTCCCGCTTAAGATAAAGGTGTTTTTTTTTGTTGTTGTTGTTGTTTTTTTTGTTTGTTTTGTTTTGTTTTAATTATTATTTATTTTTTATTTCTTTCTTTTAAAGTATTTCATCATTAAGAGGCCAGGATTTTTCTGCTGACTTTAGGAAAAGAAATATACATCCTTTCAATTAGGGTGAATTACAAAAGGACATATGCTTGCATTTTGACTTACTTCTGGCAAGTAAGAAGTCCTCCAGGCCTTATTTAAATACTTTTTTTGTTTGTTTGTTTTCCAGGATTAGCCAGAATTAGAAATGGAAGCCTTTTTTCCTCTCTTGCTTAGGGCCTTCCCAAAACTGCACCTAAACGAACCCAACCAGTCCGGTCACAAGGAGCATTCCTCCTACAGCTGGAGTTGTGATGCACCAAACAAGATAGAAGCAAGGGAGAGACTGAGCAGTCAGGCACCACAGCATCCTACTAAGGAGCTTTATACCTCACCATTCACAAAAAATTGATCGTGTATGAAGTGTCTAGTATAAAACTTACTACTCTGTTTAGCCAGTGCTGGCAAGCTTTAAAATTTGTCTACTTTATTCTATATAGTCTTGAGTCTGAAGAGATCCAACCCAGAACCACGGCAGTTTACAAACTGTTCTCAACATGAGAGGACAGTTAACTATCCTTACAATATACATCACAAGTGCTATTTGGCTCCTGTACATAGGATCCATGATTTAGTTGTGACAACTGGCAAATTCCACACCTGCCAGTCTCTAACAGCAATTGGATTTTAGCATTCAATTTAAAGACACACAAACTCAACACCTTAAAGGGTTAAACTACTTTATACATCTTCAACCTGTTGAAATCCCCATGCCTCCTTACTCTTTGTAGAACAAGAGTTGTTTACAGCAGCTGCTTTTGTGACACCAAGGTTTCCATCTACTATACCACCTGCACACCCTGAATCACTGACTGAGAATGGCTGCATTCTCTGCAGCTACAGAGACCAATGCAAATAATGACTTTGTATTTTATGTGGTCATCTTCTTGCTAAGAAACAGACTAAAATGAGAATGAGTTCTCTGAAGAGTAGTGCTAAATAACCATCAAACCCAGCAGTCCTTATAGTTCATGCTATTTCTTTAAAAGGTCTTCCTGAAAGAGAAGATAAGATAGGACCTCAGAGCCTTCAGATAATGGTTAGCCTTTAAGTTAGCCTTTTGTCTAGTGAGAGCCTTAAAGGGGGAGACATTCCAACAGAGTTGATCAAGTTACGTGGGCCTGTAAATAAAGGAGCCAAAAATAAAAATAAAATAAAATAAAATAAAGATGCAACCCTAATCTACTTTGTGGTGACTGTATGATGAAAACAGAAGATGGATCCAAAGGCATCACACAAGCACTAGGATGGATTAAAGGCAGAGGATAATGGTGCTATCTTATTAGGGAAACAAATCAGAATAGCTTCTGGGCAAGGCAGGGGTGAATTTCTTACAACAGACTCTTTAATGATGCTTTTCTAAAACCAAATGACTAAAGATCACAGTGAGTCAATCTCCTTTAAGAACAGAGATCTGTAAACTACTTTTACGGTAAGCTGTGGGTTAAAATGCAATAGTCTTTCACCCACTTGAGGAAATGACACCAGTTCTCCCGGAAGGCAACATGCACATTCAACCCGTTCACATCAGGGCATGAGAAAGTTTGGAAGGAATTTATTTATTTATTTATTTTTAAACTGTCAACATTAATACTTTGTCTTTTCCTGCTTGTGCCTGAAAATACAGTACTGCACCACACTGCTCATATGCCCTGTCAGCTGTAGAGAGAAGCATCTAGAAGTTTACAAAGTCCACCTAATAAATGTTAATGACATCTATTTTCAAAGTCCCACCAAAGAATCTCTGCAAGCTCAAAGCTAAATGACTGTTTTATACAGTGTGTGCTACACAGGGATAAAACACAGAGAAGCATCCTCTGGGATGTGATACAGCAGCTACACTTTAATGGCTTTGAAGATATCAGAAGGGATGCTGGGCCCCAAAAACACCAAAATGTGTATGTAAGCTCAGTCCTGCACAGCGAAGTTGTTAAGCTTAAGGGTTTCTCCCCGACTGACACTGACATGCCAAGGAAACAGAACGGCTGGCAGAAAACAGCCCACAAACATGGACCAGCTTGCCCGCCTGGAAGTGGTGGTTAAGAAGGAAAGGAAGATGCACGTGGCGCATGGTGCCAGCTCCCAGCGAGCATGGCCTAGTGGGACAAGCCATGAGGCCTCCCCAGACACCCGGCACTGGCAGCAGCCCTGCCAGAAGGCATCCAATGCTGGGGGGCAAGGGCTCTGACAGAGTACCACCAGACTGCAGCTGAGGCCCAGAAAATACATAAACTCCTAGATCTACAAGATGGGGGACTGACCTGACCGCCACGGCGTAACACTCTCGATAGTTTACACACGCAGAATGCAACATGTTTCCATGCATAATTTCTACCCACAAACGTAATTGTTCCAGCCTGCCTATTGCAACTGTTTTCAAATTTTCTCTTAATTGATGAGATGACACCAGCATGGCCTCAGCTCAAGAAGAAACACATAAGTCACAGCAGCTCACTGAGCCACGCTGCACACACTGTGTTCTGGCACCTCTTTGCCAAAGGATCCTAAGCATTTCTTGGCATTTGAGTCATGTCGTACAGCAGCTGCAGTGGTGCCAAGGCCACACTTCTCCTGTGGTAACTACATGACTGAGAAGAGAAGCCATATAGATCCTTCCTTACAGCAGAAGGAGAAAGCAGAGGGTGACTTACATTCCCCAGCTCTGCCTCTTACATCATTAAAAACACTGGCATTTAAACAGAGGAAGAAGAGTGACACAACCACAAAACACAGTAATCCCCCTTAGGAACATCTGACAAAATGTGACCACCATTATATTCAGGTTGCAAGAATTAAAATGGAACAGGGATTTAAAAATTTTGAAAAAGAGAAACTCTCAATACCAAACAGTGGGAGTAAATTCCATTGTTATCATCTAATACAGGTCTTTGTGAAAGACCAGTGTCAGAAATAAATATTTTGTAGCAAACTTGCTTGGCTTCTTAAAGGATTTTGAAAAGCAGAGGGAAACAAAAACTAGTCACTTAAGTTTCTATTTTATTATAATGTTTGGAGTAGGCTTACATGTATGTACAGTTTTGTAAAAACCTACAAAAAAGATTTTGTATTTTTTCAGAATTTCTAGAGGTGCTCTGTTTTACACAGTCCTTTCAATAATAACCAGAAAGGAACTGACTTTTGCCAAAGTAATCTCAAGCTAGGAGGGCTCAATATATTTCTGCAATAACTGAAGTAATATATCAACAAGATGGATAAATTTCAGTGCATGTGGAGTCTAATGAACACTGGGAAGAAATGTCACCTCCAGAATTCGTGATCCTTTTAATTTCTTAGGTATTCAAGCACCATTTATTTTTCAATGATAATGGCTTCATCAATAAATAATATTGCTCAGTTTCATAACAACTTACTGATTATAAATAAATTCCCATTGATACTGCTGGCAAGCATTCTGACAACTTTCAGACCGATTTCCAGTTACACAAAGAAATGTGAGCAGCCCATATGAGTGAGTTAGGGTTTGGTATGCAATCGTGATTTTTTTACCTCCAGGAAACTGATCCTGAAGGATAAAGGTGTACGATGGGTGGTCCTTAATCACTTCCTTTATTTGAAGCTTGAGGTCAGGGTGGAAAAAGAGCCAAGGAAGGAAGTCTGCAGCACCCCTCAAACACACACACTTTCCTGAACAACTCCTTCAACATTTCAGAGGGTTAACTTGTAGTTTAATTAAGTAGCAAGAGGTTGGGATAGAAATAAACAGTCCGAACAAGCAACATACTGTGCTATTAAGCTGTTAGAAGTGACTTAAAAATTAGGTCAGTCTAATTTGTGGCTGATACTTTGTTCTTTCACTGCTATGAACTCACAATGATGTCAGTCTCATGTTCAAACATGCCACATTTAGCAGCATACAGACTTCCTGAGAGACTCTTTCAGCCTTCCTTTGTGCAAAAGGCTTCTGCCAGATTCTTAGCTCATACTTCACTGACTCAGGCATGCCACTCCGGTTTCAAGGGAGTAACACTGGCTTCCCGTCAAATACTGCACAGTTTTGTTTTGCGTGGAGGGTTGCTTTTACTAAAGTTTAAGAACATGTATGCATATCCAGGCTACCGTTCTAGACCTCACCTGTATTAGGCAAGGTGAACATCCAAAACAGAACTGCTTGTTAAAAAGTCTGAAAAACAGGTACTTTGAACTAATTCAACCGATCTTTCTCCATCCTTACTTGACCTAAAGAAGCTTAAAGTGTCCCTGTATTCTACCTAAATTCAATTAATTCTTGAGGATGCAAAGCATCCCACTGAATTAGGGCTTACTACAGAAATGCTTCCTGTGCAACCATCCTCAAAAAAACAAGCACACTCACACACGGAATCTAATCTGTCTGTACAACTTTGAATGTTAGAAGAATTTTTATTCTCAGTATTATTTCTGACACAAAACTTGCCACAGAGTTTTTAAGCATTTTAGCAAAGAAGATAGCTTACAAGGCACAGGGATATTGTAAGTTTATCCAGCTACAAAACTTCAAATAAGCCTAGGAACCAGCATTAACCAGCAAACATCTTTAACTAAACCCAAGTCAGGCAGCTGTTCAAACCAGCATTGCTACTTATTTTGATTGAATGGCAAAATTAAGCTGAAAAAGATAAAGGAGAAGTTTTAAAAGCAGCTGTGAGTCCCTTACATCCCTCTCCTCCGGATGGAAAGGTGCCCCAGCAGGCAGCATAGCCAAGTGGGGACACATGGTGGGTGGACAGACCTGCAGCCGCTGGAGAAGAATTCTCAGCTGGGAGGTTCAATGGGAGATCCACTCTGAGGTGCCACCCTACCTCTCCCCACCATCCTCTCATAAGGGCCTAATCAGCCTCTTGTGTAGTTGCTTTCTATCTAGAAGGCACTAAAAATCCTCAGGTGGAAGTAGGTGAAAGCCATTGAAAATACCTCTGTAGGTTAAAAATAAAAAATAAAAAAAAATCAGATGCCCATTTGAAAATCACCATATGCAAGCTCATTATCAGCTCATTATAATTCTCACAGTTTCACATTTTATAGCCATCAGTAATTATCTATACTTTACATATATCCTTACAGCAGCTAATCTACTTGTTTCCCACTACAACAGCCAATTGCAGGAACTATCCCTTGCAAACACTCAGCTGAAGCAAAAGTAAGAGTTGAATTTCTTTTGGGGCTACACCATCACAGACATAATATTAGCCCAGACTCTCCCACTCTTCTTCATGATGTTGTGTTTCCCAACACAGAGATTTAAAACCAACCAAACATACAAACAAACAAAAATTAAATTATCATGTCAGGATGTTCAAACCTATACTACACATGTTTTCATGGAACAATGCTGTCATAAGAATTCCTTTAACATGTTTAGGAAAGCATCCTACTCAGTCAGGAAAAGGCGCATGGTCATTGCCAGCATCACATTAAATTCCAGTTATTCTATGAAAGAAAACGCCTGGACTTGGTTCACAAGAAGGGCATCCAGCTGATTCCTGCTATTACTGTTGCATACAACTGCCCAAGGATACAGGCAAGACAGGTCTCACAAGGAGAGGGAACATCTTTTCTGAGACCAGTTAATATGGAGAAATAGGAGAGGGAGGGAACAAACTCCAGAATGCACAAGCCCTTCGTCTCACACACGGACGTGAAACGGAACCAAGTCGTGACACAGGAACAGAAGCCTAGACTGCCAAAACATCTCCACATCCAGCCTGTCCCTCTTCCCAAACAGGAAAACAAGAAGCCCAAAGCACATCCCGAAGTATGTCATAAATTACCCAATGAATCACATTCCTTATGGAAACATTCTGGCTGAAGCAACATCACTGAAAATATGCAATAAAAGACAAAAAGAAACTGAAAAGATCCTCAAAGAAAGAACACTTCCACCCTGACTCTGAATCCACCAAAACAAGAAAATCATGGAGTCATCACAAAATTACCAGATACACAGGAAACATTTCCCACTTCTTGATTACTACTAATCCTTTGCTATTTGATAAATTACCTGTCCCTCTACTATACAGGGTCTAACCATGTTATCTCAGTCCCCCTCCTAAACAAACTTTTCTCTGAGTTAATCCAATAGTTTATCATTAACAAAACTTGACCTGGATTTACCTTTATATTCACAGTTCTTATTTCAAACTTCAAGTAGGGTTTGCATTCCTAAAACTTTGCCCATCTTCCCCAAACCAATTCATTTAAACAACAACAAAATTCACTCTCTGTACAAAACTCTTACAGCCCCCATCTGAAAAAAGTTTGCATTTTGGAAACAAAACAGAACCAGCACACACACCCCAACACAGAAACACTCACACAAAAGATGATGGTTTCCTTAAAAATGGGTTTTCAGGTTACCTAAAAAGCTCTGACCATTTCAAGCTACAAATAAAACCAAATTTATTTTTCTTCACTTCTAAGATTTGATGTCAAGATACCTGTGACAACGATGGTAGGTGAAATTAGACACAATTGCTTTTGTATAGTTATGACAGCAATAGGTAGAGTTCATGTGTTTGTTGCCTGCTTTTGTTTGTTTTTTCATTCTGTTTGGATTGTGAATAAACATTAGCTAGATAGCTTGCCACCTACAATGGTATTAATTCCTACTAATGAATGCCAAAATTGTTTCAGATATGCAGACTTAGGTGAGAAATCTCTTCCAGAAAAAAACTCATCTCCAATTTAAATCACTGATATGATTATAGCACAGGTCAAAATGTGCAGGAAAAGAGTTTAACACAACCACAAAGCCAGAGGTCATTGCTTGCTCTCCTCAGGAAAGAAAGGAAGGAGAAGCACTCCTCCTGTCCCCCCTTCAGGCTTCTTCCTCTGCAGCCACCACACAAGGCTCAAGCTAGATGCTTAGGCACACACTTCTGAAATCAAATCATCCAAAATCCAGAAGCTGGAAAAATCAAGCACAAATCTAAATACTTGTTTAGAATGTCTGAATATTAATTCAGCTTAGACTGCTTTGCAACAGGCAAAAGAAAAAGAAAAAAGAACACCTCTGACAGATCTGAAAGAAAATGCATCTGGTCTTCCTGTAGCTACAATGCTTATCCAGGACTAAAACATTCTTCTTAATCATGTTCTCACCACCAGCTTTAAAGCATAGTTTTGCCCAGTTTTCTGGCACTTTGTTGAAAGCATAACTACATATGTCTTCTTGAGAACAATCTTCAGGTTTTGCAAGGAGCCTAGTCATCAAAGGTATGCCTTTTGGTATGCTTATGGCCATATGCCTGAATTTTAGTCAAGAAGCAAGAAGATGCAGGTATTATTGTTTTTAAATGTGTTTGGCAGCTAAATTCTCCCGATATTCTACATGCATTAGGCAAGATGCTTCAGTGCAGGGACATAAAATCTGTCATGCAGAGAAGAGGTGTCTAAATCCAAGACTCCTGAGCTAGCTCTGAACAAAACCAACAACTTAGTGTTCAAGCTAACCTTGATAGAAAGGAGAGTCTATTTGCACAGGCTTACCCCATGGCGTAGCTAGAGCTTTCAAAACCTGAGCCAACCACTGTCTCCACAGCACTCCCCAGTGTAGGGCAGATGGCCTAGGCTGAGCATCTCAAGCTGCACTGCCACATCCAGAACGATTTGTTCTTCAATTGCTGCTGTATGCAATTTCAGTACCAAACACCAACGAAAGCAGATGATCTCTTAAGCTTGTGCTATTCTTTCTGCTCAAACATGCAGAATAGGAATAAGGAATGGAGAATAATCTTACCACCAGCACACAGAAGTTGCTGCAGACAGCAGGGGTGGTCTGTATTCAGAGTTGAGTCAGAATATGCTGGAATGACTGAAAGAGAAGAGAAGGACTCTATTTCCCCAAAAAGATGAACCTGACTACTAGATATTAAACCACAAAACTTACAGTTGTTCCCAAGAGTTGATGTAACTTTGGCTTTAATCATGCCAAGCTCACTACTTGCATTGGAAAGGAGAACCTGTCCCCAAAGAGGATTACGGCTCTATTGGTACAAATTGTGTACAACCTCAGATTAAGAACTCCTTCCAGAGAGTTTGCAGAGCTGAATACCCTGGAATTAGAAAGTGACAGTGTGAAGACTGCTCGTGCAACCCTGCATACACCTTCCTCATTCCTATGCAGCACAGCAGGGACGCAGGTTACATAACTGTGTTCCTCGGGGCGCTACTCGCCAGGGAGTAATTATTTAACCAAGATCCCATCTGCTCCACATTCCCATTAAAGAAAATATTATGCAAAAAGGTAAGAGCTTGGCTATGAGTCCTTGGCCCAAATATTCTCTTACCAGCGCCGCGCTGCATGCCAGGTCATCACTATTTGTACTTCAGAAGGCTGCTGCTGACAGACCGTGCCAAATCCAAAGAACTTTGTCATTAAAAGAAAAACGTTAAAGCTAACAGTAGGAAGTGCTCTCCATGCTTTGTTAATCCTGTCAAACTATACTACACAGACAATTACAATTAACAAAAGTATTCTTAGGAAGCTTAGTGAGGGCTTTGGAGCTATGGTTTCTCTGCTTCAAGTACACTGGATCTAGGAAAACAGAAGGGGACAGGATTTCTCTTGCTGGACTTCAGCCCCTCACAAGTGGAAAAAGGAAACTGCCCCACTCCATACAGCAGCATAAGAGGTACAGATCTAACTGGAACTTCTGCTTGTCTTCCTGCCTACAAGTGGGCAGCGCTGTTACTACCAGCACTTGAGCTTGTAACCACAGAAAAGCACAATCCTTTTCTGCATTAGCTACTCAAAGGCACATAAGGACTTTCTTCCAAAAGGAGCGAGTAGACAAAGCTCACAAGCTTCAAGAAGAACATCTGAAAAAAAAAACCCTCATGCTGTCATCACCACAGAATCCTATCATGTCATCACATGCAATAGAATCACCCTGTTCTTCACTGCATTTTGAATCTACTACTAAATATAACACCCATGGCTTAAAGCATTGCCTCCCAGACAGATCACCACCAACAGTCTAGGTAAGCATCTTTTAGCACATTTCTATTTTGACAAAGCTATAGCCATATCCAAAACTTTGTTGGTGAATAACCAACATCAAGTTTAAAATCCATTTACATTTCTTTTTAGGGGTAAATGATCACAAAGGGCCAGACTAACTAAAAATCTAACTATGGGTACCTTCTTTGAGTGTTTTTAAGGCATGATCAAATCTTCCTGGGGCCTGCCACAAGCTGTTTATCTATCCAGCAAGGCTACAGGCAATTCCCATGGTATTCCCTCCCACCCCTTCCTCTTCTCAGACATTTAAATGCATTCAGATTTATCCATGAGAAAGCTTCTCTAACGAGCAAGTTCCATGTCTGAACCCTGGAATTAGATTATCAATAGTTTCTGACACAGACTTCCAAAATCCAGCTGCAGTCTACTGGGGACCCAAGCAGGAATGGTGTGTAGTGCTACTAGAGCACAAGCTTTGCAAAGAGCAACACCATGCAAAGAGCCTGAGGGGAACGCTCCAATCAGGTTTACATAGGTAGACATTTTCCGATTGTCTCACAACAATGAAGAAAACCTGGAAGTTGAATAATTATGATGTAGGAGAGCAACTCCAAGCCACCTTGTATGCTTCACACGTTTCAACTAAACCATAAAGAACAAGAGGTTAAGCCTCCTGAAGTTCTGATAATTTTGTTACCTTGATCATCAATCAATTTTGGTTTTGTTTTTGAATCCAGAGGTAGGTTACTTAATCCCTTATAAAACTATAAACACTGCTAAATTCTTTGAGGCCAATGGCCACACTAAGAGATAAATGAATCCTACACAAAGCGCTCAGTTAAAGGTAACGATTACCTGTTAGCAACTGATGGGACTTTCAAAGGCAATGACAGGTCTGAAAATTGAATCAGAAAACTTGTAAATTTTGTTGCAGCTCTGGTTTTCCTTAAAAAAAAAAAAAAATGAAAGCTCTGAAACCTAATTGTTGTTTAACACACACATAGCGTATTTCAGTAAGTTCATAAATAACAGAGAAGCAACACTAACCAAAGGAATTTGTCCTGCTGGAGCAGAAAAGAGTTTACATGAACTATGTTTTTGGGGACTGTCAGGAACTACCACGTGTAATCCCATTATTTTGACACCTCAAAGTAAAGCCCATCACATCTTAGACTGCTGTCTCAAAACCTAGATTTGTTAAAACCTCCACACCAAACTTAATCATACATTAAGGAAACAGCCACTGCTTGTAACAGTCTCAAGGCAAAAAGTAGCAAGACAGGAATTAACAGCAGAAGTTACAGAAGAAAGGTGGTTTTGTTTAAGACTTTGAAGATGTTATCTTGTGCATGCCAATTGTTGGCAGCTGTCAACAAAAATAAATTCTTGCTGTTAACAAAAGTGATTGAAGAGGCAGACAACTTACAGTATTACTATGCTTTCTTGTGGATTTTAACCTCCATGCATTGCAATAAAAATGGTGACAGAAAGAAAACAAGATTAACTAACGGCCAGTCTAGAATAACGTGTCACTAGCTAATGGCTTCACTTACAAATCAATTGCCTGCATATTTAAATCATGTTAAGTACCTTTCTGATGGAACTCAAAAATCCAGCTACAGCTGAAAGGCTCCCCTTTGCCATCAACTTACTTCATCTTCACAACAGATTTCTCCTCAGACTTCTACATCAAAGCTAGTAACGTATCTAGACCATTTTTTCAGTGAGTATTAGGAGAATTTTAACAACATAAACGGTTGGAAAACGCTTGCATAGGCACACGATACTAGCATAGGCTAGTAGCACAGTGGCATCTCCTTTGGCCTTGATTATACCATTCACACCTACTCAGAACGCTACAGCAAATCTGACTCCCCAAACCAGCTCCTTTGACCAGATTAACATGTCTTTATTTTCTTCTTGGGCTGTACAAGACAACATGAAGACCCACCTATCTCACACTCCTTCAAAATACGGCCTCAAAACCACTACTTTGTCACAATGACGACTGTGGCAGCAGTAGTATGACTGGTGCTTGTTACGTTGACCAGAACTGCCCAGGTGAACACCATTCTTTCCTGCCTCTGGGGACAAACAGAGCAGAATCCTTGGTCTGTGACTGGCCTCCTAGATTCTGTAGTAAGTATCTCCATTACTGCATAGAAGGGATACTCTAAAAGAAAGTGTATGTTAAGTAAAAATAAGCTGTGACTTGGGATTTAGATGCCAAAGCAAACAAGATTAGTACTCCATAAAGAAAATAACTGAGTTATTTACCACTTTGGAGTTATACCAAGTATTTGATATAACCAAGCTAAAGCCTAGGATTTTAGTATATTTTCATTACAACTTGTAATTTTGAGTAACTGGGTCTCAGAACAGCACTGATTTTTTTGTAGAGGAAAGATGCAATCACTAATGCTTTTTCTCTACTTCTGGAATAACACTTCTTAATCACTCCTTTTCGCAACAATGACCTTAAAAAAAAAAAAAAAAAAAAAAGTATTTTGATAACAAGTTCCCTGTGCTTAGTGTTTCATACCAATTTTATGCTGGCAGACATGCCACATCATTCCAGAGTGTATTTTCAAAATGGAAACCTATCAAGAAGGAATTTAGAGACTTACGTGCCCCAAATGAAGGGAAGACAGCTGACACAGAAGTGGGAAGCATGCTATTACTATTTCATTTGCACAGCTGGTAAAATGGCACTGGCATTACAAAATGTTTGAGGTTAGCTGAAGCACTCTATATATGAGGAACCATAAAGAATGTTATTATGAATGACGAGGAAGAATCTTTTCCTGGGACAAGAAAAAAAACTAAAAAACTTCAAGAAGCCTGTACATGGCTGTCAGGAGGGGAGGAAAAAAAGGAAGGAGGAAGAAATCATTAAGAATCTGGCACCTTTAATCCAGGAAAATATCAGAACTTTTGCAATTCTCACAGGAATCACACAGTTACTATGGAAAGTCCAGTCAATTCTGATTAAGAGATGGAAGTAAGGGAAATAACATGACAAATGCATGCGGAATTTGATTTGACAAAGGAGAATCCACATTTCAGTTCAGTTTTTAAACCATGACAGGACACAGCAAAGGACATCTTTGGTTCCTTGTTTTTTATTTACCTGGAAATAAGAAACCAAGCTTTCCCTCTGCTCTTCCCTGCAGTGATTCTAGTAGTAAGTCAGAAAGCCAATTTATCATTTGTGTTAGCTCACCACTAAACAGCAGTGGCCATAATATAACCGAGTTCACCACACTCATGGAAGGAATCCTGTCAAAACTAGTACCATGCTGTTCAGTTTCATAAATGGGGATTAAAATACTGCCAGTCCACAAGATCCTCAATTCAAGAAAAGAGAGGAAATTAAAAACTGCATGCTTAGCTCCCATCTGAGTCTAAAAGTTACAGAAGGTATACATACCACTTCACAAGGAAAGGGAACAGGAAGCCAGGGAAGAAAAGAGTCATTATGCTTAAATGGTAACATTTTCGTGAGGTTACACAAGCCAAATGAGTATATCCCAGAAAAATGTGAATCCAAGCCTGGGTAAAGAAACAGAAAGCAGAGTAAGTGACAGCACACAGGAAAAAAAAAATCCCTTTGGAGAGCAAAGGGTATCAGATTGGAAAACATATCAAAATATTAATAAAAATCATAAGAGCTAGTGCTCAAATATTGAAGGTTGCAATTAAATTTAATACTAACACAAGATGATAATAGCTGGAAAGGGAAAAATAGATTTCTTTGCAAGAGTCTCTCTCGCACAGGATGCTGGCAAAAGATAAATTTGAGATAGACTAGGATGATCTACTGCCAGGACTGGAAAGTTTAATGAGGGATTTTTAAAAAATTATTAATCAACAATAAGTCACTACGTCCCCACAATTTATGAGGGAATTAAAGAATGTAATGGGCAAGCAGATAACAGAAATACTTAATTCTCATTAAAGTGAGCTATTTCAGGAGAGGTACAAAGTGTTTGTAAAAACATGCTATAGGTGATATTAAATTTAAAAAAAAAAAAAAATCAGGGAACTTCAGTACTAGGAAAACTGGTTTAAAAGTAGCCACACAAAACATAAAACATTTAGATAACCTGATGATAGGTGTAACTGAGCATAAGCAGGAAATGGGGGAGGACACAGAATCACCTTTCTATACCCCACCCCACCCAAACCCATCATAAAATTTACTTTGGAGCATATCAACTCAATTGCTTAAAAGAACCTTAAGTAGACTTACTAAAAAGTCCATTTTGTAGTTGTCTATAGGAAAAAGTTCCAAAGATTTGGAATTATAAGAAAAATATAATACAACTATACACATGCACACCCATTCCGCACCAATGAGAAGATGGAAGAAACTCAGACGATCCGTAAAGATTAAAAAAAAAAAAAAAAAAAAAAAAGGCAAATTGAAGTCTGTGTTGACAGAAACAATACTGGACAAAGTTATTGGAAATTAACCACTTTGCATGTTAATTCTAGAGCTGTGGACCTGGCTAAATGGCAGAGCTAGGTTAACAAAAGGCTACTTCAGTTGGCTTGTTTGTACAAACCCATGTAAATTTGCTGCAAGCAAAACTGTCTACATGGTCAGAGGGGGGGGGAAAAAATCTCTTCCCTGATGGACAAAAGTCCTTAGCTAACGAAGTATAACCAGGAACAAGCCTAGGGACAGCAATTTCATCACCAGCATGTTCTGGGTTCCAATCTGCCCTACATGTGATCTGCTGCAGCACCATCTCTTTCAGTGCAGATGCCTGGTGCCAAGCACATGCTTAACCCTGCAATATGGAAATGCAAGCAGCCATACATCAACAGGAGCTCTGCCCAGCAGAACCTTTTCAATCTTGACAGAACTCCATGATGATGATCCTGTTATCAGCATACTCTTACTTAAAGTAAATATGATGAGCAACCAAAGAAGAAAAAAAAAAAAAGACTGAAGGTGTATAAAAAAATACAGTGTTATGATTGAAAAGAAGTCAGTAACACCACCTGCAGAGGAGTAGAAATACTGAAGTGAGTTTTAGGTGAAATGAATACCTTCCCCCAAGCAGCTGGCAGGGATGACACAAACAATTAACAAGTAAGGAAAATTAGAATTCCATATGACAACTCCAAAGACACCAGTACCATTTAAATTAATATAAGAAAAATACAAAATTTAAAAAATAGCGTAAAAACAAAAATAGGCATTACTAGCCATCCATTCAATAGCAGTAAGAGATTTTTTGTTTTACTGAATAAGTATGATATAAAAGAAATGCTTTCAAGTTTTCAGTAGAAAGGGATTAGGCTTTCATTTAACTTCCTTCTTAAGCCCAAGTAATGATCAGAAATCACATGCCTATTGAATTTGATAAACTAAAAGCTACTGAATGTGCAAAATTTGTCTGCCTTCTTAAGATAGCTACAACCACTAAAGTCACGTACTCAGTGTTTCATGATAACCATGCATCTGGATCTTCTCGCTCTGTTATACATGAGCGGTCCAAGAAGACCTATCTGCAAGGCTGTTTTTCTCCCCTGCATAATTAATTGCTTGTCCTTTTATATTAAACATCAAAAAATCATTTTGAATGAAAGCTTTATATAACATACGCTGTTCTGGACAGAGTGTGTTTGTCCATTATATATCTGTGTACATGTCTATATAGACACCGTTTGTACATGTATGGACTCATATGTGTGTGTGTTTGTATATAAGGCAAACATATACGCACATGCATGCATATACATCCTGCCATTTTTAAAGGAAGAGCTTCCTCACAGAACTCAAATACTGAATTTGCCAGGTCACAGACAAGAAGAGCTTCACAGGAGTACAGGGCTCTGTGAGATGCCAGCAGCCCAACCAAGCCAACCTGAATGCACAGTGGCAAATGAACAGTCACTGTTAGGATTTTACATTAAAACAATGGTTCCAGCTTTAGTTTCTAGTAGACAAATCCATCTCACAAATGCACTTCTGGCTGCCCCAGCAGAAAGACAAGCTTGGAAAGGAATTTCTTTGAGTTTCCATAATCCTCTTCAGACTGCCACGAGACGCAATGGGCATACCTGCACTGTGGGATACAGCAACTCCAAAGATACCCTCAGCTGGCTTGTGGGCCAAGTGCCTGCAAAGAGGAGCAAGAGATGGGTCTCTGAAGCAAGAAGAAATTCTTTGGCTGGAGCAGAGTAAAGCATCAAGCCAATTTGCCTTACTGACAAAACTCTGTATGCTGTTACCTGCTACAGAAACACATGCTGCACTTCCTTAGCTGGACAGAGCTCCCCTAGTTTCAGTGGATCCATGCTAATTTTCTCTCTTTTCACTTTTGTTGCTACTGAACCTACTTCTTTTGGTCAACAAGGGGAATAGGGAGTTGGGAAGAGTCCAGAGCAAAGGAGAGAACAGTCCATAGAGTATTTTACTTCTAAGACTTATGTATCCAAAGGGCATGTAATTTAAGGTCTGTCATAGAAGTGAATGACCACCTAGAGCCTATGAAACAGCACAACAGATTTTTGGTCTGCTTCAAACAAAACCTGACGAGGCTAGCTCATAAAGCAAAACGCGCTACTTAAAAGACCATCATCCTCTGACTTCATCTCAAATGAAGTATGAACAGTCACAGAAGTACCCCAGCAGCAGACTCAGTGCAGCAACTAGTGGCAGAGGGGCTGTGACAAGCAGCTGGACTCAGGAACCTTTTCTACTAGCACAGCTGCAGCAGAACACTGTCAACAGCCTTTATACTACTATTCTTCTACTTTGTGTATTCAGATTAAAGCTCCTTGTGGCACTGACTAGTTGTCCTTGCAAAGCATTCACACCAATGGAAGCATGTAACAGAACCCAAAAGTGTTAGAAGACAAATCACAGGAGCCTGGTGAAGCTTGTATATTTGTACCTATAGCATAGTTACAGGACATCAGCTTCTTGAGCTGGACTCATAAGTGTTCCTAATACTGAACACAAGATTTGCCAACCTTTTTTTTTTTTTTTAATAAAAGCTTATTTTCCATCTAGAGTAACTACATATGTACCTGATTAAAAATAAAACAACACAAAATCCAACCATAATTCACTGACATCATGAAGAAAAATTCCGTTTCACAAATAAACAAAAAAAAACACATTCTGTTTCACAACAGAAATGCATAGACAAGTCATTTTCCCCATTCCTTCAAACCATCTCAGTTGCATTGAAAAACATGTCTTTACATGGATTTGGAAGTGTGCTATTTGAGGCCCATGTCTCTTAACCTTCCAAGTTTCCAGGATGAAAACGTGGTCTGTAGGGCAACATTTTGAAACTCTTTCTTAAATATTGACAAATCCCTACTGATAAAGACAAAATATGCAAACCCATGCAATATTGCTCTCCCAACAGCCACCATGCATTCTAAACCAGCATATATAGACTGGAACATATATCTGCAGTTACACAAATTATAAACCAAAACACAGACTCAGGAAGGCAAAATGCAAAACTCGTTACTGTTTAAATCTTTAGAAATTATTTTCTAGATGCACAAGAATATTTACTATCATGACCTCACTGGAAGCTACCCCTTTCCCTGTATTTCCTAAAATTTATCCTTAGACTTTTATCAAATGTTTTTTCCTTATACATAGAGAAAATAACTTTTGTTATCTGCTAGTACAAGCTCAGTATTACTAGCAAAAGTGGAATGACCCTATCCTGTTGTCATATTACAAGTGTGTTTCCTGTGCTTTAAAAGACTCATTGGCATGTACAACCAATGCAGAACTTTTTTCTTTTCTTTAAATAGTTGTCACCTCTGTTGCCTCCATTTTCTTCCTTTTTCTCCTTATTATCCCATAGGGTGCCCTTTTCCCACAGATGATCAATACCTCTTTCCATTATTCCCTGTTCCTTATGTATGTTTCCCTTCTCTAGTATTTCCACAGTGACAGAAGTCGATGCTGATAGCACAGAGATTTTGGAACTGTGCATACTGTTTGAAGCTTCAGCTGCAGAAAGTGATAAGCCTGAGTATTTTTCCCACTAATGCAACTTAACAGCATTTTAAGTAAAAGCAGAAGGGTCGCAGCTCTGTCCACATGTATCAGAACACAGTACTGTATTTTGAGTTAAACATTTAAACATAAGTCAGCTTATTTTACTGCTGGTGGGGAAGCTGAAAGATGTGGTTGGTTTCATTACTTTACCTTCTTAATATCACAAAGCAGCTGATCTATCTGAAGAGTGTCCCAACTCCACTCCCCCTTCCCCAAAATAATACTATTTTCTAGCCATAGGTAGACTCCTCCAGCTGTGCTTTGATATATAACAAAAGAGAGAGACCTCTGAAGTAGGAAGTTACACTTGCATGCTTTGCCAATATAAACAGAAAAAAACAGGTAAATAAGTGATAAATAGCTGACAAAGAATAACATTTGACTGTATTGAAAAGTAATACCACAGCTGGACCAAACATTAAACACTCAATAGAAATACCTTACTTTGGTGGATATAATAAGATTTTTGTAAGCACCTTATAATTTAGTTAAGTAAAGACATGTAAAAATATTTGACTACAAGATATTTACTCCAGTATCAGACAGGTTCCAAGTCAGGGAAAGCTTAACATTAAAGTGGTTTTTGTTTGTTTGTTTGTTTTGTTCTCTCTTTCCTCCCCTCCTCCCCCCAGACCTCTAACATCTACCATAGACTTGAAGTTTGATTGTTTTTTTGTATGAAATTGAACTGAAGATAATACATGTCAATACTCAGTTATAAGTATTTGCTGCATATGTACCCACACCAAAAAAACTAATGCTCACTTCAGCCCCTCACTCTCAAATTATCAATGGAAAAATAATTTTTTTAGATTAATTGTCAAGCCATGAAAGACATTTTACTGCCAAAGTAGATAGCCTCATCAAAGAAAGCAGGGGGAAATAAATAAATTTAAAAATCACATGAACCCGGCAACCTTTTAAAATTCCCCAAACACTGCATCTCTTTAAACTAGCATTTGCTAACAGTGTCCCTGTACTCAGCTCTTTTTGCGGCCTGTCACTCAGCAGTACGTAAGAATAGATAGTCCAGAAGCTTCCTGAAAGGACAAGAACTGAACCTTTAACCTGAACCAGCTCCTGCTTCGCCACCCACCCACCTCTCCTACAGCAGTAAATCCTCATAATTGACTGAAACAGTTGACAAAGTCAGTACTGAAAGAATGTTCTGCCTATTTTAATGCAAAATCTTGAAAATCTATGGCATGGCTCAATGAGAAAGATTAGACAATCTTTGGTTGAACCCTCTCAAAGTACCGTAACTAAAAAAAAAAAACAACAACAAAAAAAAAACTTAGTTTTAAACAGCAGATGTATTCTCATGTAGCTATGCAGACATTTCAGTCACTCTGCCATACTAGCTTATGTCTGGCTGTTTGAATAAAAATAGCTAATGTGCTTGCTCATTACGCCATTAAATAAAGTGCACAAAGGAATTGCCAGTACTGTTTTTGTCCATTAAAGGCAATGGTCATTAATAGCTTGTATTTGTAGAAGGCTGTCAGAGGAACAGAATGTCTGAGCTTCCTCAACATTTTTCTATAGGTTTAACCATACATTAGGCAGAAGGGGAAATGATACTGCACACTTCCTCATTCCAGCACAGGTCACACCTGCAGGAGAGCTGGCAAGTCACACAAACCTCGGTCAAAGAAAAAGATTCAGGTCCTGTAAATTGGGGAGGGGGGGGGGAAAGGAGGCCAGGCAAAAAAGGGTTTTGCACATCTTGGCAAAATGTGTAGTGATGCAGGTTAGTATTTCAACACTTTTTTTGCTGTCCTGACTAGTGCCTCAGAGACATACGTGCTATTACTATTGTTTCTCATCCATTTAATGCTTGAAGGAGTTAATTTTCAGTAATACGCTGAGAGGAAATAGGTAACAAATGGCCTAGTCACATAATCATGTCTGGGCTGGATGAACAGATTTTTCAGACATCTTCAAATAGGTCCACCTGGAAATCACAGTCAACATGCTCAATAAGCTACAGTGAGGAAACAGGCTCTGTCAGCTGGATGGTATCCAAACACGGATCACCTAACAAGCAGAATGGAGGGCTGGGAAGCTGACAGCATGCTCACAATGTGTCATCCATGAGAAGTGGTGGATTTTCACCAGCTACACTGAACAGGAGACCCCACTCCACTGACAAGTAGAGAACAGAAAAAAATATATGTAATCATACATATTCAGACAAGAAGTTACATGCAAGAAAGAGAGAGAGAGAGAGAGAAACAAACGAGGTGGCAGGGGATGCCCTATCTAGAAAAACACAGAATTTACCAGCCCTCATAAAGACTTTACCTGTTTGCCTTCAGCTGCCATGTCTGGGTGAGACAGGGAACTGTGAACCTAGAGACCAGTCGTCATTGTTTACATCTCTCCAGTAAGACCTCAGAGTACTCATCATACAGAGTTTGAGAGGTTTTAAGAGATAGAAGTAGTGCAGGATTAGCTTGGGACAAAAGGGAGGAAGGCACTCGGTCCCATTGCAATGAGAAGAGACTCACCATCAGCGCAGAACTCTGAACAGGCTCTGGCAAGAGATACTCTTTCACAGCCAATCCTCAATTTGGAGAATACCTGTCTTGCACCCAGGAATCTGTGAGAAGCAGAGGAAGCCCTACTAAAAGTGGTGACACCATTTGTCATCTGCTAATTGGGATTCAGAGAAAACACTGATACACAAGCAACATTTTTAAAGAAAGAAACTAAGAAATCCCAACACCAAGGCAGGTTCTCACCTGTAACCAAATACCTGTGGGAACCATATGGATGGTAGGTGCTATACCTACTCCAGATAGTATTAATACAATGACTGGAAAATAATCCCATGCCCATTCTTAAGGGGAATATGTTCTCAATGCTTATCCACCTTTGAAATTACGGCTTGTTTCAGTAGTGAGATGGCATGCTTGAGAACAGCCCTTTGAAGTGTAGTTCAAACTTCTCGGATGCATTTGGAAGCTGGTGTTTAGAAGACAGATGGCTTCCATGTCCAAAGAACAACATTTGCCTAGTGAAATATGCACTATCAAGAAAGTCATTCTGCAAGCACGATCTTGCAGGTAGAAACCCAAGTCCTGACACGGCATTTGAGTCTTTAAAGTCTGGGGTGAATGATTCTTACTCACATAAGCAATCAAGAAGCGAAAACACTTGGGTTATTAAAAGTGTAGTGTTTATAGCCCTAACATTATGAATTATTCTGCCTTCAAACATGCTTTACTAGGAGTTCAGTAGGAGCACAACGCAGTAATGCATCAATTCTATCTGGAATACTGTTGGGGGAGAGAGAGTTGCTCTCCTATTTTGAGAGCAACATCTATGCTACGCATGCAGTGCCAAAAGCCTTCTAATCCAACAGGCTGAATACATACTAGTTATTCAAACTCAAGAACGTGTGCACAAAAGGAATTTCATACAATTAGTCTCTGTTGTCCTCCTCAATTTATGCTCTCCATAAAGTTCTCATTCCAATGTTGCTACATTACACACTCAGATCCATTTTTGCCTCCTACAATGACTTTAGTTTTGTAAAAGCATTAACAGAAGCAGGCAAGGATATATATATAAAAAAAAAAAAAGCATTTGCACAAAACACTGATCTGTCATCTACTACAACAGGCTCATTTCATAGATTAATATAGCAAAGCAAAATTGCATGAAGCCTAGTGAAAACAGATGACACTGTTTTAGTCTCAGTATTTGAAACCCTGGTTTAGTCCCAGTATTAGAAAGCTTATATCACATATTTATGCTGAAGAAAATTGTAACAGAACACAGTTATGAAAAAAAAAAAATCACACTAATGTAGCAGGCTATCACTCTGAATAGCATGTACAAAAATATTACAGAAGAAAAAGATTACATTTATTCTCAAATAATAAGAATCTTTGTACACCTCCACTTGTACATCTTTATTTGCTGAACATCTTACAAAAGTTTATAACTGAAGCTTGAGACAAAATGTGACCATAAACTTATCTGAGGAGGTCTGTGCAAAGAATTGATCCTAATTTCTGATAACTTGTACTACACAGGGCAAATTTACCTCAAAGAATATGCCAAGGAGAAGCTTCCTACTGGCTAGGTATGGCCTATATTGTGACAAACAAAGAGCTGAGATAACAGACTTCATCTCAATGAGGGACCATGTTTTAGCAGTGCTGTTCGCATATTCACGCAGCACAGATGTTATGGCTTCGCACAATGCCAGAGCAGCAAGGCCACAGCACAGGAGCAGGGGCAGGTCCGTCACAGGCCGACTCACTGCACCTCCCTGCAGCCTGTCACTGAGGCAGCACTCCTTCCCTTCTCTCCTAGCCTGCCCAATTATTAAGTTTTGTTTTTTCGTCTGCAGAAGCATTTCATAGGGACACAAAATGGAAAAACGCCAGTCTTCCCAGAGCCAATTCTGAGTAGGTCAGTCTTGGCTCAGCAGCAGACTACACAGCTCAGGAAACACAAGGCCTTGAACTCAGGCCCATCTTCCCTCCCGTCCTCCATACACACACCCAGGATGCAGATTTGCTTTCATCGTTGCTTTCATTACTATTCGTAATTCACTGGTGGTCAATATCATCTCCACTGGAGACTATGACAGCTGCCAACAGGCCCTAACCATAAGCAGACCAAGAGCTGCTCTGATTAAAGCTATACAGACCCTGAGAGGAAGACGCCAAACTTTACCATTGATGCATATTTTTGGCCTCCTTCAAGTGTTAAGGGAAGTTCCAGAATAACTATAATGGAGATGCCTTATTTGGAGCTGCCAAGCTAATACCAATCTAAGGGTCAGATAAGGCAAGGAAATAAGTGGTAACATCAACTCCCCTGGTCTGATGGCATTCCTTGGCCGGTAGCAATACTGCAGGAGTTGGGGCATCTCAGCTTCTAGCCATGCTTCCTCAGCCTCCAGAGCCAGTTTCTTCTCAGTTAGCTTTGACATCAGGGCAGTGATACTATTTATTAAACCAGTGATACACGGAAAAGAAAAAAAAATGTACCTGAGGATAGGGTTCCTCAGGTATCCTGTAGGAAGCAGCCTGATGTTACAGTGTTCAGTTCCCCACTACACCAATGACCTTCAGTATGGCTGGCTTTAGCCCAGGCACGTGCCCCGACACACACTGCCAGGCAACCCATTGCCCATGTCTTCGATTTCTTCAGGAAGGAGAAGCCACATATGCAATTGACAACCCTCGAGAATGCCGCATTGCCCTTTGCTTGTAAAAAGGTACACCATATGAATCAGAAAAACATTACTGATATTTAAAACGTTGATACATAGGTACTGATATTTAAAATGCTCTACAGAATCTCTCCATGTCGTTACACAAGATACAGAGGCAATGTGTAAGGCATTGAAAGGAGAGAGAACATACCATTCAATGCATCAGGGACAACTTTCCTATTACCCAGAAAAACAGATTCTTGATGATTCTTAAATAACACACAAACATGCTATTACACAACCATGGACAAAATTCTACGAGACTGCAAGGAATTTTTAGTCATTTGATCAGCTTAACAAAGCTGTAAGGACAGCCACAGGATATACAGGTCAAACCCTGGGTTCTTCCTGGTGGAAGAAAAAAAAAAAAAAATGGACAAAAGAAAAAGGGAGGGATGTGCCACTCTTTCCACCCTTCATCCTTTGACAATACCTACTCTATGCAATCTGTCTATTAAAGATTGTCAGCATGTCAAGAATGACCTTGATTCTTTCCTGACTGTTCTTGTGTCATCATGACTTGGTTTTCTTGAGGAAAAAGTGTTTCAGCTGTACTTAATGCACTTCTTGGAAAATGTGTTTGACAATCAATGAATATTTCTGAATAGGTCTGGGGAGTAAAGAGATTAACTTTGGGGAAAAAAAATAAAAAACTGTGTGACTGAGCAAGGCCCATGCTCTGCAGGCAGCTCTTACTGCACAACACATTAGAACCTGAAGACCAAGGCAAGTAACAAAAATCAGTGGCTAATCTGCCTTTTCAGCATCTAGCAGAGAGCCTGAGTTCACCCTCCAAAGGTTTCCTCAGGCCTACCCCGTCACTGATACTCATCATACAGGCAGAAGCACAGCAGACCCGCTCACTCTATCCCGTCTCTAGCAATCCTCCACAACTTTGTTCCCCTAGTCTGCAGCTCCTTGCTGTGCACATGCAGGCACAGGCCTCCAGGGCAGGGCGATCTGGCCAAGGAAGGTGCAGGGCACATGGCAGATGCATCCAGAAGTCTGCCTACAGGCTGATGGCTGGCATGGACCTGAGAGTGGACAGCACTGGCTCGGGAGACAGAGCTCCTGGTGAAATCCATTTAACACATTCCCAAAGAGCTTCTGCCAATATCGTTCCTACAGCCAGTGAAGTTATTCTAGCTAAAAGCAAACATCCCTGTTAGGCTAGCTGACTTTGCTGAAAGAAGAGCACACATTTTATAGAAACAAAGATAAATTGAGCTCATTTTCTCCTACAGAAGTTGTTCTGGTGTGACTAAAGCTGATTCTGTTCCATTATATCTGCTTAGGTAGCTAACAAAATGAGACCTACTGGAGCAGGAACATATTTATGTATCTTTAAACAATGCAATGGGATTTTAAATGCTTGGTTGGGCTTTCTGGACGTTTGCGCACCCATTAAATCATACAACAGTTCGTGGCTACCACAAGAACTGGCAACTTCTCTGCTGCTTTTGCTTACTTGTACATTTAAAGGGAGACATTGAAGTTGTGTGTTAAGATAGACTGAAGCACTATTGTATTAAACAAGCATAATGAACAGAATTCATAACACTTCAAACATTTTTATAGATTTGTTTCTAACAATATTTATAAGCATATTCAGTAAATGCATGATTTACTTTTGAATACCACTATTCTTTATATCTTCAGTGACTAAAAACTAAAGCTAAAAATACTTATATGAACCCCTGTTGCATACTTCCTCCACATTCAAATAGAAACCCCCAACCAACCAACATAAACAACTGGGATGAGTGCTTCAATTTCCAATGGGCAGCAAGATGAACGCCATAAAAAGAAATTAAGACTTACTATTTTTCCACCTCCCCTCAAAACACAAGAGTCTAAACCAACCCGTTTGGTCAGTTGTGACTTTGTAAGTTCTGTATCTACCAAACCACATGCTGCCAGGAATAGCATAGATCTTAAAGTAAGGAATACAAAATCATTTTTGGGTTTTGGATTTTTTTAAGGACATTGAAAGAACCCCCAAAACACATTCCTGCAAGGAGAAACAGTTAAAACTGCTTTTAGCTTTAAAAATGTGCTATTTATTCTATTTATTCTGCTGGGTATACACAGAATGTTTGAACAAAAAAGTTAGTCATAGCTCAGACAATACAGCTTACTATGACTACACCCTTCACTTATAGGAAAACCAAAAGATCAATTTCTGTTTCAACCAACTGAAACAGCATTAGAATAAAGTAACTTATCCTTGGTTTTGTTTTCTAAAAGACACCTTTCCATCTGACATGTAAGAAAACGGTTTGGGCCGCTGAAAAATCCTGCCACTGGCCAGGCTTTGCAACAGGCACGTCCCATACACCTTGTTCTGCACACACTGTGTGTGTTGAGCTCATCATTCCTCCCTGTGGCTTCTAGGAAAAAAAAAAAAAAAAAAAAAAAAAAAAAAAAAAAAAAAAAAACGGGGGGGGTTCTGGCTGCGTACCAGCACAAACCATGGAGGTACAAGTTTACGTGATCACACTGTCAGGTTAACAATTTGCAGTTTGCTTTGCTCTTGGACTGCACAGCAGCCCTCCATTTTGTCAGCTGCTTCAATTTAAATGTTTCCCAAGCCCAGCTAGCTTAGCACTTCAGGTTTCTTCGGGAGTCCTTCAGGGCTTTAAAGCATCCTCGGCCGCTGGCGGCGGTGCAAGGCTGACTGGGCGCCGGTGCTTTTGCCCAGCTCAGAAACACGGCCGCGCACATCCAGCCTCATCCACATACCCCCAGCCACCCTCCCAAGGTGATTCCGGCGCACGGCGAGGAAGCCGGGGGTCTGCTCCGCATCCCTGCCTGCCCTTCCCCGCACCCCGGGGCAGCCCCTCGACCCCTCCTCTGCGCCACGGGGCAGGTGGACGCGCCCCTGCCCACGGGGCCGGCCCCAATGCTGGAGAAGCCGGGCTGCGGTGGGCCGGTGCCCCCCTGTCCCCCTCAGCCCCTTCTCCTTACCATCAGCGGGGACAGGAGGAGGAGGTGGAGGCGGCCGGAGCCTGCCCGTGCGGGGCAGCGACCTGCCCGCGGCTGGCGCTCTCCTTCGGAGGTGAGGGGGCGGCGAAGAAGGGCATGGGAGAGGAGGGCGGGCGGCGGGAGCCCTCCCTCACCTCCCTCCTCCTCCTCCTCCTCCTCCTCCTTCTCGTCCTCCTCCTCCCGGCCCGGCTCCCCCCCGCCCCGCGGAGCTGCCCCGGGCCGGGGGTCCCGGCGGCGACCCCTGCGCTGCTCCCGGCACTTACTGTCGCACCCCCCGTCTGTGTGTGTCTGTCTGTCTGTCTGCCTCGGGTCTGTCCCCGCGGCGGCGATAAAAGTTGCCACCAGCCTCTCTCTCTCTCCGCTGCCGCCAGAAAGCAACTTTTTGTCTCCTTCCAGCCGCTGGGAAAGCGCCTCTTTCGCCTTCTTCTTCGAGTCAAAAAATAACAGCAATTTAAAAGGGGGAAAAAAAAGCGCTATTCTGGTCTTTTTAAGAGGGGGAAGCATGAAGGTTGACAGGGGAGAGGAAAAGAAAAAGGAAACATTTGGAGCTTTTTTTTTTTCTCGTCTTCTCCCCCCCCCCCCCCCCCAAAGGGGTTGGGAAAATTAAAAAGGGGCAGGGGGGGGGGGGGGGGGTGGAAATCGGGAGGGGAAGAAAGTTTGGGGTTGGTGGTGAGGTTTGGTTTAGTCTTTTTAAATATTTTTTAAGCCTCCTGTTCCTGAAGGGAACCAAACAATTCCTAATAAATGGGTAGAGCAAACATACCCGAGGAGGAGGAGGGAGAGGGGAGGGAGAAAAGAGTTTTGCTGGTCAGTAAACTTCAAGCTGCTGGGATGAGGTCATTGGTGTAAAAATAAAGCGATGGCGTCATTTGAAACCAATCCCAGTGAATGAACTCAGCCGGGAGGGGGGGACAGGGAGCCGGAGGAGGGGGGGAGACGAGCCCCGGCAGGCGGCCCGTCAGCCGCGGCCCAGCACACCCGGTCCTGGGCCGGGCCGGGCTGGGGGAGCTCAGGGTGTCGTGCTGTCACCGGGCGGGCGGCTGGGGGGGGGGGGGGGATCGGGACACGCGTCCGCTGCCCCCGGCCTCCCGGCCGAGCTGCGGGACCGGCCCCTGGGAGGAGCCGGGGCCGCCGAGCGATTCAAACGGGCTGCCGCCGCTCTCCCCCAGCCCGGCCCGGCCTGACCCGGCCCGATGGGCCGGCGGGGACGGGGCGAGTGCCGCGATCACCACCACCGGCCGCGGTCCTTCCCTCACAGCCCGGGCCGGGCTCGTGGTCTCCGGGACGGGGAGGGAGGGACGGCTTCGTCCCCCTGTGTCTCCGGCCCCGGGGGGTTGTGGGCCTGCTCCACCCGGGCCTGGGCCCGCGGCGGAGCTCTGTGCCAAGTTGAGGGCCATCACCCCTCAAATAATCCTGTTAGATTAAAATGAATACTCTAAAGACCAACAACGTGAGGAAAATAAAAGTGAAATCTAAACATTTAGACATGCAGAAACATAATTATTTTGTCTAAGGCATTTTTCATTCTGGCTAGTAATGGTTTTAACTTACACACTGCACTTGTGCCATTCAGGGATTTGATGTGTGGTCCCAGTCTTACCTAAGTATTCTTCTGCAGATGTTCCCCCACTTGGGGGAAGGAGAAAACACCAAAATCATTGCAATCATCTGCCAGTTTGCAGGGTGCACAAGACATCCTACATGTCAGAATTCAGACTCTGGTCAGTCTTCTCTGCTGGCCTTTGAGTCCCTGGGCCCCATACCCGTAGAAGACACCAGGAGAAACAGGATTAACCCTGTGCGTCCTTACACTCTGGTGGTCATCTGTTCAAACAAAGCACCTTTGGAAAGGTGTATGCTTATCACTCATGAAAAAACATGTTGTGTGATTGGTATGTTGGGAAGCGGACTACTCCACAGAAATAATGCAGCGGTGGTCTCTGTCTTGGCACAATTGGCCAAGAACCACCTTGACAAAGGGTTTATTATTAAGAAGTTATGCATGAGCTGCCTCAAGAAGAGTTCTTGCTAGCACTCATACCAAACAGCAGTGTCCTCTCCAAGAGAGTGAAAAATGCATGGAAGAGAGAGAAGTCAGTCCCAAGAGAGAGTCCCCGTCTCTGTAAGACACCTACCAAAGAAAGAGCAAGAGCTGTGCAGACATTGTGGTAATGCATAGGTGCATTTACTATTTTGCACATGTGTATCTTATAGAGCTTAAGAACAGTTTTGCTTTTTGCCTCAAGTAACCAGTGGCCCCAAAGATACTTTGTGCAGCCCCCAAAATGCCCACAGTATGGAAAGTCTGCACAGTTGGCTAGTGGTTAATGGATCTATAAGTGACCCGTTTCTACAAAGGAGAGCAGAGAGCGTGCCAGAGGAACTCAAGGCCAAAGCCAATTCCCCAGCTCATTCATACCAGAGAAGTACAAGAACAAATAGTTCCAGCACGATTATCCTCACAAATAGAAGTGGGGAGCACCAGACAGGGATGCATGCTGAAGAAGAAAGACATTCTAATTCTCTCTTCCTTTTTATCATCTAAACTTGGCAACATGTTATGTAAGTGGTTTTGTTGTTGTTGGTTGTTGTTTTTTAAATGGGGAAACTGAAAAAGCTTCCTAATGGCAAAATTGTAAGCATAATATAGTTTTTTTTTTTTTAATATATATATATATTTTTTGTAGCTTAAAAAGGATATTTACAGGAAAATCTAGGATGGTAAGTTAAAGCTTTTCCCACAGAATCAGGATTTCTTTTGATTAATATAATACAAGGTGTGCCTAAACCACAGATACATCATGATTAACTCCTGCAGGCTGAGGTAAGACACAAAGAGGAGTAGTCTGAAGGGCTGAAATAAGGCAGCATCTGATCTTGCTTCATTAAGATTAAAAACCACTCTCTTTACCTCCTTTTTGCAGCAGGCATGCACATGTTGGCAGTTAGCGTGCCTCAGCCAGCAGGTGGTCACTCATGAAGGAGCAGTAATTCGTTTACATGTCAGTCTAACTTCAGCCTATTTTTTTTTTCTTGAAAGTCTTTCTTCCCTCCCTACCACTTGCACAGCAGGCTCCTGGAAAAAGTTTGAAATGCAGTCACAAAACAGAGATCAGGCCTTAATGTTGTAAACATTTCAAGCTGCACACCTGAACCATCTGCCTGCAAGAGGGAGTGCCTGGCTTTGCCAGTCCCTGGTCCCTGACCTTCCTTCCACAGCTTTCTGAAGTTTTACTAAGTATCTGGCAATGGATTTTATCTGCCTCAGAACACACAGCCCCTTTCTGGCAAAGCAAAGCTGAAGGAGTTAATGCTAATGTCCCTTTTCCGTGTCTGGTTATCAAGCTCAGGAGGTAGGAGGACTTGAAGTGTCAGTGTGGGGTAAAACAAGGGCAAAAGACGTGATAGTAACTATCCAACGGACCAAACAACAGATTTTGAACTTTGACACACCTGCACGCCCCATTCTGATTCTGGCAGGCCTGACTCTAAGTGCGTCACTGTGCGCTGCCCCTGTCGCTGGAGGGCCAGGGAGGGGAAATAGATGGCTACTTTTAAAATCTGGAGGTTATACACCTTGTTTATAAAGGTTTCTATTTGTTTATGTGTAAAAGCCAGCATGCCTGACTTCTTGTTCCTTTTCCATTTAATGGATTTTGTGACACTCCACTTGGTTAATCAGTTAGCAGTGATTAAACAAGGGAAAGATGACAGTCTGAATGACATCATCTTTTCTGCACAGTGGAAAGGAGTGGTTTTCCAGAGGAACCTCTTCTGAAATAAGTGAGAACTGAACTTAAAGCACAGAATTTACCATGCTTTAAGATTCCCATGTGGGTACTCACTTCCTCCACAGCCTGAAGTTGTGTTGCTGAAGAGGTTACTAGTCCCAGGCAGCTGCCCAGTGACTGTCACAGCTATTTTCTGCTGAAGGTTACTGCCACTCCTACCTACCTGCAAGCTATTCAGGCAGTTTGCTCCCAAAATTTGTTTTGGCCAAAGTCAACCAGAATAGCTTAAGCAGGTTAAATAGTAGGTGTCAGCTGAACTGGTTTGTTTTGGCTGAAATGGTTTCGGGGAAACCCAAGTCAGCAGACGGGAAGTGAAGCGATGACCTTTTTACAGACAGCTTCAGAGCCATGGTGTAGTTTGGCCTAATCTACTTTCAGAACAGACTGCTATACCAGACATAGCTGCTACAGACAGCTCTTTAAGGTATTTAAAAATAGAAGGGTTGCTGAGATACCAACATTGAAACATTCGTAGCATTTTTAGATACCACTTAGCTTTGCTGGCATAGAGAGAGTACGGCAGTTGGAGCAGTGCGGGTTTGTCAGCAGCAATGAGAACACAAGGATTAGGAGAATGGAAACCAGTAGGAATAGAAGATGGAAGACAGAGGGATGAAAAGAGCAGCAGAGAAGAGTTTGCACTTGGAGATCAGCAAACTGATCAGATGGAGATCACAGAGCTCAGTGTAAAGCAGAGAAATCTGAGTAGTGTGAAAAATGCAAGCATCAGAGTGGGTGCAGAGTAGCAATGCTTAGGGGAAAACTGAATTGAGAACAACTTATATCTCCTCATTCTTCCTTTCCATGCATGCATCGGACCTGGGGCAGCTCTATTCCTCCAGAAAATGCTTAAGTAAGAATAAAATAGCCTCTCTGTTGCTGTTGGTAGTTTTCATTCTTCTGCTTCCCCATAGCTTCTCCAGGACTGTCAGATTCACAGCAGCTCAAAGAAGCTGGAGGTGGTATGCAAGAGGAGAGTCTCAATGGAGACACGTTTTTGAGCTGGTAGGTATGTAGGACAAGACAGTGATAACTCTTGCTCTCTGTGGGACAGTGGAGGAAATACTGGGGGATTTCGAGCAGCGGAAGAGAAAGGGAGAATTACAGGAACCAGAACAACAGAAAGGAGAGTGAGAAAAAAAAAAGGGGGGGGGGGAGTTTAGTATCAGCTGTCTGCTTCCCTATATCTCCTTACTTAATAGATCTTATATCCATTACTGAATAAGAATTTAAATGATCCCTATCTTTATAGTATTTCTGAACACACTTTGTTATTTGGAGGCTTTTTGTGGCACAGAGGAGTATCAGGATACCATTTTATGGATACACAAATGAGTTACTGAGATAAAATTCCTCATTCATGGTAGTATAGCAAGCTAGTAGAAGATCAGAAAACTGAACCAAATCGTCTTAAATTCCAAATCCAACCATTAACTCATCCTTCTCCCTCTCCTCTCTTACACTGTTCAAAGGAAGAGTAACGTTTTTACTTGCGTGAGCAGGCACATTTAGTAAAATTAAGCACTTGCAGAAGAATTTGTTGGCTTGGTTTGCAATTAGAGAATGAAAAAAAAAAAGCTATAAGCAAGATAGACAGTAGAAGACAATGGGAATAGACAAAAGAAGAAATAAAAATAGTAATTTATGGTTCTACAGACAGGCTTTGTAAAGCTTAGGAAATTTTGATTGATCCTAATCATCTTAGGCAGAAAAAAGGCAGCTATCTTGATGTTAATCCACTTCTGTGATTACTTCTATGTGAAACAGCAAGATTAAGTTTTGAAAAGGCATTTGAAATCGGAGATCATAATAAATATTATTTACAGAAAAAGAGCATAATCACGTTGTCATCATGAAACGGAATAACGAAATACTGTCCTCAAGAAACAAGTTCAGACAAATCTACAGCTACTGAGAAACCCAACTAGTGACATTTCTCACTTTTCTGTACATTTAAAGAGAAAATAATTAAATTTAAGAAAAGAGGTACATGAAAATCACATACCAAAAATCGAGGAAATAGTCACAATAAACGCTCCCGCCCACTTTGTTTCTGTTAACTTTTACTCACTGCCAGTAACTTTTCCATAGGCTAGTGTACTGGTATTGGAATCAGCTTGCAAGGGACTGTAAGCACAGATGGTGTAAATCATCATTGCTCAACTAGCACTTAAGTTCCTATGCCAATTTATACTATCTGAAGAGTAGCTTAGTATGTTCATGTTTTGTTTGTGGTCAATGATGAATCAGAACTAAAATGTATTTATGTTTATTATGAGGACAACATAAAATGTATGAGGTCTCTGACTATTCATATCCTTCTTTTTAACTACTTGAATACTTTAAATGATATGACAGTATAGTAAATTACCAACCTTAAATACATTTTAGACTTTTTTTTTTCCTTAGAAAGAATATTTATTAACAGCACCAAGGATCCAATAGAAAAGGATTGCAACCATAAAATGTTTTAATGTTGTGATATATGAAATATATCTTTTTCTACAGGCAGCTGACAGAAGTTGCGAAATCTTCAGCGCTTGTACTCGTGGGGGACTTCAACTTCCCTGACATATCCTGGAAGCACAACACAGCCCAGAGAAAGCAGTCTAGGAGGTTTCTGGAGAAAGTGGAAGATAGCTTCCTGACGCAGCTGATTAGTGAGCCTACCAGGGGTGGTGCCCCGCTAGACCTTCTCTTCACAAACAGAGAAGGACTGGTGGAGGATGTGATTGTCGGGAGCTGTCTTGGGCAGAGTGACCACGAAATGGTGGAGTTCACTATTCTTGGCGAGGCCAGGAAGGGAACCAGTAAAACCACTGTACTGGACTTTCAGAGAGCTGACTTTGGGCTGCTCAGGACACTGGTTGGTAGAGTCCCTTGGGAGGCGGTTCTGAAGGGCAGAGGGGTCCAGGAAGGCTGGGCGCTCTTCAAGAGGCAAATCCTAATGGCGCAGGAGCGGTCTGTTCCCATGTGCCCAAAGATGAGCCAGCGGTGAAGAAGGCCAGCCTGGCTGAACAGAGAACTGTGGCTTGAGCTTAGGAGAAAAAAGAGGGTTTATAATCTTTGGAAAAGTGGGCTGGCCACTAGGGAGGACTATAAGGATGTAGCGAGGCTGTGCAGGGACAAAAATAGGAAGGCCAAAGCTCATCTGGAGCTCAATCTGTCTACTGCCGTTAAAGATAACAAAAAACGCTTTTATAAATACATCAACACAAAAAGGAGGACAAAGGAGAATCTCCATCCTTTACTGGATGCAGGGGGAAACTTAGTTACAAGAGATGAGGAAAAGGCAGAGGTGCTCAATGCCTTCTTTGCCTCAGTCTTTAGCGGCAATACCGGTTGTTCTCTGGATTCCCAGTACCCTGAGCTGGTGGAAGGGGATGGGGAGCAGGATGTGGCCCTCACCATCCACGAAGAACTGGTTGGTGACCTGCTATGGCACTTGGATGTGCACAAGTCGATGGGGCCGGATGGGATCCACCCAAGGGTACTGAGAGAACTGGCAGAGGAGCTGGCCAAGCCACTATCCATCATTTATCGGCAGTCCTGGCTATCGGGGGAGGTCCCAGCTGACTGGCGGCTAGCGAATGTGACGCCCATCTACAAGAAGGGCCGGAGGGCTGACCCGGGGAACTACAGGCCTGTCAGTTTGACCTCAGTACCAGGGAAGCTCATGGAGCAGATCCTCTTGGGAGTCATCATGCGGCACTTGAAGGGCAAGCAGGCGATCAGGCCCAGTCAGCATGGGTTTATGGAAGGCAGGTCCTGCTTGACGAACCTGATCTCCTTCTATGACAAAGTGTCGCACTGGGTGGACGAGGGAAAGGCTGTGGATGTGGTCTACCTTGACTTCAGCAAGGCTTTTGACACCGTCTCCCACTGCATTCTCCTCAAGAAACTGGCTGCTCTTGGTTTGGACTGGCGCACGCTTCGTTGGGTTAGAAACTGGCTGGATAGCCGGGCCCAAAGAGTTGTGGTGAATGGAGTCAAATCCAGTTGGAGGCCAGTCACTAGTGGCGTCCCCCAGGGCTCGGTGCTGGGGCCGGTCCTCTTTAACATCTTCATCAATGATCTGGACGAGGGCATTGAGTGCACCCTCAGTAAGTTTGCAGATGACACCAAGTTAGGTGCGAGTGTCGATCTGCTCGAGGGTAGGAAGGCTCTGCAGGAGGATCTGGATAGGCTGCACCGATGGGCTGGGGTCAGCTGCATGAAGTTTAACAAGGCCAAGTGCCGGGTCCTGCACCTGGGGCGTAATAATCCCAAGCAGAGCTACAGGCTGGGAGATGAGTGGTTGGAGAGCTGCCAGGCGGAGAAGGACCTGGGAGTGATAGTGGACAGTCGGCTGAATATGAGCCAGCAGTGTGCTCAGGTGGCCAAGAAGGCCAACGGCATCCTGGCTTGTATCAGAAATAGTGTGACCAGCAGGGCTAGGGAGGTGATTGTCCCCCTGTACTCGGCTCTGGTGAGGCCGCACCTCGAGTACTGTGTTCAGTTTTGGTCCCCTCGCTACAAGAAGGACATCGAGGTGCTTGAGCGGGTCCAAAGAAGGGCGACGAAGCTGGTGAGGGGCCTGGAGAACAAGTCCTACGAGGAGCGGCTGAAGGAGCTGGGCTTATTCAGCCTGGAGAAGAGGAGGCTCAGGGGCGACCTTATCGCTCTCTACAGATACCTTAAAGGAGGCTGTAGAGAGGTGGGGGTTGGTCTGTTCTCCCACGTGCCTGGTGACAGGACGAGGGGGAATGGGCTAAAGTTGCGCCAGGGGAGTTTTAGGTCAGATGTTAGGAAGAGCTTCTTTACTGAAAGGGTTGTGAGGCATTGGAACAGGCTGCCCAGGGAGGTGGTGGAGTCACCATCCCTGGAAGTCTTCAAAAGACGTTTAGATGTAGAGCTTAGGGATATGGTTTAGTGGGGACTGTTAGTGTTAGGTTAGAGGTTGGACTCGATGATCTTGAGGTCTCTTCCAACCTAGAAATTCTGTGATTCTGTGAAATGTAATTTTGGTCAATATAAAAACATAGAATGCATAGTTACTGTCTTGATAACATACTGAAGTAAGCTCACAATCAGAAAATGTATTTCAAAGTTTGAATGTAGAAAGTTAATGAATAAAATATGGTATTAAATACCAGTTTTGCATATTTGTATTTTCAAGACATACACAGGAGAGGAATCTTTCTGACAGTTTGAGAGTTTTCACTATTTCTCCTAATCCTTTTTTTTTTTTTTTTCTGTCTACCTCTAACAACTTCTGAGACTAACTGATATCCTAAACCTTGTGGATTTGATACACCACTGTTTATGCTATTTCTGTTTACCAGCTGCATTTTATGTGTTGCAGTAATATTCAAATGAAACTATTTTGTTATTCAGTTGGCTGTGAAAGATGGATTTGTCTTCTGTGGAATCATTCAAATGTACCTAATAGATAAAAAGAGCCTCATATATAAATAATAATAATAATAATAAAGGAAAAGCTAGACAAAACCATAAAGGAAATGAAAACAAAACAAACAAACAAAAAACAACATGAGTTTTTAAAGGGAAAAGAAAACTGAGTTAATTACTGCTTGTTGTTAGTGTGGGAAAGAAAGGCATGAGCACCACAATGACCTTCCTTTACAAGCTTTCATTCATATAAACTTTTAAGTGGCTAACACCCAGAACATCAATATTTTGGCCTCACTGTAAAAACATTCATAGAAAGAAAAAAGAAAAGAAAAGAAAAGAAAAGAAAAGAAAAGAAAAGAAAAGAA